>NC_135772.1:5566040-5756539 GCF_028453695.1 Augochlora pura
AAATAAAATATTTTGTCGTATCTACTTCAGTTTTATTTTACTACAATGGTATTGTGTAATTCGAGCGACAGCAAGTGTAGCCTTCTCTACACGCCATCGGCCACACGGTGGCGACAGAAAGTGAATCAAATCGGACACGCAATCGCGACAGGAACTGCAAGCATCGCGACGACTTCGACGCGGTAGGTTTTCAGATGGCTTCCATTTCGAGAAAAGTATAGATATTAATTTCGATTTTGAGATAGTAGATGTAAAGACTGACTCGATTTCGAGACGATAGGTGCAAATATTCCCTCCATTTCAAGACGGTAAGTATAGAAAATCGCTTCGAGGTCGCGACCGCAAGTGAATCAATCGGACACGCATTCGCGACAGGAACTGTAAGCATCGCGACGACTTCGATGCGGTAGGTTTTGAGATCCCTTCGATTTCGAGACATTTAGAATTCTACGCGTTTGACGGAAAGTGTGGCGGAACAATTTACTGTATTTTTTCCATCAATCCTGGAATTTGAAGGGGCCTTGGAGTAAGGATGGCTGAACAGTGAGAAGCTGTTTCGATACTAGCTCCTCGAAACTCAGCACCGATAACGCAAAAGATGGTTAGCAGATTCATAGAAAGATGGTTTAATTGCTAATTATTAATAAATTGGTAATTTGCTATGGGAAATCGTCCAGGTCAACCTCCTACGGTTTCGATACCTTCGCGTACTCGACCAGGATGACCCTTCGGATTATCCCGGTTTACGCCACGTCCTGCCTGTAGGCTTTTTCGAAATGCTATTATGAAATTCTCTTAGAAATCTAAACTTTGTGACACGTCACGGTTACTGAAGAAAACGGTAAAATTATGTCATGTTTAGTCTCATTTTAATCAGAAAATTATCAGCAATATGTTAAAAAGAAATTCAGTTTTAAAATCTTAAAATTAAAAAAGTTTTGTTATAGTATTATGAGTTGTCTTCCGGGAATTAGAGTCAAAGGAGCCGCGGCGCGTGCCGCAGCACACGTGTTCATCGACTCCGTCGAACCTCAGCATCGGCGTAGCGAAGAAATCGATAAATCACAGTGGCGTAGCAATAGCACTGCGACAGGAGTAGAATCGAAAAGTTGCGACAGATATCGAATGTAATTTGTTTATTTTTATGTCTCATAAGGAATATAATTAACATAAATTTGGAGAATACAATGAACATATGACAAGGACATGAGATAAATGAAATATAATAATGTGAATATAAGAGTAAATAAAAGTAAATATATGACATATAAATATAAATATTTATATATGGATATATATGTAAATAAAAGAGTAGGAAGAAAAAAGGTAAACAAACAATGTTTAATAATTGGAAATATAAACAGCGAAAATGTAATAAGACTGTATCGGAAAAAGCAATTTGATTTCCTCTTACTGAATATAATTTTGACTTGTGGATCCTCTGGGTTTTGCACACAATTCGATGTTGTTTACGTTTCCCTTGCTGTGTCGTTGCTGACGTGTTCCGATTACTTTATAGAATCTACAAGTGCCGTGATACAAAATGCTGAATAAAATTGAATTTGTTCGCTTACATTTCTTCAGTTCCGACCAGCGTTCCTTGGGGATCCTCTCGTCAACGTAGTCGATGCCAGCGTACGCAAATATGTACCGTATATGCTCGGCGCGGCCGCGGGCGTTGAAGTAGATCAATTTGTAAGATGGCTGTCTCTCGTTCATTTTCTCCTATCGTACTCTGAAGAAGTCAAACAGTTTGTCACATTGCGCAAACATTTCATCGAACATGTCAAGCTTTTACTACACCGTGTACACAGAGCACGAAAAGAATTTACTTTCGATCTGCAACGTGTCAATCTCTCATTTTGTTTACAATGGAACGAATGTGCGAAAAGTCTCACCATGCGGTAATCGAAAAAAATATTTGCTAATTAACGAGATTTGAACTTTCGTATGAGAGCTTACAACAATAACACTGTTTAATTAATTTTAACTTGCTTTCGTTTCTATTGATTTTAATGCGATAAAATGTCAATTTGAAAACCGTTTTTCTCCGTAATTTCTAATTACGAACTTTGAGGATTTGGTCGAAACCATAGAATCATAGATCATAGGTCGAATCATAGATGTTGTATTTTACAGTAAATTATTACAGTATTTTACATATAATGGGTAAGTTTAAATTAAAATTATTTAACAAATTAAACCTGAAATAAATATAATAATTGCTTAGGAAGAGAAACGTTTACTACAGAAGAGAAACTATTTAGATGGAAAAGATTTTTTTCCGGTCACATTTTCCGAATTTTTTAGATACTCTTTTTATTAAATAATATTTTTATTAATATAAAGTTATAACTACAATAATATGGGCGTTTACGCGTTTGTGAGCATTCACTGTATATCGCTGTTGCAATTAATGCAAAAATGACGTTACAAAATTAAGAAACGCGAGATGTATTACGTTTTGTTTTGGCCGAATTTTAAAACTGTATCATTCTTCTTTCACCGCTCCGAACAGCTCGCAGCTTTGTTTCGAAATAGAAAGAAAGCGGGAAAGGCGAGGTGCTCGGTGACCGCAAGTACTTTTCCCTTTCGAAAATGTTTCATCTCTTCCAAACCTTTCGTGTCCCTTTATCACTCTATTTCGCTGCAATTATTCGCACGTTACAATTCTTCGTTCATCCTCTTAGCAGAAACATTTCCATGTTTTTCCGTCTTAATGTACTTGCTTTATAATTAATCAGAATATACCTGACTCATTTATACACGATTTTTTGGTCTGGGCATTAATAATTATCGTTGATACATGTCGATGCTTCATAACCGATTGCACTAACAATTATCCTAAATCGAAACGGACTAACTGTGCCAACATGTTTGAGCGATCATTCTGTTTTCTTTCCAGTCTTTGTTTTCGAAATTATGAAAAGAAAATAGTACAAATCGCAGATACTTAACTTTAGAAGATACATCATCGTTTATGAACGTCAGGGGAAACGTACTTACAGTTTCGACAAGTTGTTGGCATTTCCGTCCATGAAACGGAAGACAAATCGTCCTATGGTATATACAATATTTTCTGTTTCAAATGATTTTCTAAACATGTTAGAAAAGTCTCTCAGTTTCGATCTACGAAACTCTACGGAACTGGATTTTATAAGTATTGATACACTTACGATTTCTTCTTCGTTCGGACGTGGAATGAAGTCAATTTATTCCGGAATTTTCAGAACTTAATTTAGAAAATGTCCATGGGCGCTCATGGTTTTAAAACTAGTTGTCAGTGGGTATGAAGTTTTCCGGAAATGACTGTTTCAAGATTGGAAGAGACAGATCAAACACCGCCAATTTTCGTACAGTTCAACGTGGACTGACACTCATTTTGTTACCCCGAATCGATTCGATCTTTTGCTTTTATTACTCGTTTTTTAAACGAAAGCTCTGTCGTTTGAATGTCGGTGTTTCGATATTAAATTCACGAAAACCGGAAAGGGGAACGTGGAATCAGGGCAGCATAAATTCAATCGATACACATTTTTTCGATGTTGTTTCGCTTCGGATGGCCTACGTCATATTTGTAGTTTGCAATTTATCGAGTTAATCTGAATTATTCTGTTCTTTATTATTTACTGCTGAAAGGAATATTAATCATGTTATTTTATAACATTTTTACATAGACTTTAGACGTAGAATCAGAGCTACTACATTTCTCTTACTTTTTGTGCATTAACAATAAAGATGCTATAATCCGATATTTCATATGCACCAACCTAATACATAAACGTTTATTTTTCTATGGCGGCAGATTAAAAAGTCAGGAAACATTTTTTAATTTTTTTGTCATACCAACCAATTTAAATTCTTCCAAAATTTGTTGTGCTTATTATTTAGCAAACTAGCCTACCATTTTAAAACAAATTCAAATTATTTGGTTCATTTGATAACAAGTTATTTGGTGTGATTTCTAAGAAGTTGTTTGGTTCGATTTTTAAAAAGTCATTTTGTTGGAGAAGATGTTAACAAACTTTCCGCGGCAACTCTATGTACGTATAACATTTAAAATTTCACTCGACCTACATCCCCTCCGGTCTATCATCTATATTCTCTTCGAAATTACTGAACGACACTACCCGTGATTCCTTAGCCACGAACCTGTTCTCACAACTCACAATTTCGCAATCTGCTGATAGCTTCCGTATACGCGGCGAATTTAATCTACTTGCGAATCTCTGACCGCTTGTTTCGGGGATAACGAGAGGGTTGCGTGTCCATGTGCGTGAAGCAGAGGCTGTTATCAGATCTGGAGGGGTTGTCTGTTCAGATAAGCTCAATGCACCCCCGGAAATCGTCGAGATTCATTGCTGACGCTTCGTAGATAATCTGAATTAACCAATTGGCTCCTCAAAGTTACGGCGTCCTTCATAATTATTTGAACGATAGCGAACTTCGCCGTCTCGTAAGGCTTAAATAATGCTTGTTAACACGTTGCTTATACGTGTGATTTAACACCAACATGTCAAATGCGAAACAGGGTAAATGCGACACGCGGTAAGAAATAGTTCTCGATTGAAATTACACGTTTATTCTTTATTTTTTAGATGACAAAAATGTTCGATTGGTGATATTTTTGGCTTCATATTCGAAAAGTGGCATTTAAAAAAAACCTGAACACCTGGAACACAAATAATGGTCATAGCTTTCGGGAATTTTAAAATGCGTCATTTTAAAGACTTGAATGATGTTTCGGCGCGAACGAAAATAGAAGGTGCTCTGAGGCAACTTAATTGAAAGATGCTTTCAGTTATCGTTCGACTTCACGTTGGGAAATTAATCACAAGTGAATGTTTAAATAAATCAGTCAAGTTTACAATAAATCACTTTAATATTAATGTTGGACTAGCGAGGTAATGTTCCGAGAGTCAGAGGTTCTGCGTTGTATGGTTGTAGTTGATTGAATGTTGCCTTTTATTTTTTGTCGGACCTTTTATACTAATTTGGTGGCCCAAGAGCGCACCAATCAGGGCTTAGCATTGACTGCGTGCAGCCGACAAAGGGTCGCATGGTCGCGCCTACGGTCGGAGTTTGCAACTTTGTTGCGCCGTATCATGTGGTACTTTTTACCTGACATTCTAATTCATTGTTACGCCGTAACAAATGATTAGAGAGGATACCTCAGAGAAGATGTAAAGATTATTCTTAGGGATTATTTGGATAAACTTTGACGAGTCCGACTCGTGATGGATATTACTAGTAATAAATAATTAAATATGGATGTTATTCTGTTCTTTAAAATTGGAATCAAATTCTAATCCCTTGTTATTAATATTTAAGTCTACAAGTAAATTCAGGCACAGAATAAACATCAATGTTCTGTCCCTTCTAAGAAATTGTGCCAATTGAAAAATTCCAAATCGCAGTGACTGTCGACTAAATGATACGTTATGGGGTTAAGGATTTTTTACAATCTTTAATGCTCTAAATTGAAATACGATTGTAAATACAACGCTAATAAATTGAATAGTCATTGTAATAATGAGTGCGCCTAAGCATTTATGAGTAACAGTCGTTGTATGCATAAATTTTGAGACATAAAAGTTATTATTTTTTTTCGAATATTGATGCTTTGAAGAAAAATATAGAAAATTATGCGGAAAGTCAATATTTCTTTGTAATAAAAAATTCTTCGAATTTTAATGTTGTGTTATAATCTACGATAGATGTATTCCAATACTTCGAAACAAATTCTTGCTACATCTTGGGTGTTTCTAACTACTGTGCATTGCGTGAGACAGAAGGCGGCGTTTCGAAACATCGACTTTTTGCGAAGCCAGAATTTCCGTGCCTGATCTACTAAACTACGTTCAACGAGGACTTGTTCAAAATGTAAACAGAGCGTTCACATGATGGGTACTGTGATTGCAGCTGAGTGGCTGTTAGACGACGATGCTCAGGGAGGTGCGGCGGAAGAACCTCGCTTTTAGCTGCTTATTGATAAGTTACTTACAAGTAACTACTTTCGAGAAAAAGGATATCAATGATGCAGGCAAGTTCGCTTCGATAGACGGTTTGGAACTCTAGAAACGATGGATTCGATGGCCTTGTTTCTTGCGGAGAACTATTACGACATTCGCTCGGTCACGCGGCACAAGATAATGAACCGAGACACGTGACTAATGTCTAAAGCATCGAAATACAATTTCTTGATTTTAATCTGGATATAAGGAGTACCAAGAGCGAAATGATACATTAAACTATTCTTTATCAAATGGGCCTCATTCGATTACGAGCTACACACGCTTTGATGAACAGCCGTCTCGGTTTCTTCTCTCCCACAACGTAATTATCTCACTAATTACAGTCTTTGAGGCTGAGCAAATGAATTGTTACTAGACTGCGGATTGTCTGCATCTATCAAAGAATTTGATAGTATTATTCTTCCTCCGCTACTATAAACGTTTCTCTCGTTTCAAATTAAAAATTATGCTGTGCTAAACTGAAGGAAATGAACGCTTCCAAAAGGTTTCTTTGTCCTGAGTTTAGTTAGAGAATTTAAGGTGGTCACTGAAGCTTTGGGAAATTCTCACAGTAATGTATAACATTGTTTCGTTTATGCGATTAAATGAAACGAAACAAGTCAGAGATATATGGTTTTCCCAATTTGACATTGCATATCTTTTGACTTAAATGTAGAGAAACTTTTGGCTGAGATTCTTTAACTTTCAGTATTCTTTTTCAAAAGACAAAAGCGTCAAAAGACATAAAATAACAGGAAACCATAACAAATTTATTTATTTTCTACTTTCAGGATAAGTTCATGCTTTTTTAACTATTAACAAAATGTCAATTAGTCTAGACAAATGAATATTTTATAATTGTAAATCGTTCATAACAAAAAAGTTATACGAGTAATCAGAACCTGACAACTGTCCCTCTCTCTCTGTCTCTATTGTTATTATTAATACATTGATACATTTCGAATGTGTGGAATCAATGAATGAGAAGATTTGTATGTTATCTATACATGTATGTGCATGCACATGACTATAAAACTCCAATAATTTTACATTTTCAGTTAAATATAACAAATACTTAATGATACTTGGTTTTTTCTTTAATTGTTAATTCACGATGCCAGAAAATATGTCTAATTGTTTAATTGATTTTCTCGTCAATTTTCGTTACCACTATAGACGTATGTTCAATGTATGAGTAACTGTACATATGTAATAGGTGATCCGTCGAAGGACGAGTGAATAATTCTCGATCAAGGTTGTAACACGGTTATTGCTTGGTGGCTTGGTGCGAAACCACTCCTCGAAAGCGCGACGGTTGGTTCTCGCGGAAAAACGGAAGAACGTCGACGGATCGTTCAACGGCCGCTAATGGCCGTCAACGGTCAATTGCTAATGGTCAATGCAACGCGACGCGCTCCGACGAAATCTCAAAGGTTTATAACAAACTTTCTCACATTAACGCATATTTAAATAAGTGTTCGTAAGCAGCACGTAACTTAAATTAAAGACACTAAACTTAAACGTTACATCCGAATCACCTTTAAAGTTTTAATTGCGAGTTTACCGATCGCGTTTTAGAGGTTGTCATGGCGACGATGCGACCCGAGTTGATTTTCTCGATTGAAAAGGCGTCGTGATTCGAGGAATCAATTCCGCCAAGAACACGCCGGATTAACAATGGGACAGAATTAATGGCTGTTAATCAAGAAAACGGCGATTGTTCCATCAGCATATTCCAGGATGAACTGCAGATCATCATTCAAGTTGAGGCAATACAAGCTGTCAGACTGTTTGTGACGCATTCTATTATTTGCTGGGGATTAAGCAGCCGGAAACAGCGACAGTATGCGACAATACCTAAACTACTCCTAGATCGGGATTACCCGGAGTGTAACGCGTCTACAAATTGATCTGACCGATTAATCGGGAGTAGTTGCACAATTCACAGCAATGAACTACCGCATCGCAACAATGTTCTAACAATCGTCAGGAAGATTGGCGGAATGAGAATGAGAGTAGGTTGCGACGTTGTAATTTTGTGATGTCACTTATCCGTATGAATAGGCGGGAGAAATCTCCGTTTCAATGGACCGGACAATCCTATTTGGGGCCGTAAGCGCATTCATAGGCTTGGATTGTATTCCTCGAGGAAATTTTGAGTAGATCATAAATAATTTTATTATTTCGCATTGTGTGCGTGTGGCCGATTTTGTAGGAGCGTGACAAGTACCGAACCAAACCTTCGTATGGACCCTATTGGCTGCACGTTGAGGAAGGACGTCTGTTTTACGTAATGCTGGCTATTCCGCGATTCTGTACACGAGTCGAAGAAAGGGACTGCTGTCACACACGGGCCGGGCAATCTAGAGACGAACAGGAGGTCAAAAACTCCTATCGACATCGGGATTCAGAAGACTAGAATCGTCGAGGACTCTACTTTTGTCGTGTTATTGACATCCCGCTTCGTGGAAGGAGTTCTACCTGAGTGAGTGGTGTAGACGCATCCGGGAATCAATTGGAACCATTATTAATATATTAATAAAGCGATATTAATATATTGATTGGGCTATCACTTAAACGCTGAACATGTATTACGTAATTGGTATACTTATACTTGGTATCGTATAAATATTAGGTTATTATAAGTGCGTGTATTCGTATCACTAAGCGACAGTCAAATCAAGGAACGACTATATCTTAGAAGTGCAGTAAATCTCAGGGTAATAAGAAAGTGTTAAGCATCGCGTAAAACAAAAAGTTTCTCCTATCACGCTACTTTTTCCGTTCACTGGCGTCGCGACCCTTCCCGACCCTCACTATCTCACCGCTCTCGCTTCGAGGTCGCAGTTCGGTTTTCGTAAGTTTCGTATAATTTTTCAAATCGGACGTTTTCCTCGAGGATGTAGCTGTGAGCGTTTTCGCGAGCGTGCATGTTCGAACATCGCGACTGTGCGCATTGATTTGCGTTCCGGTGCAGGAACTATTGCGGCGGTCTTTTGTAATTACGTCTACCATTTGCGCTTTACGACATCGTGTCTCTGAGATAAACTGTAGTAACGTACCGTATTATTGTACGATCTTGATAGCCTCGTGCTGCAATCGAAAATCGACGTGAAGATTGTGCACAGAGCGCGGTATGAAGCCGTCTGATTTTTAATACGTTCCGTGTCAAGCTGTTTTAAGTCGACTCTTCATTTTGGTCAATCTGATGACTAATTATTGACAATATAACTATGAAGCAGACTTATTATGGATCTATTCTTTTGGTAGAAATTATTTCTTGTATTCTAACTTGTCATAAAATATTTTTTTAACGCGTTAAATAGACATTTATGCGTATACCGCCAATGGCACACGTGGCACGGAATGTGTTAATACTTAACAAAGATTAATTAATTTCAAGTCTTGTTCTTGAGAATTTATTTCGTTCTGCGAGATCCTGTTCGAACCTTGGATCCTTGCCGTGTTTGTTCTATCTACCAAATGTTGGCGATTCGAAATTTGTTGGAAAATTATTGTTTTTGTTTTTCTTGTGGCGTCCTTCCGACGCCTTGCGCCCGAACAAATCTTGTAGTGTTCTCCGTGAAATTCTCGAACATCGCGTTTCGTGACGGGCGGTCCACGTCCATATGGCCGTGGTTGACTCGACTTAAAGGTCCGTATAATGCCGGTTGTTGTTTCGTTCTCCTTTTTAAAATCCTGCATTTTTAACACGTTCTTAATGGTACACTGAATCTCACTTCACTGAATTCAGGCTATCGCCTGATGTACTTGAACATTTTAGGTCCTTCTCATGCTTTTACGTCATTCAAAACGGAGAATCGATGGCGTGAATTTCATCTCAGTGGGTTTATATGTGCCCATAATTATGAAAGTCATATATTTCTTGTTTCGAGATATTTAATGAATTGCATTTGAATAAATTAAAAAATATTTTTACATTATGCGACATTTTAATTTATAATTTTATTAGTCTTGATTAATGGAAATTTATTATAGATATGAAATTTTGTGTGAATTTCATAGGAAAATGTTCTTAAAGCTTGAATTGACTTAGACCATTTTCAAAATTAACTGAATGTTCTATAAATGACATAAAGCAATAACGAACTATGAGTTTTATTTAAAACAATAACTTTAATGAAATAATTCGTGCACATTTATTAATGATACTAAAAAAGTAATGCATTTTCATCATTTCGAGTTTTTAAGATTTTTAAAATGTTCCTGAAAAACTGAAGGAATGTATGGTAGCAAACACATAATATCTTTGTTCCGTCCTGGACATCGGGCCCCAAGAACGACACTCAGACAAGGAAGGCTAATTTACAGTTTATGATGCTAGTAATGGTAAAATGCTATTTTTGAGGAATCGATCCATCAAGTAATTTTAATATTTCGCGCGACGCATGTTAATCGGTTTACAATCTCTTGTTCTCGGTCTCAATAGCGAACGCTGGCATCATAAACCTCGGGGATTTCCAAAGGGCTCCGCGGACAGAGGCCTGAAGGTCCAAGCCAGGCTCGCGACCGTTCCGCGAACGGCTATTTTTACGGTAAATTCAGACCTGGAGGAAATCCCTGTCAAACGTTGCTAAAACATCCCCTACCACAGAGTTCCTTCCCATCCCTACTTTAAACATTTTTCCACTTCCACCAAATTTCCCCTGCAACCGAGTTTTCCTAAAAGCTAGCATGACATGAAAATATTAGAATCGTTTTTACATCGAGTGTAGCAACTTAGAATCGTCTTTACATCGAAGACAGCAAGTTAGAATCGTTTTAGCAACAAGTGAATCAAGTTAGAATCGTTTTAGCAACAAGTGAATCAAGTTAGAATCAAGTTAGGATTGTTCTTGCACCGAGGTAGCAAGATCAAGGAATCATTTCACTATTATATATCGCGACGTCAATTATATCGAGATAACTTCTGTACAAAGTGTAAATAAACGGATTCTCCGGAGTTAGACTTACAACCTTTCTTCGTTAACCGGTCGTAAATCTAAGTCGTCAACGAGGCGAACGATACGACACAACAATCTTTATGTTTTTCTCCCGATACTGGTCTAGTGGTGGTGTATAAAGGAAGTAGCTTAATATTTCCGTATATTTTGGGACTTCCTCTTTTAGTTAAAAAATCCAAAACGTGGAATTCAGGAGTATCTAAAGAAGTTTTATAGAACATTTTATATGGTTCATTTTTCACGAATCTCGTCCATTGTATTCGCAGCCAAGAGACAGATTCGCCCGCGGTATTTTTTCCTCTTCTTGTTGTTCACTCTTCTAGTGATTTCGTTGAAATAAAATCCGTCTGCGACATTCGTTTTATCGAAAATGTATTTCTTCTTCTACACTTTTCTATCAGTTCATAATAGTGCTCAGGGTTGTATAAGTAATTTGCTTTTTTTTATTTTCATTTCTATCAACCCAAAACCACGGTCATTCGGTAGAAAGGACCAAGTTATGTTTATATAATTTTCTTAAATTTTTTACTTAGACCACTTTCATAATTAACACTGAATGAATTCCATATAATGTTGAAATTACAACCACCATCTAACGGTTTATTTTTGACGATATCGTAAAAATTTCATTGAATAAATTTAGTTTAAAATAATGTGGTGTAAAATAACTGATAAACTCATTTTTTTTAAATTTTGACTTAGACCACTTTCATAATTATGAGCACATATATGGGGGAGTGCGGTGGCTCGTGTGGCTTCTTAATTTATTATTAATACGAAATCCACCTTAAAATCGTTAGTACTTCAATAACTAAAAGAAATTCTACTCGTTTGGTCCAATTTTGAAGAAGTTATTCCGTTTTAGAAGGTGTCTGGATATTTTAACGAGTAACTGTATCGATCCAGGATTCCTCGCAAATAAATAATTACATAAAAAGTGTTGGAATTTCAACGATGACTACAGATGGAAAACAGACCCAGCGAACTGTTTTATGGCCCTTTATGAGGGTGAGCCGTTGGCGACGAAGGCCCACGGATTTTTCAGTTCTAAAGCAGAAACCGGACCGTGAGGTTGCCACCTCGGATTACCACTAACATTGTATATAATTTTTCTCTGTATATGTAGTTCTGTTATATATCACTTATTCTACTGGATACGCGAATGTTCTGAAATATTAAATTGAATTAAAAATAAAGTGTATTAAAGTTTTAATTCAAAACCTTTCAACAAAAAGCATAAAGCAATCAGTAATCAAACATGTATCTCTAACACAAGTGCTGATTTCATAATGATAATTAAAAGGATATTTACACACGTTTACTCACAGTGTAACAATTTTTTTATACAAGAAAAAAAAATAATATAAAAATTTGAGTTGCTTATTCATTACTGCACATTTTTCGATGCTAGCTAACGTACACCGGTCACTTGTCAGCCGCTTTTGGATTACAAAATTCACTCCAAGCACTACTGTAATATTGATTTTTGAAACTCGAAAGTAGTCGAGAAGTGGTCCGTGTGCATTCACTCTTTAAATACAGTTTTTAGTATCGACCTCCTATATGCATCAGACGACTTATCGTCCCAAATTTCAAACATGAATGAGCCGCAATAAAGATTACGTTATGGCATAAGATAATTACACCATTTGTGTTTTACAGTGGACAATTTAGTTAATTTCGAAACTGGAATTGATGGGGTCTTAAAAGACGTAAGACGCTTTTAAATGTTCCCAGCCGACAAGGACAGAGAAAACCTCTTCTATGGAGTGAAGTACTGGTGAAAATCAATTAACCACTTGCTCTGGCAATTAACTGATGGCCGCGCGTGACAAACCCTCCGAAAGCTATTTACAGCAAAATCAAACGACTCGACGTCAACAATGGACATGTATAGTATCTCACACCAACGCAAGTGGTTAAAAAGATGATTGACCTGACCGTGTCGAATGTCTTTATCTCTCGGAACTAGCAATTAATAGCATAACTTCACTTCGTATACTAAAGTTTTATTACGTTTTCTAGCTATTGTTGTCTACCGTCGGATAAAAGTCGCACACTATGTACGATAATTATTCCGAACGCTTTTAACAGTTTTAAGTTTAAATACTGTGCAATTATTTTTTATACTGGCTGCATAGTCCACAGTCTGACAAAACATTAATTTTCACATATATTTTCACATTTAAAATTGAATTGTGAAATCATAAAGATTTCTTCCTGTAAACTTGCTTCTTATTTTTTTATGAACTTGCTTAAATTTGTTATACTAATGCCAGCATTCTATTTTTCTTATCTAACTCATTCACCAGTAGCGATACATACACATTTACGTTGGCGACATTAACGTCACCCCATACTCGCCTATCTTCTTTTCTTTCCCCTTTTGCTTCAATATCGGGACTATCACTTCCTCCCTCTACTTATCCGATAAAACCTATCCCCTCCCCCCTCACACCTTCTTACAAAGCTTATATAATGCTTCGCACGTCTTTTCCCTTCGTAGGTCCACGGTTTTGTATCCCATCTTGCTGCATTGTTATTTTTTCAGACCTTTTATCACTGTCTCCCCTCCATTCCACTTCTTCCCGATAAGTACTACCCCTGGCAATAAATATTCCATCAAAACCATGAATATGATTTTTGAAAAGATTTCTTGAATAATACGTAAAAAACAGACGCAAATTTTTATTTAAATTCGTTGTCCATTGGTCACGCATACCTACCCAGTTCTTTGGTAGATGAGGTAGAGTCATGGTAACTGAGCTAAGCACAAAGGCGTGTAAACAGTATCGAGTTTAGCTGAAATGATAACAGATTATCATTTCAGTAGCTTTAAATCGATAAACCAGCGAACAGTGTACGATAAGACAAAACGATGTAATAACGTGGAGAGGGCAATTACTGTGCTCATTTATGGAATGTGTTTTCAAAAGTAGTGTTAGTTATACGTAACGCGTACCTTTACACGTAGTGAGCTTGAGAGAAGAAAATTTGCTACAACGGTACGCAGTGTCAACAACTCTAGTTTTAGCTTGTTTTGTTAATAATCTTCGTAAAAGTACGCGATAAATTTAATTTCGGTAATTTTGTCATATAATTTGATTTCTATTAGTTCTTTATTCTGGAAAATCTAAAAGCGTTGGAAACGATCATATTTCATTTAACAAGGATAAAAGTAAATAAGTATCGAAGATGTACTATGCCACTGCCGAAGATATTAACTCGTATTTCCCATTGAATCTCCGTATCAACATTTTTCACGAGCTCTGATTGCTGCTGGATGATAAAATCGTGAAAACCTAAGCTTCTTACGTCGGCAAAGGGACCGTTCTCGTTCAGAGACAACCTCTGGCCCGCTTTGAACCAACAATCTCGTTACGGAGACTTCGAACCTCGGATACTTAATGCAATATCGACATCAGAATTGTGTCCCGGAAAGAATCTTTTCCACAAGGTTTTACATTTTAAAGTAATATTGACAGTTTCGAAAATAAATCTTATACTACGCTGAATACACGCAATTGATTTTAAAACGCATCGTATAAATATACAGGGACAAGCACGGGCGCAGTTTGATGGTTTTTTGTGAAAAAATTAACTGAAGAAACGGTTTCGTATTTTTTCTATCGATTTTTCGTGTATTTGAAACAGAAGTTTGTTTATTTGTCGAGTAAAACGTTCCCGTGGAAGAGCTTTGTCTTTCCTCATCGATTTTGGAACGACGAAACTATTTTGAAAGGCGAGAACGTGGATTTAACTCAGGTTCGCGAGGGAATACCGGAAGTTTGCAATCACCAATCTGGATGAAACTTTTTGTGGATCTGTTGCGTCGCAAATCAAATATGTATTTCTACTTTTGAGTAAGTAACTTTTAAAGTATAGATTAATTAAAATGAAAATGTGCTTCGACTTCTTTGCGAATAATTTTAACGTGGAGTTCAGATTTGTGCTTCTATGTTTTCACGACTAACTCTTAAAGTACAAAATATAGAAACAAATATTACAAGAAAAATTTTAATCGTATAATTTGTGTACGGCTAAAAGATAATTTATATCTTAAAAAAGCAAACAAACTGATTACATATCGTAAGCCATTTCGCAGCGATCATCACCGGCGATATTCATTTACTGGCATATATTCTTGAATGAGGGATCTAGGTGCAGCATCCAACGTATACACATAGCAAACGTGGGAAAATAAAGGCACGGGGTCAGCATGTGGTGTACAATTTTGGACTGTAACCTGAAATAGTGACTCGCCCTTTCTACTGCTACAAAAGAACGATACTCTTCGTAGACTTTGATAGAGAATACAATCACTCACATTTCGTATCCTCTGTGACATGCAATTTCGACATTGAATCATTGAAATTCTCGACTGAACCGAACTTTAATTTTTAAAGCTCTAAGTTGATACATGTAGGATAAATTATCAAGAAATACTGGAAATAACTTCATACTCATTAGTTTGTAACAATGTGTAATAAATAACGGACACGTATAAAAATAGCAAGAAAAATTGTCAACTCTTTATTCTCGCATTTCTTTCCTAACACTCGAAATAAAGTCGATTAGTATTCTTGGTATTGGTCCTGATGTATGGAAAGAACGTGACCGTTTTCTCGAAAGAGTCCGTTCATGTTCGAATTTATACTCTCGGAACTGTTTTGCTGAAAACAAGGAGGCATATTTCATTCAAGCTCGAATTAACGTTGCGGTTTATACGTGTGAAACGGTTCAAGAGTTGACAAATCGGGCACGGTTGCTCAAAACCGTGTTATTTCCAAAAGGCAAATAAGTCAATAAGCTGCAATCGTGATAACGGTAGTCTAGCAACCGCATTTGACACAAAATCAATGCCCAATGCACCGGTGAACCTTAATTCAGTTCGTGGGCGGACAGACTGCGATATAAGGGCTCAAAGTATTATCGTCGCCGTTACACTACCCCTTTCAAACCTCTAGACGTAGACGAAAACCTCTGCCAACCGTCTTTCATCCTATATCATTAGTCAGAACGACGGCTTTGACTTTCGCTAAAACGTGAAATTGTCCTATTATCGCCAAGAATTGAACTGTCATGATTTCAACAAAAAAAAAACCGAATCGTTCCTTCGTAGTGAAAACTGATAGAGAATTATTGAAAAGCAATGACCGTGATCAAAATAATTAAATGCCCAGTACCAGAAGTGTTTTCTTAAATTAATACAGTATAATATACTTTGCTCTTTGCAAACTTACTTATGCTTTAGTTAATAAGTGAGGAAATTTAACGTTGCCTGGTTTTTTGTAAAACGGTAATGTTATTTCTAGAACAGTTATCTCGGTATCCGTTCTGATTCCTACGTTGTTAACGACTTGTCCATCATTGTTAGAGGACGTTGGTCGGTTCATTCAATAATAAATTATCTGACGCGTGGATTGATCACGAACACGTACTAGCCACGAAATTGAATTCCGCTCTAATCCCTATATAACATCGCGACGTGTTACACACGGTCAGTTTGTGTCCATTGTAAATACAGTGCGTAGCAGTTAATACCGAAAGTAAATCACAGAAAATTTCAATTGGGTTAATTCGATCGCGATTTGAACGCTATTGCTGATCGTTTCGCTTAATTAAACGTAATATCTGTAATTAAGAGTGAATGATTTATCACTGGATAAATCCTTTTCGACATGTAACCAAATCTGAGTTACCAATTAATTTCTTGTGTAAAATATTCGTATGAATTATAAGAAACATTGAAACTGTCGAAATCAATATTCTAGAATATTTTATGTAGTTTTACGACATTTCCTGGAGCCTTCAACAGGGAAAATAAGTTTTTATCGAATTAATGCTTTTGTAAACTGGTCTGCGAAAAAGAGAATTTACAAAAGCAATTGTTACTCATATCTCAATACGTTGAACGTATCAATAAAGCAGCAACGTATTTTAGTTTGAAAATATTTGTGTTATTAAAATAACAACTGAGAGAAATCATATACGTAGAAATACGTACGTAGAAATGGTCAGCATGTGCTGGTACAAACTCCACCGAAGCGGAATAATGCAGCGTAGAAAAAAGAAGTCGAAAACGTGGATAACAAATTTTTTCGTTTAAAAGTTTGTTTTCGAAGAAAATTATTGTGAAAAATAATACTATTGAAAATGAAACCAAGTGGCGCGTCTGATCATGATTTACTAACTCTACTTCTTACTATTATATCAGGCGAACGTGACTGATTTTCCAACATATTCTTTTTAATGTTATTTTTCTTATATAATTTTGTATGCCAAATCTCTCCATTTTAGATTGTAGCGCCAATTATTGATCACTTCGTAGGATATGTATGGAATTTTATAAAAAATATGATAACTTCACGAGCAAGAATAATTATGAGTGCTATAGCACAAGTAGTGAAGATGTACATGATATTTATATATGATACAAATGCAACAGCGGGGGGTTTACATAGGGTTACTTATTCGACATAGATTCTTCAAGAGCATTTTGAGTGAGTCATCCCTATTTATCGACGTTCTTTTAATCCTCCATCTATTTGGACAAGTCGTAAATCTTCTAAAACTCACGTTCTTCTCAGAGCGCGTGGAAATTCGATCGTTTTTAACACCGAAGGTGATGAGAATAATATCAAAAGCGTCAAGGATACTTTCTTTTACGAATTAAATTACTTGGTTAATATATTATTATGATAGCATCAATATAGCATAACTATTAATATCAACATAAAAATTACTTAACCTCAGGAGTTTCTGGTATTCTTGATTATTATTATCTCGGATTAAATATATACTAATCTCTCTCTCTCTCTCTCTCTCTCTCTCTCTCTCTCTCTCTCTCTCTCTCTCTCTCTCTCTCTCTCTCTCTCTCTCTCTCTCTCCACGCTTTCTCATCGTCTCTCAAGCTCAGGCACTCCTTTTTTTCTCCTTTTATATAGCATTTACATTTTTCGATAGGAACGTATTAAGGATTAAAAGTATATAATTAATTTATATATCTACTATTGCTACTTGTACGAAAAAACGAGATTAAATAGGAATCACTAATAATAAATCGTGAAACTGAATTACGTTACGATTGTATATCTGAATTAATAAAATTGATTAAAAATGACTTCGTGATGACTTTTTCCAAAAAGATGGAAAACTTTTCCTTCCATTCTTATTCATATTATAATAGATGATGCAGCACGAAGAAAATAAATGATTGCATTGCAATGACAATTTTAATTACAAAAAAGTTACAAAAGAGTTACTGCAACTGGATTTTGTTACACATTACTTGGAATACAAACTGAAGCATTAATTTTACCATCATATAGCAAATTATAATTCACAAACGCATGGTACACAGTACTGTTCTTTAAACTGTTTTTTATCCAGCCACATTTTTAAGCTTCGTAAACGACGGGAAGATTCGATGCATGTTCTAAAGACTGAGATTGTCGAGATTTTCCAATCATAAAAAGTGGTAGCAAACCATTATTGTTACTCTTCCCTTCAAACTTTTATACTCTAAAACTGTAGTTTCAAAACTCGAAGCAAGAGTTTTCTTCGGTAACGTTCTCCAATACAGCCATCTCATCGGCATTATATATGTTATTTTCTGCGTAGTTCTCCTGACATATGAGATGGTGGATGTGTTTTGTAAAGTTTTCCACGCTTGTGATGTCTGCTGGCTGACAATATTTTCTCCTTCAATACTGTTGAGTGGCATGATGCCACGATGGTTTTCAAGATTTCTCCATTACCAGTCATTACCACTAATTAATATCCGATTGTATCTTTGCGTTTAATTGTATTACCTGTTTACACAAAACTGGACCATTGTTTATCGTTGCTCCAATAGCACGCTGTTGTGAGAACCGCAGGTTATTTTTGATGGTATATATGTTTCGCCATTTTTTAACCCCATGCACTATCGCTCCTTTCATGCTCTGACGATTAGCACTTATTTGTACTTAATAATTTTCCTAATAGGACCAGACAAATTTTGTTTCCTTTATTGTCTTTGTTTACCTTTGTTTCTATACTCTGATAACAGAAGAATTTATTTTGATTTCGATGTAGAAGAAATTAATAATATTCATATTTAGTAAAGCTTGCATAAAATCTTCACCACGAGTCTGACTCGTTATTATAGTGCAAGTGGTTAAGCGACCAATAATTTTAAACGCCGCTCTTTTTCTGTTTTCTTCTGATTTCTGAAAAGACATACTGAGAACACAATTGTAGACAAAAAGTTCTGAATAAGAAGGACATTCTCTCAAATTTGAATGATTAACTTTCTACGAAGACGCTCATTTTATAATTAAATTCAGTGTCCCATCTGTGTTGGTTTTACAATATATCCCTTGAATATTATTATTATTATCTTCAAAAACAGTTATAATTGCTTGAAGAGCGAGTAACGTTTGCGAATTAAGAAACATGCATTTGCAAAACTTTCATTTGGAACATTATTTCTTAATGGTCTTCAAAACGTATTTGGGATTGATTCATTTCACTATATTGTATTACGTTATAGTAATATTATGTTTCTTTCATCTCGAAGTTAATTTTAATATTGACCTTTCATTATACCATATTCACTTTTAAACGCCTTCCAAGTTAGAATAATTGTCAACATTCTACGTGTCTTGCTTTTATATGCTACACTACACTCTTACATTAATTTTTCAAGAAAAGAAATCACAGTGATCGGTATGATATTTTTGTCATGTATAGTAATAAATGAAAAAAACCAGCAAAGTTTAAAGCAAAAATTGAAATTATAACGCATACGCTGTTATGCAAAACTTGTATCGATTTTTATTTACTTAATAATTTTATAAGCAGTATATTTTTAAGTCACAGTATTTAATCTCGTTATGTGTCATTTTCAGCTATCGTCTAGGCAAAAAGTAAATGCCTGAGAGAGGTAAAATGTCGACGGCTTTATAGGAAACACAAAGCCATTAACGACTTTTCAACTTTTGGAATCATTTAGCACAGGGCGGAGTTAAAAGTTTGGTAGATGAAAAACAACAGTTTGCTAGGTAAAAAACAAAAGTTTGTTAAGTAAAAAACAAAAGTTGGCTAGGTAAAAAAATCAAGCGTAATTAAACAACAATTTCAACAGGATGTTAGAAAATCAGAATTTAGGTACTACTATTTTTGAAACAATGTGTCTAAGTGGACAAGTACACGCCGAGAGTCATCGTCTTCCTAATTAACGTTTCTCCATTGAATAATGGTTGCGACTTTATTGTTTGCCCGTTCCTTATTAATCTCACTCATTGTGAAGTTTACATTGTTACGCTGCATCATTTATATCCTCGCTTCTGAGATTGTAAATTTTCTTGCAAATATTGTATGTGTACATTAGAACAATTTGTCACACTAACTATGAAGACTTCATACGTAATCTGTTAAATATGGATGTGATTTACTGCATTCGCACAAAAACGAATAAATGTTTTGAATATTTTTTTACAGTGTTAGTAATAAGGAAGATGTTTGAGGTGAATGATGTTTCGTCTATACATGAATAATATGTATATCGTTTAATAAAATTACATGTACCGTTACGTATAAAGTAGATATCTAGCGATCGAAAATTTCATATATCTTTCATAGAACAGTCAGATGCATATAAGTTTTAACACAATACCAAGTCTGGTATTGTCAATTATGCATGATGACATTAAGAAATTTATGTGTCCTTAGAATACGGACCCAGCAAAGATCGATGACGCAAAATAATTCATGAGGTCTGACAATGTTATACTTTGCTTCCTTAAGAGAGGTAGAAGTCTTTGCACGTAGCTTCTGCAGTTACGATTTACTAGGCATGGTTATCATTCGGTAAAAATATTTGGTATAAATTTGTGAATATAACAAGTGTTTTTAAAATTATTATCTTAAAAAATGTTTCGATATTGTGAACTTTATGATTGTGTAGCAAATTAACTTCTGTTTATTGAATAGGCTTCACCGTACTCAATTGTATCTGCTTGATACGCTTTTCGTGGTTTTGCATAGTTAAAAAATTGTTATGGAAAGTAATCTGTAGAGAAATCAGAATGAAATCAAATCAAACTTTTTATGAAATTAATTTTTGTACATGTCTTATGATGTTACGTAACCTTTCAAACAAAAAATATTGTACAGTTTAGTGTTGTGTTTTTTATACACTGTAATAACATCCGTGATATATTTTTCAATCCTGATATATTTTCGATATTTTTTCGACAGTTTTTGTGTATTTCTAAATATCGATGTTATTGGGAAGATTTTTCTCAATTTTCTGATGTTAATGTACAATTATTTTCTGAAAATGAGTTTTCGTTTCATATCGAGCCAATTTCGAAGACACGATAAAACTTGAATGTTTGTCGAAACCAAATTGTACTATATTTCTAGGAATGATGACTGAAGGAACACCGAAACCATTTAATATCTCATGTAATCACGAAGATGCAATTGCCTATTGTGGTAACAAAATGAACAATATGAATAAAAATGATCTATTTCTATTAAAAGTACGGTCACATATTCAATCTTCTTAAAAAGCACTTAATCTCGGTGGTCCCAAAGATCATCTGCTGCTGGTTAAGGGAAAAGATTCTATGCATCCGAATAGTGTCACATTCAACAAGTGATCCCATACGTTTAAGTGATAACGTAAACTTGACCGACAATAACCACGACAACGTATCAACGGCTGTCTCTTCGATGACCGTGTTGTTATCGTCCTGGTGCGAAGGAAATGATTCAAACTCACCGCCAAAGTCCTCGTGCGGAAATCACCACCCTCGGCTAAGCTGGACGAACACTCGCGCGGAGCGGGGCTCGTGTCTCGTACTAACGTGAGCTCGCACGCGAAACGAACGAATCCAGGGTCCTCGTGTGCCTTCGGCACCACTTGTTCTCCCCCGTCTACTTCGCTACCCCCAGTCACGTCGAGCACGATGCGCAACCTCGGAATATTTATACCACCCCCCGCTGGTCTGCTGGCCCACTAGTCCGTAGCCCTGCTCCCCCTCCTGTGTACTCTGACACCCTTCCGCCCTACCATCCTTTCACCCTTTCACCCTACTTCCCCCTACCTCCGTGCAGCTCAACCAACATCGTCCGACTGAAGAACTGCTCGAGACGAAAATTGTTCTACGATTCGAACGCGACGATCGCGCCCAATCTTCGACGTGATGTTTGCTGCTTCGTTCTCAACTTTCTATTTCCTCCAGTCTTACCTTCCTAAATCACTTGGTATGAAATTGCTGAAGTTTGCAAGCAATCGGACACCGAGTATCGATGCATAGAGCTTTAAGTGAAAACATCTGTTAGATGTACTTTTTATCCTAACTTCGAGAGTCGCCAAAAACGTTGAACAATGTTTCTAAAATAACGAAATACCGTAATGTTTGATAATGAAACGAAATGTATACGTTCTTGTTTTACGATCGCTTCATTCTGCATACAACAGTTACTTCTTAGATACTATAATTTAGGGGGGTACGACGGTGTTTGAAACGATACGAAACGCACACCATTCCATGTAATGGATAAATCACGAGCAATTGTTATTTAGTATGTATACTATAATTCGATTGAAATCAAAAATTAATTTTGCGTGAGATGAAACAAACATTCTAACAATGTATTAGGTACTCGGAAAATGAGTACGACTATGGCGAGTGTTTTTTCTTTGTTGATTTAATCCATTTTCAAATGTTAAATTTTAATTATTATATAGATGCGTGGTACCAGTAGCTGTTGTTTATAAAACAAAATAAATTGAAGGTATCCATTCATCATCGTACCCTCATTAACAGTTTCGTGATCTCCTGTTAAGAAACGTAATCTGAAACTTCGTGTTGATTAAACATGTTACTGAATATAACGGCCATCTAGTAATAACAGAATTACAAATTGAAATACTTTAGCCTGACATGTTTATTCGCACTTTATTCACACGTTGATAATACAGATGTCGTTGCAAATAGGAACAGGTTCTCGTTACGACTCAAATCTTGTTTTAGAGTTCGTGGAACGCGAACAAGTTACAAAGCTGATGATTTTAATACGTGAAAACTTCTCAGATTTTATTTAATTAAATTTATTATTCTAGTTACTTGATATGAATTGAAAACCTACTTTTAGAAAACCGAAAAACGATATAAATAATTGTGGCAGCATATTAATTCGAATGTGAAAACGTATTTGATTTCGAAATTCAAATTAATTTTCTCAGTTAATAATCAATCCGGAGAATTCAATGTAGCTTTGTTACGTTCAAGAGTATAAATAATTTCTGGATTTTATGTATGTAAGGACTATGGTGGAAACATTTCTCCCATAACTCGTTACTATAGGCAAAATCTTACTATTCATTATAAAACAGTCTATTCGAAGCAGATAAACGTTTAAATGAAAATAAAAACTAGTGAAGATGTATATGTACACATAAATATATTACGGTAAATAAAAATCCGATAGTTCGCGTGCACAAGTCCTTAGCAATCGCAGTAGAATGTAACTGCTTATGATCCGACGATTGTCGAGATTGTTATACATGTTTCTGTTATTTCAACCCTTATTTTACGACTAGCGTCACGTTCGCTTGCAATTTCTTGCAGTGATAATCTTTGAGGACAGTGTCCTCATCTGTCCTAAACTAAGCAGAAACTTGTTACGTAATTTTGTTTACAAATATCAGATTAGAATTGTCGTAATTGATTTCAAGATGAAGAATGATATACGTAAATATAAGCACACAATCTCGAAAGTTCATTTTAAAATCCGTTTTTCTGCTGAATGTCTCTCCCTCTTAAATTACACCTAATAGGAGCATAAATAATAAGGACCAACGAGCGGCGACTAAAACTTCTTGGGGTTACTCGCAAGAATGTCATTGGCAACGTCTGTGAAGGTCAAGGTCGTCGAATCCGTCTTCTCCGAATATCAGTTTTTCTCCTTTCACTGTCAGACTACAGGGTAGATGGGATTCCTTTTGTAAATATTTACCCAAGCATATTCGATTTGCCGAGATCCATTGAGACGACAGTTGACAGGAAGAATCCGTTAACAAGTAATAGGGCCTGAAAATCGATAATGTCAATGCGATGCTTTAAGAACATGTCGATCTGTCATGGATTCTCGCGATGCGTTTCTCGCCGGCGCGACGTGTGGCGGTGGTAAAATCGAATTTTCAGAGCATACCGGCTTTAAATCACAAGAAATGGTTCGTAGGTAAGTCTGCGTGTCTGGTGGCTTTCGCGGCGAATTCATCATCCCGCGGGTATTGCCTCGTAACGCATTTCTATGTAACACTATATTCGACGGCATAAACGACACGTGAACGGGGGAATGCGGCAAGCGCACGTTAAACATTATACCGTGCTTGGGTCGGTTAATTGGTCAGAGCGAGCCAGTTAGTTTCATTACGTTACCTCCATCTTCGTGGGTTTCGCACAATAGAGGCCTCTTCCAGTATCGGGGCCACTAGGACTGGCTACGCGCTAGAGCCTCCATATCCGAACCAGACGCGTCCCTATCCAAATCCTATCTACCTAATAAAAGAACAGACTCAACCGGCGGAGCCTGACTTTTTCGAGACTTGATACAGACGGTGGCACACCTTGAATCTCTTACCTACCGTTCGTAATTAAACGAAATGACATCGTGTTCTTCGACGGAAGAAACATTTGGTTAAAGAACGAATTGTTCTTCAAGTCACATTTTTCGGGGTTTCAAGGTTAACGATGCGAGTTTTAAGTGACACTATCTACTTTTATTGCCGGCGCATAATAGGTGATTATAAGATGAATATACAACGATTTATCACAGGATGACCTTGATATTATCTTGAGCACAAAAAGTGAATACAAATTTTTTTACTGAGCATTTACAGTGGTAAAGTGGAAACTCCACTGTTGACATATTTTTGATCATCTACATCTTATATTATTTGAAAAAGTCTGATTTTCTATTTAATGTAAAGGAAAGTAGATCTAAGTAATAAGTATGCTGATTTCGTAATTGATAACACTGTATAGAGATACAATCGGACGAAAATTATTTGAACATAACTTTACGTTATAGACTTATGTTTCGTTATTCGTTACAGCAGCCATTATATTAAACTATACTCTATGTTTGCATACTTTAATAGGGATTAAAGACTTTACTATCACGAATGTTAGTTGACTACTAATTTATAACAATTTTGCACCAATACTTGATTTTTAGTTAAGATAAAATGAATTTTCTTTAGTGAATTTTTCCATAGTAGTTACTCATTGCATATATTTCTATTCATTTCTAGTGTTTAAGGTCATCCGAAGGTTGCATCATTGTAGATTGTTGAATTCGTCTAAATCTTGGTTATATTATTTAAAGAAAAAAACATTTAGTGAAATTATAATCATGTATTCCTCTGATATCTCTGCTGTCACTAATAGTAATATTTAATATTTTTAATATTAATGAAATATTTAAGGACTTCGGTCAGGTCGCACGCACGGTATATTCAGAAAAAATGAAGTGGTATTCATTTGATTAAACTAGGATCCTCGAGTGCTGAGATTTATTGCACATGTTCCTGTAAAATCTAGATTCATGTTTCAACCGCAGGTACATTAAGAGCACTATTTCACATCCACTTCCAAGCAAAAGATGCTTTGGATGTACTAAAATAAATATTGGTACGGAAATTCGTTTCCAACATATGCTATTAACCCTTTGCACTCGGAGCCATTTTAACTGTAAATCTGAAATAATTTTTCTGGTTCGTGATATTCCCATTCTATTTAACAAAATAAATTTATGTGCATACAAAATTTATTGTTGTGACTCCTCCCAACAGTTTTACTACGTGATAACTTTTTAAATCTAAACCTTATTGTTACAAAAATTATTTTGCAACGTAATAACATAATTTTAGTGGTGCCTCAGAGTCACCACTCGAGTGCAAAGGGTTAACTTTCATAAACTCAAAAAGAAGTTACAGCTACATCTACTTAAAGATATACCAAGCAACATTCAAATTTTTGTAGGAGAGAACTGTAGAATAAGATACGTTTCACATATGAATCATTTCAATAAATTTGGCATGAAAAAAAAGGAATTTTAATGTTGGTTCTTTCTTAAAAAATTTCACTAATTTTAAGTATACAAATATACACAGTTTAATAATATCTATTCAATATAAATTTGCAGATATTGATCAAATAAAAGTTTCGAATTGTAGTCCTCATATTTAGATAATCGTTTGCAGTTTTATGCCCATTCAAATTTGGCTATTAGGTACGTATCGTCATTAACAAGGGGAGCCTTAGATATGATTTATGCTGATTTCAACAAAATTTGGCAGAGTGATACGTCTATACGTACAACAAACATATATAAAATTTTACACGTAGATATCGAGCTAATTATGACAAAATTAAGTGTAAAGTTTGTAAGAATAGTCCGACATATAGTGTAGTGTTACATTGGCAATGATGGAAACATTTTGTTCACAACAATGTTCGCAATAATGAATATTTTTAAACACTATTTCTGTCGGTGGCAGAAGAAGGATAAACGACATTAAATCTTATACCAAAGGCAAACAAACTTTAAAGTCGATTTTCTCGAAAACGGAGCTTCCAATAAAAAAAACGTTACATTACATTTTTTCTAATTTTTTTCATGTAGAATTCCCCGCTGCTCTGTTGTAGCACGAATTCTGATCGTCCTGCATATTTAAAGTTCAATTTCGATATGAAGTCAACAATGCATAGAAAGTGACGAACGTATATCAATGTACCGCAATCAAAACGCTTAAACTAAAACCTCGCAGTCCGTAAAGGGTTAAGAGCTATACACTTTTTCATCGATAAAATTTGTTTTACATCGAATATCTATTAATTCGTTCCATAGATATAGAAGTGGCAAAACATGTTGATAGATCGACTTTCGCATGTTTCCTGTGTGTTGTGGTTCAAGTCAGCGCAGCAGTCTTGTTGCGACTGGAAGCGAGCTGCAAGCTGGAAAGATCATTTGCGCAGTACATACGTCGCGTGGTTCCACCGAACACTAGGAAAAGGCCGACAAAGAAGCGTGGAAACGACGGAACGACACTGCTTGCCGCGAAGGATCGTCGAGGGCATCGTTAATGACCCGCTATAAGTGGCGAAGAATTGTACGCTCGCACGCTCCGCGTACCCTGATCGACTGCAGGGCCTCTAAAATGCGGGCCACACGTCCGCAAGTTTTGTTATCGTTGCAACGAGCGAGGTGATAGAGCTTAGTGCAAGGTTAGTCGGCGATGAGTGAAGTGCTAGTCCTCTCTTCTATAGCCACTGTTTATCGGTAGCGGCTAGGACCAGGAGGATTTCATCGGGATTCCATTCCTGGCGTGAGTGTGATGCGCACTTTTCGTTTTCTCTTCGCTCGAACACAATGCAAAAAAAACACTCGATAGCATTCCACTGAAATTTCATATTCCTACATTCATCGATTCCGCGAATCCTGGGAAATCACGAATCCTCCGCGATTACTTCGTCAAAATACGTGATCAGCGAAAGTGATCAGAAAGACGAAACTTCTAATTTTTACCGTAAGAAGAAGAGTCCAGTTAATAATAATTTATTCATAATTTATTAATAATTGACGAAACGAAGAATTCAACTTCGTTGCTACTATAGTCATCTTACAAACTAATTTGAGGATTTCATTGGATTAACGCTGAAATTTAGACAAAGATGCGTTGGCTGTTATTCGCAGTATGGCTTGGAACTTTGAGATGCCTAACTTTTCAATAGTTTCGACCTGTCGAGCAGTCATGCCAGTATAAATCAGACGCGCTGAAGTTACAGTTTAGCACGTTATAAATGGAGGAGATCCTTCAATTAATTATTCCGTGCGAATGTGTTAACTGTCAGTTCCCTCTCGGTATTGTTTTAATCCAGTGTTTTAGGTATATACAATATTTTAAATATCAGTATCTCTATACTATCCAAAATTTATGTTCATAATGTGATTTATCTTATTTCAATCCGCTTTTGATATCAGGCAATATAATTAGCAATACTTGTCTTGTTCATTTATTTAGAAATAATTTCGTTGATCGACATACATTAGCAAAAAGATATTGATTGCGCCATGTATTTGACTAATTTCAATTCAGTGTTCCTCCTCTCATACTATTGATAAAATAATTTACGTTAGCAGAAAGCAGTGAAGAATATTTTTAAGTAAAATATCTCCCGACTAAAGATCTTTATAGAAAATAAAAATTGTCAGCATTAATTGCAAGGAATGTTTTAACCTTTTTAACTTTTAAATGTTTCTACCGTTTTGTATTTGATCAACTTACTCTTGTCATAAGTGCATAAAATCTGCAGTCCAACCATCATAATGTTAAAAAGTTGAAATCGGAAAGAAGGAGCTTAAATATCGAATATAACATATGTATTAAATATGTATTAAATATGATGCAATGTGAAAGTGACGACGAGATGAAATTCCGGCTAAAAGCGAAATATGCACGTTTTATGGCAGGTTGATTTTTTCTTCTTGAATCTGGGGATTAAGTTAACAAATTTTAATCCATGTGAATTGCAAGGATTAAAAGTTAATTTTAACGTCTAAATGTTATAGAGAAATGAATTTTGCGTGCCAGATTTTCTGAACAATGAATACGGAATTCGGAACGAAATATTGTATTAATTATTGTCCCAAAGAAAATGAGGCTTGTATGTATCGATACTTTGTTAACGTTTTTTTGCCTCCGTCAATATTTTTAGCACGTGCGGTATCGATATTTGCTTGGACATTCAAAGACTTTGAATACTAATCCTGTCTATTCTCCACCAGTTTTTGCACATCAATAGCTACAAATTTTCTAGCGTGTGGCTACGAAAATAAAAATTCAATTGATATGAATGTATAAACAATTTAGAATCGATTGATTTCTTATTACTTTTTTTTCTCTGTTCCCCTGTCATCGATTGGAATATAAAACTTACGAAAAAAGTCGTGTGCGCTTTCCTTTACAGACTAATAACAGAAATAGTGGAAACTTCTAAGGAAGATCTGAAAAAATCTGAATAAACATAGATTGTAAACATCGTAACATTAATATTTTCAAAGTTCTAAACATGTCAGTGATCATTTTTATATTAGTCCTGTGTTACAACTTTTATTCACAAATTTACTTCACAATTAAAGGTTCAGGAAGCTTTTCAGGACTATGTGGTTTGGTTTCTGGCTATTAAAACTTTTATATTTTCCATCTGCATTTTCTTTGCCAATTAAAATTTAACGAATCTGACATTTTGAATATTTCAATAAAAAAAAATGGGTCATTACAATAATAATATACTTTTGAATTATAACAATCACATTATAACAATCAATTAAAACATTCCGAAATATCAAGTTACTTCATAATTAATGTTGCTTTCGTCAACTTTATAATTAAACATTAATTGATATGGGTACGTTTATTTTTAATCACTGCTGGAATGCCCATCGTTTTATATGACCTACTCTCAGTTTCCAGTTTTTTTTAAATTTTCGGTTCCCATTTAATACTAAACGTACCATGTGGGGATCAAATAAAGCTATATGATTGATTATTGTATTAAAAATCAGAAGTTATGTGACGAATTATTTCTTTTAATAAATTTCTTTCTAAAAATCAACATTTATTTCATAAGTGGTTAAATAACTCCTTATGGTAAGAATAGATACATGTAAAGTGTCAGTACATTTAGTATTAAACTTTTTAATTTTTGTTAAAATAATTTTACTAGTATAGTGTGATATTATTGTATTGAAAGAAATTGTTCTTGTTTTCCCATCAGTGCTCTATGTGGACAATTAAACTGTTTATTGTAATTATTCGCTATTATAGTCTGGTGTTTTTATATAAGCTTATAAAAAATAAAATTTCTGACGTCCCATATGCATAACAATTTCTTTTGGGGGATGAAGTCCTTGTTTATAACGTGACGCAGGCAAGGGATCAGAAGCTAATCACAGTTATTTATATTTCCGGTTGTCCACTTCAAAATTCACTTTCAATCTCCAGTAACAATCCACTAGAAAAATAAACTACTATTTTGACGTTCGCGTAGTGTGGCACAAATGTTGATTCTTCGTACGTAATCCGCAGCGGACATATTATATAGACCCCATTTTCTGAGAGTAGAAGTTTTTCCCATCCAACGCCAATATCGATGTGCAAATCCGGCATATATTTTATTTTCTCAAACATAGATTCGCTTCCTTATAGCTTTAATGATTAAATACCGAACCTTTCTCTCCGATCTGACTGAATTCATCGAAAAGATCAGAAATACGGTTCCAAAATTGTACAAATTTTTGACATTCGTACGTTCACCACCCAGTTCACAAACGTTTTTGATAGTACTCTCAGTTATACTGTCTCGTTTGATTCGAATGTTTGTTGACATTCATTATTTAACCTCTTTCAAAGTAAAATATTCCGCTTTTATAAGATGACATACTACAACAAAATTTGCTATATCATGATACATTAAACATTAACTGCAGTATCTAATAACTCATACTGAATATGATTGAAATTCTGCCTTTTTGAATTTTAAACGACGAAATAAATTTTGTACACTATATTTTATAAAATAATCTGTGGATGTTGTAATGTTGACAATTCAAGACAGTAGAACGAACTACGTATAACAGGAAATGCGCAACTCAGAGGCTATTCAATTAAACGCATAATAATGGCAAATATGAACAGTAAGACAAACAAAACACATTAATTGCTAATTACACAAGTTAGGTAAATTCGTGTGAACGAAATGTACCGTTGCAGACGATACGATTTGCAAAGTAATCTATGGCGATCGGATGATCCAGAAATCAGGTCTACTGAGCGGGATTAAACATCAAGACAAGGTTTCAAGTAACCGATTGGGACATTCTGAAAAGCAAGGAAGCGCGCGGAACGAGACAACAAAATAATTTGAGAAGATTAATAGCAATCACCACGTAGGTCGGGTTGCACCATTGTTTGAGGAACGTCCTCCGTCCCTCCGCTGAACTTCGAAACTGGGTTGCATAACGGATTGCCAGTCGCGGCAATTTGGCGTACAAACTCTTAGCTCCGGATACAAATAAAAATTTCCATTCGAAGCGAGAATCCGCGGGAAAAAAGTGCCGTCTTAAGGGCGCGAAATCTAAATCAAGACCAGTCTGTCATATGTCTAATTTACCTTTGCCAAACAATTTCTATCTACTACATCGTTCTAAATATTATTTCTGTAAATATTTTGCATCTTTTGTGATAGTACGTGTCTGCGTTTATAATAATTACTAATTAGTACTTAATCATCGAAAAAGTTTAAAGAAACTTCGTTTCTTAACTTTTGTTAATAAGTGTATGTATATATTTGGACATACGTATATTTAGAAGTGTATGAATACTTCATAAAATATAATGAAGATTATTAAATTAAATTAATCAAAGCTGGGTAATTAAGAGTGATACCTAAGAGCAGTACCTAAGAAGGTTTAATACAGTTTTACACGTATTTCTTACTTAATATATACACCTTAAACTCTTAGGAAAATAAATAAAATAATAGAAAAATATTAAACGATTATACAGATTTCATCAAACTTATTAATTACTAATATTCTTGTCTAATTGCAGAGCATACATTTTACGAAGTTGCAAACAGCATTCGCTAGTATTAAGCGTTTCACGAGACATTTCAGTGAAGCGTCTTCCAGGAAATTAATATTCTCTCGAACCGATGACAATGTGATTATCCCGATAGAGAAAAACATAGCTCAACGTGGATCGTGGAAATAGGATAAGCGAATATGACGATGCGCTGCAGCCGGCAAAAGTAAAGCTAATAAGCGGCGTGATTAGAAGCTTGCTTCTGGGTTTGCGAGAAAGTACACATGATCCCATAATTTGCTTGATAACTTACTTGTTAGTCGCTGATCATACAGTCGAATGTATATTTTAAATATCGATAACAATTATTACAATGATCTAAATATCGCTATTAACGAATAAAATGTACAAATTATTAAATACGATGAAACAATGAATATTAAATAAACAAATGAAACGGTACGTTGAGTGCAAGCACACATTACGAACACGATGAATACTACAAAATACAATAAACTAGCAGAGCCATATTGAAACGGAAATCATTTTATTTTTTCTCATTTTCTGCGAATAAAACCTTGACCCTCTCGAACCATGTTATTGAAAATCATGTGTATTTGATTACACATCGAGCAAATTAAATCTTCAGCCAATAGAATGTTACATTCATCTTCATGAACGATGGAGAAAAACCATCGGGAGGTTTCTGAAATCAACAACAGCTTTACAACCCGTTAAACGAATTGATACGTCGCATCTAGAGAGTAAACGTCACCGATACCAAGTTTGACCCTCCATTTCTGGCGACGGATCAGTTGCCGTGAATTTAAAAGCGTTTAAGCTCACTTTAAAAACGATCAATCGGCATCGAAACGATTGATTTGCGATTGCGGGGGCAGCACGCGCCCGGTACAATGATTATTAGTTGCATGGAATGAGATATAAACGAAACAGTGTCAATTACGGAAAATTACAGAAGATCTGTGTATTTGAGGAGAACGAAGGAGAAAGGGGCAGTCCGACTTTATCGATCCAGCCACTTCGGCCGCTGTGAAGTCTTCCGTTCGAACGTTTCGCGACCGACTTAGGTTCCGCTCCGTCCAAGATTGGGTATACAAAGAGCATCTCGATAATCAAGCCACATTGTACGAAAAACCTCTATTCCGCCGGCATCGGGCATGATGTTCGTGGAATTCGAGGTTTATATCCGTCGCGTTGTCCCGCGGCGAGTAGTATTTCCATAGTCCTCTAGTGTAATGACTTCACAGTTCAGAATGTCAGCTGAGGACGTGTACAACATAAATCACGGTTTTTTCCTGGACTAGGCTAGGTTGACACTATTTTCTCTGTCCCGATGGCTGTCATGCCATTCATTCTCGGCGGTGGCCACGTCGAATTATCATAGCGGCGCATACTGCGAACAAATACGCTTGATCAGAGATTCGAGGTTTTCGTATTCACGGCCTGGCGCCGCGTGTCGTTCAGTTCCCGCGGCTGAGGTCTTCAGGTGTAAACTGTAGTCTTTTGAATAAAACATACGATAATATTCGTAAGATTTACGTTCAATTTTATCTGAGGTCGTATGACTCATCAATGCTGATCATTGTCGTATAGTGATCGTTACGATGATAGTGTCACACCCGGCTTTCACACAGGCTTTCCGCTTGCAATGTCAAACCAATGACAGACCATAACGTCTGCACGCTTTTTATAAAGAATCATTAGAAACTTATCTTTACGTTTCTTAAGCCTCGAATTTGAATTTGCCCAGTTGATAGTACCACAATCGACCGGTTTCTGTTTAGAACAGTCGACAAAATGGTAAGGCACCTTGAAAATAATTGGTATGCATATTTAATGACACCTACTTTAAAATACAGTCTACGTGAAACAGTGGCGATTAATTGGAGACAATATCGTTGAATATCGAATAGACGTTGCAAGAAATGTTCTGTGTAATCTTTAATGTACATTTTTAACGAAGTTGTTCGTTTTTCAAACAGATCTCTTTTTGGAAAACACTGTAGACTCTTGCTTTTCATTGTCTACAAAGTATTCTCAATAATAAATTATCAGGGTGCGACACATCCGATCTATGCGATACGAAACTTTTATGCGGTGTATATAGAATGAAATAATAAAAAAAAATAGAATATAGATAAAGCTATAAGGCATTACCACTAAAAATAATATCTAAAACAATATACAGTAATTTTTGTTGACATCCTGACGCTCCTTAAAAAATCACCTCTAAAATGAATCCAGACAATTTCAATATTTTTTGCGAAATTTTGGAAAAAATAAGTATATAAGTTTGTTTCTATTTTTTTTACATAACCTTGGGCCAAGTACATTATAAAAATTCCTCCATTAAACTTACCGATATTATCATTGTAATAACAATATCTTGAATGCCTCAAGTCAAGACCACGCTGGCCAATCTAAAATCGATATATTGAAAATGTTTTCTTATAAGGTAGTGAGAATGATCTAAAATAGACTACCACGAATGTAAAAGTACCTTTTTATTAAAATTTTACAGTTTCTTCTGCTTCTTCTGTAGTTTCCTTAACGTCATATAACAGAATGTTTTGGCGACCTCCTCAACTTTTATTGCCTTAATTACATTCGATCTTTTAATGCATTCGTTACTCAAGTATTTCATATACGGCGCCCATGCTACTTATACATAGTTTTAGTTCTGACTGATATTTCTGTTTCTAAATAAACAGAACACATTGCAGATTTTGAGAAGAGAATTTGAGGCGTAATTTGTTATATCATTCCTGGAGGTGATTGATAGACGTTTAGAGATAGTCGCATATTGAAGCATGATTTCTTCCACCGCAGGTTAACGCGAGGTCACCTATGTAAAATTAAGTTTTTACTAGGCGTTTTAGATTTTTTCTTTCCTATTTTCTATTTTTGTAGCATTTGATACTGCACCGTTTATTCTAACTTATAATATTATAATTCTATGTATGGAATGTTTATGATGGGGGACTTTTTAATGTCAAGGCATCCTGCAAATAAATATTCGTTCTTGTGGAACACGTCGCAAATGGATGTTTCGACGATAGTTGAAACATTTATGGCGATACAGTATTGTTTAAAATCATATTAAATTGAGCTAAGGAGATGGGGTTTCATTCCAAGTAGTATCAAAGTCTTGATTAGTAACTTTTTCTAGCTATTTACGATATTATGTTCACATAATGAATACGATATTATGTTCGTATATTAATTCATATATTCACGATAATTCTGATTTATGTTTGTCCTCGTCTAGTTTGAGGATAGCTATTACACATTCTTCCGATTTTCCGGAACAACTTTTTAAGCCAGCATTTAATATGCAGTTACATAATTGGACTAAGTAACTTATTCCAATTCATAGCATACATTTTAGTAGCTATTTGAAGATGCTTTTTAGTTCATTGATACATATTGGTGCGTTTAATACAGGATTCATGTTGTTCTCGTCACATTGATTTACGATTTATTTTAGGAAAACATCGTGGTCTAGATTGTTGATTAAGACTGATGAGTTATAGTTTTTGTTGCTTGAGTTTAGTTAAAATTGTATAGCGATTGCATTAGCAATACATCCTACGGATTTATTGGACAAATACTGTGAAAAATCACTTCTTTCTCGACTTATTCACTAATACCGCGCATAAAGCTTTAAAAGAATTATATCCGCTTAAACTTTCAGTATTTTTTTATACGCATTATTATTCATATGTTTTTATACGCACAATAATACGGTTGGATTGTCTGAAAACTCGAGGAGCATTCAATATCTATCGTCAATCGCAACGTATTAACTTTCTACGGTACATCATTTAGAATCGGATACGCGATTACGAAGAGGAATAATGGACTCGGTAATCGTTTCATTGATTGACAACTTCCTTGGATTTCCTTGCCTCTCACTCAGTCGACGTTTAATGCTCTCTCTTTCTAAAACTGCAGAATTCAAGTGGGATTTATCCACTAACAATTAGTTAAACATTACGGTAAATAGGACAATTAGGAGAAAATAATTCAAATGTCTTTACAGAGAAAGAATATTATATTTACAGTATCTCATGTCCTCGATGTTGTTAATATTCATCCGAAGATAAAATTCATTAAATTGAATTGTCTGTAAACTATATATTTGTATAAATATATTTTTTATTTATTTTAACGACTCTTTTATTTCACGGACAGTTGAGAGTCGTGAAAACGTGCGATACTATTTTGAATTGATTATAGCTTAACATAACACGATCAACCAATTTCGAAGGAATTTTCAACACACAAGTACTATAATTGTAAGCTGAAAGAAAATGTGTTTTTATTTCTTTTATTAAACCAATCAATCTGACAACTCGATAAAGTAATTCAGTCCAATTTTGAATAAGTTATTTCGTTTTGAAGTGTGTGCTCTCATTTATTCTCGGGACGTGTGCATGGAGTTTATGGCTCAGATCGTAATTGTGTCAGGTACGTTCGAAATTCTGATGAATCTTCATTATGTTTTGGTGTCAGCGTATGATAAGGAACGTAATCACTCGTTCGGACGGATATGTTTATACTCCAGCGTTCGTGAAGAGTCGCTTCTGTTTATTCTGAGCAAGTACAACATGATTTATATTTAAATCCTATCATATACATATTTATACATTACAATTATATCGTAAAAATATAAAATATAATGCAAATATAATAAATTGTAATAATATTCAACGAACCGAATTCATTCTTTGGACTTATTTCCCGCAAATCTGTGATACCGGGTTAATTTAATTCTTATTTACATATTTTCGCTGAAAGTCTAATATCCATAAAACAACGATTTGTTTCTAAACTTTTCTTCTTAATTATGTTGTAAACATACTTCAATACTGAATATCATAAATCAAATGAGTTTATCTCATTTATCTGTTTATCTGTATCTATTGTCTGAGAAATACTTCGCACACATCTGTGCACAAGTGCATCGCAATTGATTAAATATTTCTCGAGGTATGCTGCAGGCAAACTTGGAAAAGTGTTCCAAGTTTGCGGATATGAGTGTAAGCATGTTGTACGCATAGAATTTCGATTCGTAATTTCTGAATTCTAATCGCGACGTATTACATTGTTAATTGTCGCAAAAAGTAAAAATACGATCCGTTGCTTGAGGCTCACCCCTGAAATCTTCGCCTCATTTCGCAAATTACTCAATAAAGGCTACCGTGACGTACCGACGCGAAAGGAAAGGTGTCATCGATCAAAGACACTATTTCACCGTCTATAGTCACCGTCATCGACTTCGATCATTCATTCACAGTCAGGGTAACGTAATAACGCGCACCTCGATTGCTCCATTACCATAAACATAAGCGCGCTGCTTTTCTGTGCCAGCAGTCACTGGAATGTTCCTGTGTAGAAGCAACACAAGCACAAGAAGCAACACACTGACGATACCCGAAGTAGATCGAGCGCGTAGCTGTTTCGTGCGCTCACGCCCTCGATACGATTTTTTCTTCCCCGATTTGCGACAGTGCACCACACCGAACGACTTCATCATTGAAATTGAGCTATATCTGCGTACGTTCGTACCTACATATTACGTTTGAACGTCACGGGCATTGATATTCAAGGTGTTTAATGTTAAAGACGGGGGCGTGTCGAACGCAGCTGCCTCGCGGTAACAGGGAATTCAATTGGCAACAAGGGAAACGTTGCACAATAAAATAATTGCCATTATGACTAATCGCGGGCAATACCGCGATCTGTCTGACCCTGACGCGAGTAGACGAATTCTAGGCGTCCGGCTCTGGGACTAATCACATAGGAGAAGAAAAGAAACGCAGCTCGCTAGACGGAAACATCATTGTAAAACACGCGATTGTTATATAAGGAATTGTTCTTTTCGCTTTTTACCAAATGTCTCAAATGCTTGGAGAGTCGATCTTATTGTTTGATCAGTGTTAATCAACCGGGCGCCTCATAAACTGACAAACATAGTTTACTTTACTGATTTTTAACCGATTACTGCAATGTTTATTGAGCATCTATCGCCATAAAGAGTGTTAATAAGGAGCAATTTCGCGCTGCTTCAAAAGGAAAAAGAACCTGCTCTTTAAACGAAAATAATCATCGCCAAAAGTACAATACTACTCTTTCAACAATATTTTTTTATAGCGTGAGAGTGCATTATGTAGATCTCAAAATGAACTAGTACGTCTATAAAGGCATTTCAGAAAATATGCAAATATCAGAAAAAATTCACTGATTTCAAATCAGTGAAGAGCGTCTGAACTTATTTAAATATAAAGAGTCGGATGAGTATAATATATGCTGCAACGTAATTGTTTGATCGGTGACGAAGTATAAAGCAGCCACTTTTAGCTAGTTCCAAAACAATTATTGCGCTTTAAAAAGTGTTCGAATACTCTTAGACGTAGTATTCGTATTTTCTTTTGTAGCTTTATAGAAACTTAATTCGTTTTGTCCAATTTCAATCAAATTTTTGCGTTTTAAAATTAGCCCTACTTTTTTGTGTGGGTGTGTGCATAGATGTTTACGGTGAATTCCAGGAGCGGTAAATCCGACTTCCAGTCGAAATTGCTTCTCGAGGAACGCTCGATCCGGAAGCAATTAAGGAGGATCACTGTACGGCCGTAATAAAATCTTCAACTTCCCCGGACTTCCGGCACCCGAGAATTAACCGGATCGCTGTTTAATCCGACGACAGATTTACTTAATACCACCCACGGTGATCTCCTAACGATTTTGTTTCATTAATCCCAGCAAATCTGGTTTCACGAAAAACGATATTCATTTGCATGCTTATTCGAATTGACTGGATAGGCACAAATATTGTTATTTGTTTATTCCGTTTTTGACAATTCAGTGCAAATTTATAAAAGATATTATAAATAAAATCTTACTCAGTTATATTGTTATAAGAGACCCATTGTTCGTGGATTAAATATCATTTCCTCCCTTGTGAATTAATATCTGTATTGAATCTATTGATTCATATAATCGCATTTGAAAAATCTTACCGAATCGTTGCCGATTGACAGAACCGTTAACAAGTTTCCTAATTAGTAGATTCATCGTTAATTGGTTGTAGAGCTGTTCGTTACACGCGGTAATAATTATTTCATAGAGCAATTTATCGCACCGACCGTGAGAGATATTAAATTAGCATGAACCGATGCTGAGAGGATTGGAAACGTCTCTTCGAAATTTTCGTACAAAGTCGCAAAGCTGTGCCTCGGAGATACGAGAAGTTATCAACATGGAAACACGAATATTCGCAATTAGCCTACTTCAATCGGGCTCCGTAGTTTCCACAATAATGATGCTATGCGCTTTGCACTCATAAATGGTCATCAAAGACCCGTCTCCGCATGATCGTTTCATGATGGCAGAGAAAATGTTCTTTCTACTCGCCGACTGATCATAAACTAAATAATTCAATTTAATTTTGCGAGAGTTGCTGCTAATCCACAAGATAGTGTAGTACGCTAAAAGTGGAAAATTCGTTGTACAACAAGTCGCCGTAACAATATCTAATCATATCTAGATAAATCCGAAGGTTTGCTCAAGAAATATGAAATTTAATAAACGAAGCTTGATATTGGGACCACGAAAACGGGACCGTGGCTACTGAATAGATGAAAGGTAGTTCCTCCGACGTCAAGACATACTTCTGACCATTAAGTTAATTAAAAATTTTCCTCAAGCTTTTTCCGTGATCGGGTACGCTTTGGAATAATCGGCTGGGTTCTTAAGTGATCTTTAGAAGGACGATGTTTCGTACGTAATCTGAAGAACGAGCTGAGACGATCTTAAGAAACGCGGAAAATGGTAGAGACGTATTGCGAGCTGGTTTATTGGATACTGAAATTCGGACAACGAAAACTTTCCATAGTTTCGTGCGGAACGTTCGTATATTGAAGAAACACTGAACCAATCTCGAGCTGCACATTGTCACTTGATCTCATTTATTTCCTTCGTTCTTTCATCCCCGTAATATTTCCGATGTTACTCCCACGTGATAGAAAGTTGAGAAAAATAAAAGCGAAACGATGATAATCTACGATTAAAGAATCGTAAATGAGATTCTGTCTATAGTACGTGAAGAAATGGATTTACTGTATCTTACAAGTTTACGAATGATGAATGGAAACGTTGTATAGATGGTGAGCATTCAAAAAAATATGAATCCTGAAACAGAAATTTGTGCAACGTTCTCTGATTGGGATTTTTTCTTGAACACGATACTTTGTTGTCCAAGAGAGTTTCACAGCTCTGACGGTGCCGTGAGCAACAGGTATCGTTGGGGCTGTTTCAGTCATTTTGTTAACACAAGTTCTGTGGATGCTGAATAGTTTTTTATTCCTTGCAATCTTTGTTTCGACTTTTCGATTTTGTCGCTATTGTTTCTGCTGTATTGTGAAGTTATTTTGGCATGAAAAGTAAAACGTAAATGGGAGATAATATTGCCTGCACGCTTTAACTTTAATTCATTAACGCATACTGTGGCATTGAAAGCGTAGGATTTAATAATATCAGAATGTTAACTTGATATACTCTGATATGTATGAACGTGAAAATTTCTATTGTTATAGTCTAGCAATCAAACACACATAAAATGATAATAGTGTTTTCGGGTTATATAGTGCAAACTAAAATAATTCAGTGTTCTTAAATTTATTATCTGACATAATATAAAAATTAATATGAAAATATGAAAAAGAAATAAACATTTTGTTTACATAATTCAATATCTCAAAAATTCAAAAACTCCAGTAAGATAATAATTCGTAAAAAGTTACATAAACCCAATACACGATTCGAAGGGTTTACGTCGAACTTATAATAATCTTATGTTAAAAACAATAGAAACGTTAATAAAATGATTTGACGTATATCCTCCAGTGTTTTTTTTTCCTACGACATTCGTTTTTATAGATACGATCACAACGAGTATTTAAATTGTCAGATTCGAAAATGTGTTTGTTCCTCGATTAAATTAACGTTTTTTTTTCTGCCGGTTACAATATAGCATTATCAATTCATCGTTACAATGATTCCGGGTATACGAGGAAATCTTGGAGGTGTGTCTCGGAAAACCTGTTTCGACGTTATTCGAACCCTTCGGCCGCCTGAAGGTGGACCGGCCAGACACTGCTCGCGTGCGCTACGCTCCATACGCTATGCATCTCACACACAACCGTAAACGGCTGAATATCATTTGTTCGTTTTAACGTCGACTCACGCAGAGAAGTTCTGCAATAGCACGCGATTTTCCGTAAACCGCGACTCACTGTAATTCCCCCGAACTCCTTTTCCGCTTTGACCGTTTCTCCGTAATTGGATCGTTGCATTCGTTGCTGACAATCCTTAATCATCTGTGAAAATACGCCAAGTGGTAATTCCTTCCTGCAACAGACAAAAAAATTCTTTGGGCGAATAAGCGGTTCAATCTTCTGTGCACAATCTTTGCAACGATGTTTTCATATACGTTGAAAACTTGTGCAATAAGATGAACGGCTTTTGTAACTTGTTGCCAGCACACAGCACTGGTTTGGAAGAGTTTACGTTCTACATAAATGATCTTTCTAATATCACTTAAAGTGTATTTAAGAAAATATTTTCGGAATTCGCTTGATTTTAATTGATAAGTGGATTAATTACATGTTTGAAATCTATATTTCTATTTTTCACTTGTCATATTCAACTGATGCGTGTAGTCCTTTCATGATCGACTGCATTTTTCGTTTAAATCATCAATGATAGAATACCACGCACGATGAAGACAAAATGAGCAACAGCAGAACAAATCTGTAAAATCTTTTTTCAAATTATTGCCTATTTAGCTATCAATCAACATTCTCTGGACGACAATGCCAGCATGCACCGAGACGCGAAATAAGGAAAATCGTAAATAGAATTTGTAGAATCGCTATTGAGGATAGCACGGCGCCTTTCTAATCTAAAGGAAACTGAAGAAAATTGTGTAACAACTGACAGAATATACTTACATGTACATTTAACGATGTTTCAACTAACGGTCACTAGAAATAGTTGATTTTTATATTTTCTAAATATCTTCCCTAAATACCTTCAAAATATAAAATATTTTGTCGAAATAAATAATCAACGCGCGAAAAACGGTCATCTCTAGTACTTCCAGCAAGATAATACAAGTTCTCGCAGCAAAAGACGAAGTGCTCATTGCGAAACGAGTCGAACAGAAATTAATTCCCCGGTTGACGGATTTATCTTTGGTAACCAAAAATCTACAGGATCAGTAGTCGTATTACGAGCCACGTGTATTATAATATAACGTTTTAATAGTCGGTGCAGTTACGTTTCAACCTTCACGAAAGCAAGTTGTATTTTTGTCATTAAGTGAAGAAAGGTACACGCGAACCTTCGAGTTAGCCACTTACGTTACGATTTATATTATACATGCTACACCGACAGGTTGCACTTAATCGAAGCTTTGGTAAAAACCTTCTAAGCCGTCCATTCGAGGTTGCTTACAGCTCGCATAATATACGAACGTTTTGGAGCTACAGTAATATCCAAAATCTAGCCAATTTGAACCCAAGTAACTCGGAGTATGATACGCGTTGATGAAATATTTTAATAGTGTCTGTATTATAAAGTGAACAACACTGCATCGACGTGGAACTTATCGCTTAATCGGAAAACGTATATTTTATAAAGTACCTATTAGTATCTGATCTGATAAATATTCAGAATCTGCGATAATGCGTATAGTTAGGGAAGCATGTAATAGCATATAGTATATCTATGTATAGTATACCTATACCATATTCGAAATTCACTTGTGGATAATAACAGATCTTAGTGCACTGTGACTGGAGCCATAAGAGTTTTCAATATAAAGAACGTACACCTCAAAGACAACAGTGTTATGCCAGTCGAAAGGTATTATTTTTTAACAAAGGCTTATAAATAATATAAATTAATTGGAACACGCTTTTTAGTCATGAATTCTGAATAGTTTATTTTCGCCTTAATTATTTTGCAAGGATTTAAATAAATAAATAAGAACCGTTTCTCATCGAATTTTATCTTATAGAATTAGTTGTTTATTTGTATTATTGTGTGTTGTATTAAATTTGATTCGTGCACTTTAGCCACTTCGAATGCATTGTAATCGTTTCTAAATAAGTAAGTATCTATTATTGAAAGAACCACTCGATTGTTATTTACGTGTTATGGCTTGCGTACGCACGTACCATCTTCGAATAGAATCATCTACGCGATGCACAGGACCGTTCATGATTCGTAGCCTTGATTAACCAGCCTGATGAATATTGATGAATCGTTTGAATTCATTTGAATGGCGTTGCACGCGAAATCGCGAAGAAAACCCGCTGATCACGGTGTTACGATTTTTTGACCCGAGGCCAGTTTTTTAGTAATAATCGGTTTCTTTTCTGTGCACGGGTGAGCTAGCAACATTCGTTAGAATCTTCACCGATGCGAAAAAATGCGACAGAGGGCACGGTTATTTTAAAGAGAATCTGATACATTGTAGTATTATTGAATCGTGGACTTGCGCCGACTAGCTCCCTTTGCGAGTGATTGATCGATTCTGTTTTCCCTGGTCAAGGAGACATTTAAATTGCATTTTATTAGTGGCGTGGGAACTTTACGGTCGACTCAAACAGTAGACTGAAACAAATCGATCCATTTCTATCGTGATACTTATTTTTGTACAACATTTCTGCAAAATATTACCTTATACACCATTGCTTTTTTAATAATATGAAACAATGGATAGTAAATACAACAAATTTTGATATACGGAAATCTATTATTTGCTTGCAATTAGATATCGCAACGTGTATCGAGAAGTGTTATTTGTCGATCGATAATACGTTAAATATATCTTTGTGCCTCCCACACCGGTCTCATGCTTATCACGATCGAGCGGGTTTTTTCGTTTCGTTGTTCTTAGAAGGAATCGCCAATGTTGCAAATTGTCGATTTTTTTTCGTCCGTGTAATATCGATCGAGTCAGCTGAGCGTGACCAAGCAGACTTATCCAAGGATACCGCTGGAAGCGCACTGTAGCGCGGAATGAATTGAATTACGCGCGCCGCACCGAAAGCCGAGGAAAACGTCGCGTCTCGTCGTTCGGCTTGGGAAACTTTCTGTACCGCCGAAGAAGTCGTTGGTGACGTTGTCGATGACAGTCGCAAGTAGCTGGATCTTTCACCTTAATTGAAATATCAAATTCCATTCAACCGACTACGCTTGAGTTAATATCAACGATATTCATCTGAAAACTAAGTTAAATCTGCGCTCAAATTCGATGAAGTTTCATTTTTTAATTCATGGCTAGATTCCAATGAAACATATGTACTAATGAATCAGGCTGCATTACAGTCTTGACTAACGTGCAAGTCATGTTCTAGATCTCTTTGTTAAAAATAGGTTTATCGACTTTGTGTTCGAAACAGGTTTACTTTGTGGTAAAAATAGGTCTATTTTGTGTTCGAAACAGGTTTACTCAACTTACGTCACTTTTATTCAATACTTCGATCATGGAACTCGGATACATTTAGGGTCCTCATAGTGTCTGGCAATTAATTTAAATGATTCATTAAGGTTTATAGAAAAACTATTGCGCCTAAAGAATGATCTAGAACATAATCACAGTTTTAAAATCGTACTTTTGTCAAAATCAACTTAAATTTGGATCAATTTCAATACAATCTAAAATTGGAAAAAATCGTATTTTAAAACAGGCGAATTATCAATGTAAGAATAGATTTGGATGTAGTGAAAATTCAATTATAAAAGAACTTGTTGGTATTAATTGTATATACAATATAATACCAATATCAGGTGATATACAACGTATAGTGTACTACGTATTATTCCAGTACGTATGTATGTTAATTAATATAAGAATAATATACTTTAATTGAATTATATTTTTAAGTATCAATTGATTAAAAATTCGAATAACTACCGCTATTAGCAATTAGTATGTTATAAAAATTTAAGCGCTCCTTAAACAAGATCCGAATTTCTAATCTCGTAACTTTTATTAATTAAGATACAGATAAAATGCAAACCCGTTTTTTAAAAGTTACTTATTCCTATAAAGCATATCATTTGTTCGAGTCGATTAACTACAATTTTTGACAGTTCGGATGAGTGGTGATTATTCAAACGACGGCAGATTTGTTGCAAATTGTTTCATTCAGAACACGTCTATACAGTTATAAGTAGCGCTGTTACATTGTCATCTTAACTTGCACCAACACAAACCATCGTAATCTACCTTTCTACGACCGTTCCAATTCCTGGGAACTTATTTAACAACAATACCATGAACAACAGTCAAGGAACACCGCCGTTCCTTCGAATTGATTATGACTTGTACGGGCAACCTTCTATAACAATAAACTAGGTTTCCAATTAAGACAATCGTTTAATTAATAGCCGGGGGAACGTTTTAACATTCGTTCACGAGGCAGATCGTAGATCCACCGGCATTGTAGAATTCTCGAAGTGGAAGGACACTGGGACAAGAATGTTATTCTCAGGAATCCCAACGTCTTCTCGGTCACTAATTCTCCGCGTTCTTCGATCGCCTGATTTCTCATCCGAGACACCTGGACGAGTATCAAATCGCAAAAACCAACACTTGCGCGTTTCGAATAATTCGAAATATGTAATCCTGGCTGCGCGAAGGTGGCACCCTCGACGAAGATCGTCGTGATCACGCGCGCGCGCGCGCGACGCTCGTGATCCGGAAATCGCAGATTTTCGTGCCTCCGGTTATCACGTTCCGCACGCGATTGTGAGTCGCGTAAAAACCGTCGCCGTGAAAAATCGGACTTCACTTTGTCCACCGATCGAATCCTCGCCGGTTGGCATTGAAATTAATCGTTGACGCCGATCCACGTCTCTACGAAGCAGCGCACTGTCCGTCTGTTATTACCCGATTTCTTCGATCCCTGCTCGGTTCTCATTTCGCGGAACTGTCACGGCGGATTAATGTCGGCCGTGCTTTTCAGGGAAAAAAGACTCGACTTGCCTTGAGTTCGCTTTTCGGAAGAAAAGAGAAGGATTATACGGTTCCTAATTGTCCAATGAGTAATCGGACATTGCTGTCTATCTCTTTCTTCACTTCTTTCACATAGGGTATACACTCTCGCCCAAACAATCAAAGAAATAGCATTTCTCGCGTTCCTGTGTATAAAGTTGGGAATTCTGATACTTTTTTTCAATTATTAAATCAAATAGAAAAAGATGAGAACATTTAAAAATTTGAAAATACTGTTGCGTTATTTTCACAATAATGAAATAAAATGAAGAAACGATAAAATGTCCATGTGGCCTTTGTATTTTACAATTAATAAATCCAATTTTTTATCAAGTACAATAATAACTCACGGTCTAGTCACTATACTAGTTTTATTTTTATTTAAAGATACTCGTGTATTACGACAGCGTATACGCGAAATACGTGTACTTGTAAAATAAAAAAATTTTGCAACTATAAAAGCTTTAATAATTTTCGAAAAAATTGCTGTACTAATTATGTGACCGGCAAGGAATCAGAAGGTCGATTAGGTAACACAGAACCGCGTTTATTCATCGAACTTGCACGGGATTGCTTGCGTCGGTGCACTTGAACTCAACGGCGGTTTCTTAAAAAGTGAATCTGACTGTGAGAGGAGGCCAAGAGTTGTGCGACCTTCTTCGCGGTCGTTTCATCCATTCATGGAAGTCTTTTCGAGCGGTTACCTCGCTTTGTGTTGTAACGCGACTATTCGGCTTACAATTTTGTTGCGTTTGATATCAATTATCACCTATGACGTCTGCTAAATAGTGATTAGAAATGAAGTATTTTTTATGAAGTAATAAAGATTAAAATATTGTTACGTGAGCGCAGTCGCGGCATGTTGAATAATAACGTCACGACTTTAATAACAACAGGACTCTTTATTTGGGAAAGGGGGAACTTAATATTCGACCGTTTACCACGACGTCTCTCTCAACCCTGAGTTGTTCTTGTTACATCGTTGCTCAGGAGATATTTACCAAGCAACGATACCACAAGGAACTCTCGATATCTCGATATCAGAAGATATCGATCCATATTCGTAACAATATTATTTGCAGCATTAAACATCTCATAAACCTAGTAATCCTCTATCTTTCCTAATGTTTTCATTTAACGGTTTCGTAACGATTGCTATGTGTAGGGGCTGACATTTTTATCAATGTCGAAATATCAAAACGTACGGATCAAAAGTTGAGTGATTTGTGGAGTGGAAAGGAAAATTGAATCTTTCCTTATAACAGCTAATGCTATTAAGCTCGTTAAATTTTTAATAACTTTTGGAACGTTTCACATCTACAGCTGAAAATTTGAAAGCAGTAATTTTACAAAAAAGTGTATACGTAAATGTACAGCGACAATTGCATTCTATTCAACTAACATCTCAGAGATTTCTCAGGATATCAGTAGTAACTGATCTCAATTTGTTATCATTAAATTTTAAAGTAGACTAAGGGTATTGTGTTACTTCGGAAGGCAAACACTTTGGAAACCTTATTAATTAAATACCGGCTTGAAAATCGGCCATAATTTTGATGGACTTCGATGTAATTTTATTCCGTTCAATTAAATGTACAGGAATAAGTTTGGATGTATTAATCCACCATTGGCAATCAAATTCTTACAACGATTTTCTATTCCATTAATTTCCTAATTCACGTTATTGTCACCCTGTCAATTTTCCTCAACAACCTAATGAAACGTGCGCGCGCGTAACAGTTCGCGATTTGCGTCACTAGAGAAGGGTGAGTGACGCGAAGCTGATCCGGGAGTTTCCCAATCGTAGAGATGCGACGAGACAGAGAAAGTAACTGCACTGCAACCGCTTCAATACCATCATCTAAGAGACTGCTGTTGTGCATGTATTGCATTATATGTATACATGTATCCATGTGATGGAGCGTGACTGGTTTGAAAGGGTGATCGTAAAACTTTGTCAAGTAGAATTTTCCTCAACTTTCTAGTTATTTTTTTATCCTTGACGCACGGAGATTTCTAACAATAAATATAAATAATTGAGGAAATATTCTATAATAATCCGGTATACGCACGTAACTTTTATTTAAACATAAATCCTAATCGGAATGTTTAATTAAAATGGAAGATATACATATGTTTCGTTAGACAATTATTGGGTAATTATATAATATTATGTATATATTTAACTTTAAATTTCTGTGCGATATAAATATATACGAACATAAAGACTACTTAATCTTCTTTGTCTCATTTTAGATTTGAACGAACTATCAAATGTAGAGATTGGAGAAGTAGGTTAGACGATTCGTGTTACAAAATATGAGATATACAGTAGAGGAAAACTGAGCTCAGTATTAGACATTATTTGTCGATATGATACTGACTTCTTATGTATATAAACAAATTGGGAACGTGAAATTAAGAATCGAGAATTCGATAAAAATCCAACGTTAACTTGTAGTGAAAAACGATTCGATGTACGAGTATGTACCTCTAGATTTCCGAGGAATTCATCCTTTCCGTTTCCGCACGATTTGAACTTCTTTGAGTAATATCCGCGCATTTAATACTGAAATGCACGCTATGCCTGGCCGACATACCTGTGCAAGTTTAATGATACCCCAGCGACTTGGAATCGCACTTTTGCGATAGCCGTTTCAGCAACATATTCGTCTCTCCGACTGATGACATTTCAATCTACCAATAACTGAAATTGTAGAATATGACAATATAACCAAGCGATTACAAGTCTCACCACAACATACGTGATGTCGTTTTATAGAAAATTTGACTATTCTATCAATCCTTTGAGCTCGAGTGACAACTCTATTCTGAGGCACCACTGGAACGTGCTGTCGCACGTTTTAACAGTATCAAGTTTATTTATACATATTTTAGCAGCTGTTAAAAGTACAAGTATCTTATATACCAATAAGTTCAATTTATAAAAATCTAATTCTAGATTTTGAATTAAAATAATTTCAAGTGCAAAGGGTTAATATGGTGTACATATTTGTGTTCACGAGAGCATTTGGTTGAACACGAATTGGAACTTTTTCGTTGAATTCGTTCTCTGAGGGCCATCAAATTTCAAGTTAGGTTAAATGGTTATTAGGATGTCTGTTCCCACGTAGTTTAATAACTGATTGATTATGACATTGAATTAGGTGGGTTACAAGCATTAGAAGTTTATCTCGCCTCTTGTAATTTATTTGTTTTTCTACGTCGGATCGTGCAGTCGGAATTGTCCTTGGTAAAGGTTCGCCCCAAAATTCTTTGCCCTAGTCAATTGAACTTTTAAGTAGTTAGTTTCGTGGTGTCAGTTACACAAATCGTTTTTATTGAACGTAACTGTCTTAAAAAGTATGCTATTCTACGAATTAAACGCTTTAATAAATGTAACGCTACTTTCGAAATTAATGGTCTTGGCCAATTGAAATTCTTGGTCAATTCTAGTTCTTAAGGTATTTCTGCGCTGATCCCTTTCGAAAATAATAAGCACAATAATTCCTATTTTTAAAAAATTGCATGATCATATATATACAATGTATCTATTATATATTATATGTATATATTATTTTGAAATTGGAATTCGCAGTTTAATAAACTTTTACTTGAGAATATTATAATATTTCGGTTCCCCCACTCCTCTGATATCAGAGTTCTCTACTGATATTTTACGTGTAATTAATTCAATTTAGAACAAGCCATAACCAGTATTATTTACTGTACAGATTAATGGAGATGGCATACAACGCTGTAAAACTGTTTTATCATCCTGTATACTGCTTTCTCTATATTTATACCATTTTTTGAAAAAATCATAACGACATTTGCAATTGAACGAAACAGTACCAATAGTAAATGAACCTGTTACACGAGGGAATTTCAAAGTTAAGGTGTGCTGTCTGGCATTCAATAAGAATAGCTCGCCGAGCAGCCTGATAAAATGCACTTTATCTTCGTTTGTTCGTTCGGTTTATCGCTAAACGAATTTGAGAGTCGACAATACGCAACTATGGTTCCATCGGGAGATTTGTTACTCGAAGGAGATTCTGTCCCGATCATCTTTCCTTCTTCACAAACACACACGAAGACAACCCGCCCGAGACGGTCCTCCTGGCTTTCTCTCTCTCTCTCTTTCTCTCTCTCTCTCTCTCCCATTCTCTACCATCTTGATTCCCTCCGGTGAACCGGTTTCAAACTCGTCTCCGTGACTTCTGGTAATCACTCTAACGACCTTCTCCAGTTATTCGTCGAAGCCCACAGTTGGGTAGTTTATATCGACGTATAATACGCTGGGAACCACAGGCTTTCCCTAGGTGATCATTTCTTTCAAGGTCATCAACCTGTTTCTTACAAACTAAGGTCACAGCCGACAGTGCAACTGAAAAGTCAATAGTTCGCACCTATTGCAGCGTATTTCGTCTATGTATCACCGCGCCGCAAGTGACAGTACGTATAAAGTCAAAAATTTAATGAATAGCTTATAGTAAATTTTCCGCTAAACATTTGAAATTTTCCGGTAAATTTCCGTAAATATTACTACTGTTATGCTAAGCCTACTTAAGTACTTTAATTGTTCCTTAGTCGTTATCATGGCGTAATTAAGGCAAATTTGACTCGTATCTACATCAGCGTGTACAGTAAAACGGCATTTAGGCGAACTTATCGGGAGAAAAGTAGTTCATATAATTAGGTGGTTCACATGATGAAAGTCGACTAACTGATTTCACTACTTGAAACTTTACGTTTTGGTATTCACGTTTAGAACCAATGCAATCGAAATGCTTAGTTGTCGGATTATAGTAATAACTGAGAATCCATCATATAACTGACATTCGTATAATTGGAGTGGCGTTCGATACTAATTCACATAACAGGATCTTAGCCATGATTCAGAAAATCGGGTATTGACGAAAATTTTATTTATTGACGAAAATTTTTATTTTGTTTAGAACAGGTTTTATTTGAAAATTTAGAAATTTCGGTGAGCCTAAAATTTTCATCCAATTCGGAACATTTTTCACGAAAAGAAGAAAAGTGAAAGCATTCGCATATATTACGATAATTAATCTAGTAATTGAAGTGGCTATACAGCTTGTACGTGCATCCGAAAATCATTTTCCTCCGTTACCCTCAATTATTGAAAAGAAGCTGCAATTGGCAATGATTTCTTTTTTTAGTACATATCCGCAATCTAATGTATGTTGATAATATGTTCAAAAAGATAAGGTGCTTCATTTATCGAGCAAATTGAGAGATAAGTTTACATGACTCATGAAAAACCGTCGCCACGTATGTAGCGGTGTTGCGTAATCGTGTCGTTATCATTAAAAAGTAAATTAAGTTCATGCAGCTTGTTTCTTAAACGTGTGAATGTCAAACAATATACAGATTATTTTATAACGCCGCAAATGACACCGTTTAATGAAACATGATTACATCCAAATGGAATGATAAAGTACCCCCTATATTCTAGACCTATTATTTTGCGTGTACTAATTTAGCTATGTAAATTGTGCGAATACTTACAAATTCTTACAAACTATTTAAACAATAGAAACTTTAAAATAACTTCCATTTCTGAAACAGTTTTAATTCAGATAATATCCACACATTTCTTAACAATCGTTTTATCTCAGTAAATGTCAGCTATTTAGTTGAGCTTTCTGTTTGAATGGGCATATTCTTTGGAACAAATCATAGGAAAATTTCGTTTTCTGCAGCAGTATTAATTATTGCATTGAACATATCAATCTGTACACCTCAAGCATTCTAACTCGATTGAAAAGTTGATCTCGAAAATTGTGGGCAATTTCGAGATGAAATCGACTTAAGCTTGCAAAACGCGTGTATTTACATACAGGCTTCCGCTCTTCGTAAGTTTCGTATCGCTGCTGTGTTTTATTGTATGGGCGCTAAAACTGTCATCGTGCATTACACTGCCATTCATCTAAGTGTTGGCAATGTTCCAAATAGCATCGGTGCCGTGTTCGTTGCCCCATTAAGCTTTGTACTTCGCATGATATGGAGGAATGTGTCGATCCAATTCCTTCATTGAAATTTCATAGCTGCGTTCAAATAATAACACGTACAAAATTTCAACTGTTACATACCAATTTGCGTTACGAATTGTTCAGTATTAAGCTATTTACACTTGGACGGTGGACATTTCTGACGATTTAATAATGGTAGCCATAACTAGTTTTTTTCATTCTTAATTGTCTTTAGTAATAAAGTTATACGTACTACAAAATTAGGATTGAGATATATTTGATATTTTTGTTATAATGTTGTAACACAGCATCTAGGAACTCATGATTATACGAATGTATATGAATCTGTATTAGGTCGTCAGGAAAGTTCTTCAGTTTTCATTGGAATAGACTCAGGATATATTTGTCAAAGAATGCAGAATTTGACTGAACGAAGTAATCTCCATTTTGTTGAATGACTATTGGCCACTCAGTGCAGATAGTCTTAACTGCGAAATTCTTCTTTCGCAGAACTTCTTTTTTCGCAAAGAATTGTTGACATATCACAGCGCTCTATAAATACGTATAAATCTGCAAAATCATCTCACTATAACAGAATAACGAATAAGAAACAATATTGAAAATAGTTAAAAAATAAAAATTCTATTGTAAAAAAAGTGTGTAACAAAGTGGCGCCTTATGCTACTGCATCGTAAAAAGTCATGTTATGTAACTAACAATAAACTTGGAAACATTGGTAAGCTTTTTATCTTACACACGAAGCACGTGAATTCAACACGGAAAGATACACCGCTGATAATAATGTTGCAACTATTGATAACACGATAATTAATTAATTATTCGAGACATCTGTGTCACACGCCCCTCTCCGCTGTTTTTCCAGACGAAAACATTTGCATTGCTGAGCACGGTTGTAAATGATGCCGCACTTATCGTAAATTCGTTCTTCTTAATGCTTGTGAATACATACAAATGTACAAACCCTGTCGCGGCAGCGTACCTAAAATATTTTGAAATATCCCGGAAGTAGACAGCGTGCATTGTTTACAAATATAACGTCGCTTTTATATTGCACGATTTTATGCAATTTATAGCTCACAAAAATATTCGAAGCAACGCCCAATTGGAAGTTTCATTGAATTGTTTTCTATCCATACGAACTGTTGCTGCAAAAAGTAATATTCTTTATAAATGGAATTTTTGAAAAATTTAGAAACAATTGTTCTCTATTTATTTCAATTCGAAGAATTATAAAGGTGTTAACAAATAATTTATTACAAATATTAACGAAAGTCTTTAAAAAGGCCGCAGTAGTTTGTTTCAACAACGTTTCAACAAAAACGTGATTATCGGTAACGCTAAAGTATTTTTAACTTCCCTTTTTTAAACAAAGGAAGTGTTTTATTTCGCCAATTAGAAACGAAATCTGCAATCTATTTTTACTGTCTTTAAAGGAAGATCGCTCATTTTATCACACGATATACTCAGAATAAGAAATCAGCCATTTAACTTTCATAAATTATTTAAACTAATGGCCGAATGAATTGACTTCAAATTGTTGATATTACTTCCATTTTACAATTCCGTTTGCCGCCTTTTGTCTAGTAGGATATTAAAGAAGATGAATCGAACTTTATTTCTTCTCTCGTTCAAGGAGCCAGCAAATTAGAAATTAATTACGAAAATTGCAAATGGGAACTAGCGAATTAGCGAGTCTCATCGATGATATCGTTAGATAGAAAGAGTGATTCTTAAAAACGATAACGGACTAAAAATACAGCAGCAATACATGCAGATACGAGGCACAATAGTGGTGAACACAATGAGTAATTAATAACAGAGTTATCCGTAGATTGTTCGCGTAGAATCGGCGACCTTGAACACCAATGCCGATAATTATCAGCCTGACCGAAGTTAATAAAGAACGTTGCTGTCTTCCGTGAAAATTACAATGTACACTTTCGTAACGCGTTTATGAGATCACGTAAAAACATTTTGCCTGCGAATATTGATCAATGATAATAATCGCTTTTAATTATTCCAACGTTCGGACTGAAATCAAAAATGTATAAAAAGAAAATCGAGAATTCCTGCTTGGCTTAGCATGTAGGTCTACTTAAGGAAACGAAATTAATTGCGACACAATACTCCGTTTTTCCATGTAAATGACAGGAAACGCGTGCTTCCAACGATAAACGACGTTCTTTACTGCTTTCTGCTGGTTTCCCATTGACATTCGCGTCTGACCTTACCGTATGTAAATTAGAAGTAGAAAAGGAGACCATTCACAGTTACATTTCTCATCAACAAGTTACTAATTAAATTTCTTCACTTTGTTAGCTCAGCTACTAATTGTTTGTTAACTCAATGAGGAATCAAATTCTGGTAATCTATATTTTGAAAAAAAAACGATAGCACGTCATAATATGTCGTTAATACCTTATAACGTCGCAATAAAATTTGTTACAACGTTGAAACGACTAAAAAAACTTTAACGAAGTGCATATTCGTCTCTTTTTTAAATGTCGATTAAAATTTTTGTAGTAATAACTCAATTACAATTTGAACTCAAAATAATAATTTATATTTTAATTATTACTATTTACTATTGCACTATTATTATTTAGAATTTCATTGCTATTTATTCAGTTACTTTAATCATGTCTTAATTTAACCATACACACTGCGATACTACGATGAATTTCCCATTGTGCGTTTCTCACGCGCCTGATACGAATGAAAGATATAAAGAGACGGGAAGAATTAAGTTGGTTTATCAGTTTTATTGCTACAGCTTAATCCGAAAATCAGGGACAATATTTTATGAGAACGAGCTATTTGAAGTGATGAAGCGATCGTCACCATCGGACGGACTTCGTCTTCCGGTTCGAACTGGAGGAGGATCCGGTTCAACTATATTTTCCGCGTTGTTTTTAATATATGCGCGCTGTACTCGTAACCAACGAAGGATCGATTAGTGTAACCTGTCGTTTGTGTCTACTAAGCTTGTGTGACTACTGCGGAACTTCCTTGTCTAAAGTGGCGTATTTTCATCACCGTTTCTCTTTATTTACAGTAACAGGATAAATCGGAAAATGTTTCATAATATTATGCCGCATTCAAAACCAATCGAAGCTAGCCAATCAAAGCTGACCAATATAAACGAATGTACAACCATTTAGTCGGCACAGAACTTGATCCACTTTCTTTGAGTTCTGGAAAACTACACCTGTTCATTTACCAGCTAACCAAAAGATCATGTGCAGGAACAATTGTTTTCATGCGTTTGCTACCTTCGAATGTTCTTAACAGTTCTAACGTAATACAGATACCCAAGGGAAAAATAGAATGAACAGACGTGTGTTTCGCCTGATGATTCTCTTTTCTTCAAGGGTATCAAGTTTCTGCGGAACATATCACTGCTATCGGAATTTCCGAGCCTCCTTATCCGCAGTCTCTAACGGATTCCACTACTTGCCGCGATCGATCGATAGAATTATTGTGATACCCGCAGATTTCGAAACCTGTATAATAATCGGGCCAACTCGCTTCGCGGAAGTTTCAAGATGACTTGTTGATTCCTGTCCTCACACGAGTTCTCGCCTAATACGTGCCCAAAGATTGACACTCTCAGCATTGTGAATTCATATTGTTCAAACATAGTAAAAGATGTTTACCTTTCTACCCGTGATCACACAAGTGTCTATATAATATTGTAATTGTTATTAGAGACGTATAATTAACTTATTATTAATTATTAGATAATTGTAGGTTATTTTGAATCTTAAAATCATTATGACGGGTCATGTACGATGTAATGGGTCACGATTTTTCAAATGGTTATGTTTGATTCTCAAGACACTTGATTCTCACAACTTTAAAAGTTCAAGCAATATTTACTTTCTTATTGAGTGTTGAAAGCCTAAAATATTTCATAATAATCCAAGGAGATGTATTCAGAAACACGAATACTATTGCAATAGACCAATTTTCTATTTCTCAACAAAAATGAATACAATTTGTTGAATAACTGCTAACTGATCTGCGAATCAAAGTTCAATCTTTAAAGACTGTCCGCAGTTTATTATAATTATGTTTATTATGTAATGCATATGTAAAGCCTCAGTAAATATTACTGAAACTCTGATGGCATGCAACAGCTTCGGCCATGTATGTTAGAAATGTTAGTCAGTTTTATAATTTCTGCTTCCCTGTACTTTCTCTGCATAATGTGTAGCTTTGTATTCTATAATCAAATAATAGTCTTCTTTAAAATTCAAGGTGTGAACTTAAATCTACTAACTAAAGTCAGATTTGCTATGTCGAAATGTCATTACTAGATATGTCAGCTACGGATTGGATAATCATTTTTACAGAAATGAAAACGTTAAATTTGGCTAAGATTTCGATGAGATTCGTTACTATAATATAATGAAGAGACGCGAGAAGTCCATCCTTATCTGTCGATGAATTGTACAATTGTGCAATCGACGTATCATTTCGACCCAAAAAGCCCAAAGAGTTCCACAATTGTCGAATCTGACATGAGCACACCTTAGAATGCCGAATGTTGGTTCAATTTACTTCGACAATTGTTACGGAAAATTTAATGTGTACTCGGTTAGAATTTGGCGTGAAACAAAAGTTGGCAAAATAGAGCCTCTCACAACCGGCTTCCGGTCGGCCAATTAACGATCACCTAATATTCACGAAACATGCGTTGGCTGCAACAGCGATTACTTGTAACTTTACAAAGCTGCACGCTTTAGCGTACCAAATATCAAATGTCAAGTATCGAGTATCCAATATACCAAAGAAATCTATATGTAGACGTAGCATCTCGTTTACGGTACGCCTTATGATTTTGATTCATCTAGATTTTGTGGCGGCTTGCGTAATTTTTATATCTCAATTTATCAACCAGGATCATGTATTTGTGACTAATTACATACTTTTTTCGATCGTTGTTTCATCTAATTTGCAGTCGGTTATAGAATCGAATGAGGTTTTTTTGTGACCGGATCATAAAGAATTGATATACTGTAAAGATTTAATGAAGAAGAAAAATTTATTTCAGCTTGTTAATTGAGAGAATATAATATTATTTATTTGTCATTTCTAAACTTGTTTTATAGAAATTATAGAATTATAAAATTAATTTTAAAGTTGTATATTTCACTAAATTGCTGTATAATTTACTTTGATAATTATTAGATAAATAATAGAATTATTTATCTTTTAAATCGAAAAGATTTTCGATTTAAAAGATAATTGTGAAGAAATTTGAAATTAATCTTTTTCACCTTGAAAGGATTATTGTTATAACATATAGAGGCGTTTTTTAAAATTAAAGTTCTAAAAAGGAGATATCTGGAATGATAATCGCAGGAAATAGCGTCAAATTATGATGCCACTTTATCAATATGGTAGAAAATTTTACTTTTACTTTTTTGTACGTTGTATAATCATAGATAATAAAAAGTGGCATGGTTACATTTAGATAGCAAAAACAGTCTGTTTTTTGTTCTTATTATGAAAACTGGGAAAATCCTAAAATTAAAGCAATTAGACCACAAATGTTTATGCGCATTTCCATTTTCCCAGATTATTTTATAAAAATAAGGAAACAGAAAAATAGTTTGAACTAGTTTAGACGATATAGGAACATTAATGTAAATTATTATGTAAATTATTAAATATTTCAAATTGTTTCATATGAATTCATATTTAATAAGTTAAATGAATATGATGGTAGCAATGATCTCCATCTAATATATTGTCATTCAAAGTACGGTAAATTCTCCCCAATTGTTTTACAGCTTGTGAACAAAAGATGGACAACTTGGGAAGTCCAGATACGATTATTCAACCGTCACGGCTCGTTTCTATAGTCACCGATTGCCGGCAACTATAAAAATGCGGCGCAGGGCTCGAATAATACTATCTCCTTTTCCCAAATTGTCCACTTTTTTTTTATAAACTGAGCGACAATTGGAGAGAATTTACTGTATTTTCATGATGAAAATTTCAATTGAAACATTTTAGATGTACACGAAGTTATAGATTATAAAGGTTGAATAAAAGTGGTACCAATACTATCTCAATAAATCTCTCGATTGATTATAAAAGAGTTCTTAAACTATAACCGTAATTCTTGTCATGCCATATTAAATAATGCAACACCTTAACATAATAATGCAATAACCTTAACAAAAATGCAAGTGTACATTGTCCATGTCGATAACTTCTACCGAAGACCTACAGTGTCCACAGACTTCACCGGTATCGTTCAAAGAGTTAAGATACCGATACATCATTAATATATTGACCTTACCAATAATTTAATCGATAATCAATAGTCCGAACTCTAGTCAAGACTTCTCAAATCGATCCACCACACGTCCAGTTACATGAAACGCCGCACCGCACCGCGCCGTCCACGTGCACTCACCTCGACGTCATGTCAGCCAGTTTCGTGACGCGGTAACGAAAGCGTCGATAAAAAAGTGCAGCGTGCAACAACACGCGTCACGAGAAAACCCACGGGATCGCCCGTTGCTTGTTGCCCGTCGTTGGACGCAGATTGTTGGTCGTTTTACGGTGGACGAGAGAGGTGAGGTCGTCGCGGTACAGCAGACCGGCAGGATAATCTCGAAACGCGAGAGATTCCCCCGGTTCAAGGAGTTCTCCAGTGACGTTACACGGACGATCGGCCCCAAACGCCTCGTCCAATGACGACGCGGCGCTGGCTGGTGGGGTTCCGGTTTCGTCTGCACGCGCTATAAAGCCTCACTAATTGCCCACGCCGAGAACAGTCCGTGCGTGCCCCTTTTTAAACGACGATGTAGCGCGGCGTCCTAAAAGTTCGGGGTTCTTGCGCGCAACACGTCGGCCAAGATCACTGTCACGATCGAGATCAAGCACGTGTTCTGCTCACGAAGCCGCGGCTCGCAATCTCGTACCCGTACCCGGGGAATCTTCTTAGCCGTGTGTCCACGGATTGGATATCTCGGAATATAGCCACGCAGGAGAGATCTCCGGTATTCCGCGACCGATCCTCGGCTTCTCGTCGATCTTCCGTTCGATTGAAGTGAAGAGAATCGTTCAGTTCCTCGGTGGATTTTATTTGCGTTCCTTCGGACTAAGCAGGACTTCGTGAGGTGACACGAGACTCTGAAAAGGTAAATCGCGAATACGAAAAAGTACAACGTGGTTTCGATCTCGCGAACACGATTCGCCTCGTCGGTGATAAAAATATAGGTTTTTAAGGTAATTTTGAATTAATTTTTGGTAAAAGAGACACGAAGTTGTAATAGTATTCAACTTATTTGTATTATTACATTTCAGATCAGAAATATACGGGAAATTGTTCTTTTGAAAATCAATAATAGAAATAATGTTCTGTGGTGTAGTGTTCTGAGCAACATGTCTTTGCCAATTTCAAAGTGACTATTCCAAATCTTCTATTTATATTCTAATGTATCCATTTCGATATGAATGACCATTGGCAAGAAAAGGAACCAACTTATGTCTCGCTTGTCGTATCGAGTAAATTGACTTGTCTCACTGATATTAGACCGCGATATACTAGCAGGAATGAAAATTTTGTTAATTTGTTTTTAATTAATAGTAACCGAAGCTAGAAATCTATTTAATAATCTTCGATGATTAATGAACTATCTCCCTTTCGCTGCTATCTAACGGTTTCAAGTATGAGAAATATTCTAGTAGCATTCTAGTATCATTGATATACGTTCTTGGACACTTTCATCGCAAGTAACGGTTTGTTCCTGGGCAAAACAAAAAGAAGCCTAGCGAGTATGATAGTAAATGTGGAGTAAATATGGAGTAAATAAGCAATATTTATTGTATTATTCTTCGAGATATTTTGATATCTTATCGTTTCAATATTATTAATCCGTGCACACAGAATTACAGCTGTTTGAATCAGCTAATGTAAATAGTATCAAAAAATTTGTCTTTTTTTCAAAAGCAATATTAAGAAATTTCCGAAATAGTAATATAATTTAACACATTTCATTTGATTCTCTCGGGAAATTGCACACTCAATAAACACAGAAGTAACTTATTTATTGCCTTATGCAAGTAATAAAAGTAAACAAAGAACCTAGTAAATGAGAATTAAACAATTGAAAAACTAAACCAATTAACTTCGTGCTCAGTTATCGACATTAACAATTAATCACAAACATCGAATTTCCATTTTTCTGCTTTTTTCATACGCGTTTTAAAAATTGTTGATCATGTGCATACGATAAACAATGCAGATGAAACTGAATCCATTCGATAATCGGTTTTTCATTGTGGTGCCAATGGTTTATTCGTTTAGATCGCTTACGAAATTGCGTCGGCTACTGTGGATATGAAATGTTCGTGGAATCTGCGTTCTTTGTTTTATCTATTCCTTGTTTATTCGCAATCTGTTACAAAGTAAGAATAGACAAGTTGCTTCCCCACGACATATGAACAACGGTGCGTTGTAAATGTTTTAAACGTGACACGTTTTATCGTGCATTCTGCGCCTAGACCTTTTATTTACAACTTGTTGCGTTGTTATCGCCAGACTTATCCGAGTTTCGCTGTTTACAGAAAATGTCAGAAAGTTTGTTTTACATTAGAAACTTATAAAACCTCGTCGTTTTTACTTCCACGTCCGGTGAAACTAGGCAACCTTAATGTCTATCTCCATTAGTTCCAAAGCTCGTGATTACACACCTGCATTCGTGTAATTTATTTTCTTAACACGTTCCGTGCTGAGCTGTATTTAGTCGACTTTTCATTCTGGTCAATCGCCGCTTTAAAAACCGATATATTCATCCATCGATCCATTCTTTTGGTGGAAATTAATTCTTCGATTCTAAACTTGCCATAAAATATTTTTTTAACGCGTTAAATAGACATTTAAGCGTGTACCATCAGTGGTACACGTGGCACGGAATGTGTTAAACAGTGTCCTGACTTTTAAATATCTCCATGTTTTAGAGAAATTAGATCTTTCTTTTTGGTTGCTACACGTTTCTGTCGCTGACAACTTTATTCAATATACAGAATTCGGCTGTGCGTTTAACGAGAAAATTTATCTTGGCTAGTATCATGTCAATAAATCAATAATGCCTTGAAAAACAAACTGAAAAAAAGCATAGAACATGACACGGTACAGTCTTGTTTTAATCGCGACGCACGTATACATAAAAAATACGCACATGAGCAGTATATGTAGATACAATGAAAGTATTCATTCCTGTGGACATGATATTAAATCATCTGTTTATTTATGAAATATTCATTAATTGTCTAATAAATTTGATTTTTCTCTTTGCATTTCACTAAACACGAAAAGTTGTTTTCCTCTGTTACCTTCAGTTTTTAAGAAATGAGATTTATTATGCATAACATTAACTCAGAATACAATATCGTGTATCCAGAATTAGATTAACACAATTTTTTCGATTCAATTATGAAATGTCTAAATATTTTTGAACTGCGGTGTGCATGCGATCGTAATAAAATTTTTCCAATCGATTGGTACACATTGGTATGAATCTTAATGGTACTTGCTTCCACAAATCGAGACCAAATGGCAGAAGTGACAGGGAAACTCTGGGAAATCGTATGCAAAATCATGGATTTGTGCTGCGACCCTGCTATTAATTATTGTTTCTTCGGGAGAGAGCCGTTCAAGGTGCTGAGTTCTGTGTAACCAGTTGCCGAAGGTATACTACTTCGCGCGTAAGTGCACGGTATAACGTGTTCCGTGGTTGAAACGGAAGTAAATAATCCGATCGATGCGTGACACAATTACTATCATTCTACTGTACTTCAATCTGTTCCTGTCATGCTCCCAATTCAAAAATGAACGAAAATCAAGGGTTGAAAATATTCCGAAAACAATCGTTCGAAACTATGGTATATCACTTTTGGCTGAAACGGTTATAGAGAACCTGAAGAATCTCATAATTGCTATATAGTATTTCAGTTTTGGAATATATCGATCTTGCAACTAAAAAATGACAAAAATCGTAACCACGATCGATGTAATCAAAATCTATGTAGGCAATTACTCGTACTACGTTACTAATTACAAAGAAGGATCGCATTGTCAGGGGAATGTATCCGAACAACAAACTGGGAAAATCCGTCACAGTTACCTTTCGTTAGTCGCACGTGCGTCGTCATGGGACGAGCGGAACGTGTATTTTATGCAAATATTCCCTGGACCCGTACAAAATGAGTACTGGTACTGTGTTATGTCATGGTTGCATCGTTTTCTTTTGCGCCCATTGTTACTTCTGCTACTATCCATCATTTGAAACGCTGAGTCTAACTCCCATGTTTGTCAACGTTCACTATTTCCTTCAGGTGGGAATAACCTTACATTCGATAGTTTTGTTTTGACAAATGAATTGTCAACTGACTGAACGTCAGAAGAAATTTATAGAAGTCAACGTTACTGATCGTTGATGAAAAGATGGCACAATATCTATCAAGGAGCTACGGGAGTATTCCGCACGCTGCGCCTGACCTGCACGCCTGTAATTCCCACTTGTCTATGACCTCCCGAAACCCACTTCTACTAGTAAACAAGAAGACCAATAGACTAATCGACACGAGAAGCAGGATGGACGGATCGCCCACTCCATCTAATCACATCTCTTGTACAGCGCGTAACTTAATCAACAGTAAACAAAAGTCTGGAATCGAAACAGAATGGACACGCACGCTCCAGAATGGAGCACACTGATGCTCCTAGCCGAAAATGACGATCACAGGAGAGGCGTTGTTTGTTTACAATCGACCAGACTCGAGTCCCTCGTTTCCTGGAAATTGGGTCTAATAGAGAGCGTTAATATGGCTGGGTCGGTGGGAATCGATCTATACTTTTCTCTGTGCCATCTTTTGAGCAACGGACAGTACATACGTACATTATCGATGAACTTAAGAGAGCGAATCTTCTCGATGGTTTCTTATAGCGCTTCACTCAATTTTCTCATTCACTAAGTTTCACTAGATTATTTCAACAACAAAGACGTTGACGAATCTATACTATTGCCTGGAGTATTTCTAATTTATTGATTGGTTATTAAAATTAATTGCAATTTTTATAGTCTTGATCAGTTAGATCGATTAAGGTGATTACATTGTACTTTAGTATGTCGTCAGTGTCGTTTGGAAAATGAGACTTTCTTCTTTCGGTGTCGTAGGTTTTTACACTTCACTTAACTCTGTTAGATGGCGTTTGTTTAAGTTGTAATATTTTCAGACTTGCGATTTCAATTGTAGCCGGTGTATTGAGCGGTGTAGCCTATTCTAATTTTACCAATTACTGCGCGTTTAAAGTAGTAACTGCATTCAATTATGGCCATGCAATTTGCAACTGGATAGTACAAATGTTTCCGTTTTGTGTTGGCGGATAAGAACGAGCGTGCAAAAGAGATTTCTCTTTGGGAGTAAAAAGAGAGTTCTTTAAGGACAAACGTGATAAGAAGCAGCGCGTAATTAATGTTGGATTAGAAACTGAATTATGGATACACCAGTTGCTTTCTTATTTACTTTCCTAATAGTTATTATACTTAATTTATATACATATCTATAATATAACAATAATTTCCCCGTGAATTCCAATTGTTATTATACTGTCGATATCCTCTTGTTCGATGAATCACTGGAAAAAATGTAAACAATATATCTCGTTTCGAACGCGTATGTTTTTTGTGCCACAAGTAGTATAATGCTTAAAAAAACAGGAATTGCTAATCGGCAGGATTAAATGTTATAATCTGTGCATAATTTATTGGGCTTGTTTCTTATCAATGGATACATCTAGATCCGACTCACTTATAATAGAATCGTGATCGGAGTTGATAGAAAATAAATTACTGATTCGATCTGACAAGCAACTGTTGTAAGATCAAATAAACCTTAAGAATTGAACGTTTTTTCATGAAAGACATACGTACCTACACAATGTGTACTTAATAACGAGACTCGGATACATATCTTCGTCAGTTACCTTTCCAATTTGCGTTTACTCTGACATTGATCGCTAACAAACTGCTCGAGATACATTCTATTCACTTAGTCAATTATCATTTCCGGTAGCTCGACACTTCTCTTTCAATGACGAAGTTAACGCTCTAATTTTTTTTCTTCCATTTTTATTGGGTATACGATATAACAGTGCTACTCACTTTCACATTTTCATACATTTTAAACTCATTACTGTGAAATGAATAAATTGGAAACCGAAGTTCTTCCATTATATCTTTGAAACATTAAAATACGTCGTATATAAAAATCGGTTAAATACAGGGATACAAAAAATTAACGAAGGATTTCAATGAAAATAATATCACGTAAAATCACTACCTACAATTATTAATGTTTATTAATATCTAAAATTTAATAATAATAAGTGCTGGAACTAATCATTAAAATTACCAAGAGAGTTCTTTTGGAACATTACATAACAAATCCTTGTGATAATATTTTTGTTATGAAAATCCTACTCTGTATATATTATCAATTTACACGTGTAATTCGCACTGTTTTTTCTAAGAATGTGACTTCATCTGCTCCGTTAGTCATCTTCGAAGGAAACTCTAATTGTTTCAAAGAAGTTAGCATGTAATTAATTGTTTTCCTTCTCTTCATCGCCGGCGTTGTATGCAGATAATCATGCAGTTAGATAATATGTCAAAATGCGCATGCCCACAATAGTGTTCATTGTAATTCTATGCAAATATGATCGACGATTTCTTTTTTGCCACCGAGGCTTGCCATGAGCCGAATCCGGCGTCTCGCTTCGCGTCTCGCTTCGCGTCGTGTATAATTTCAATGAAGTAATCGTAGATTGTTAATTTCCAGAGATCGAGATAATGACAGTCATGGTGGAGTCCATGAAAGTTGAGGAGGGCGAACGTCCGAAGATCACAGCCTTCGACGACATCCTCCCATACGTCGGCGAGGCAAGCCGCTACCAATTGTTCCTTTTCATCCTGCTACTGCCCTTCACCTTCGTGTACGCGTTCCTCTATTTCACGCAGTTCTTCATCACGTTGCTGCCGGCGGAGCATTGGTGTACCGTGCCGGCACTCAACGACTGGAATCTCACGGATCATGAAAAGTGAGCGAACAATCTTCTATTTCAGACCATAACGGAAAAAGGAACCATTAACTCTTTGCCATACTCTGACGAGTCTGATTCGTGATAGAGATTTTAAAAAATCATCTGTCTATTACATTCTCAATAATATTTAAGTAATGAAAAATCAATATTTAAGCAATCAAATAAATGTAGATACACGATAACTACAAAATTTCTTCTAAAGCGTCAATATCGAGTCTGGCACAAAATCAGACCGCAGAGGGTTAATATCTAAACACCTAACAAATTTAAACAATACAAATAGTATATTCATAATGTAAAGTAAATAATACTTGAAATTGAAGGAGAGCAATTCCAGTAGCCTGAGAATTTCAGGAGTACTTTTAGTGATTTGTTTAATTTGAGGAATTGGGGTAATTGGAGTAATTTTAGTAAACCTGCAAAGCCACATCTTGTTGGGAAAACCTGCGTAAATCTGAAGATACGTCACAAGAGAATAAAGTGGCGCAAATCCCATTCAAGTTTACACTACGATGGTTAAATCAGGAATGCTTTGTCACATCCGTTTACTTTGACACCTACATTTTGTCTACTCTTTTGCTACTATATATGCTGTTTGGGTGACGTTGACCATACTGTCTTTGCACTGCGAAAATGTATACATATATACATATATACTCGAAAGCGGATTACACCATATGTATACTAAGTACGAATACATTTCTTTGGCATGGTTGGAAGCAAGCGCTTATTTAAAGCAGGATCATAAATATAAAACGTATAGCAGTAACCAAACATTCTTAACATTTTACTACAGAGAGATATAAAATAGTTAATCTGATAAAAAGTGCTTCCATACTAAATTAATTTTTACTCATACGATTCAATAGGCTATTCAAAGAATACTCTTTATGGCAAGTATCAAAGCAGTACTGCCATCGCAAGATTAGTTTCAGGGTAAAGCTGTATTAACAATTTAATCATTAAGGAAACAAGAAGATGAACCTGACAGTGCTTATGACAGCGACAGAATTTTGGATTGCAAAATCCAGTATTCAGATTTGAGATTAAAATTGCTAATTTTATATTGAAGTTTCGAAGCGACGACGATTTTATTTTTGCCACGACAGTATCTTCCTCTAGTTACTGATGTCCATTTTTTGTTCTTGTACCTGAAAAACATGATTAAAAAATACCAAAGATTTGAAAGAAAAGCATATTTCTTCTTTTGTTTTCTTTAATCACATAATTTTTTAATATTTTTGTCACTGAAACTGACAAACCTCTAAATGAGACTAATGTATAACATTTTGTAACGGTAACAAAAATAAAGAGATTTATTAAAAAATTTCTTGTTGAAACAATTTTTGTAATTTTCGCAACTGTAAAGGAAATTATCAGAACTAACTTATTTTTAGTCGATTTAATAATTCTGCGTTAAAGAGTTTTAGTAATATTTTCCACATAAGCGTGTACACAAGTAACATACAACATATACTAAATGTAAACAAAATTAGAGAAAGAAACATATCCGTATCACACACACAACTGACATACTTGAATCATGACTGCGAACATACCATACCCAAGAATTAAATACGTATTGGACGCCTATTTCAACACATCACATTTTATTTATGTTATTGTTTTCTTTTCTTACGTTACAACATAAAACAATGTAAGAGTAGTCACAATAACTGGTTCGTCATTCAGATTTCTATTTAAAACTCTTGTTTGGTCGTGTTCACAGCTCATTCATGTGACTTACAAGTCTATAAAAGTTTTCTAGATTAAACTAACGGCATGTAAAATTAGTATCAGTAGTTTGCACGTGTGTTTACGTACAAACGGCAGCGTTTCCGTATTCTTGTTACACGTTAATTGTTTATTCCAAGAAAAAAAACGAAAAGTTAATCGACTCGAAGCCATAAAATCCTAATGAGCCACACTATCGCGTCCTCTTGTTGCTGATAAATCACGATTGGTGACAGTTAGCTCACAAAACCCGTGACGTCATACAACACGAGGAAAACTGCGGCTCGCGTTGCCCGCAGATCCATTATGCAGAAAAGCGCGGGAACAGCAATTTCTTCGGTAGACGTAGCACGACGCGCGAGGCGACGGCATGGTGGAAACCTGTTTGGTTGCCATCCTACATCCAGGCAGATTCTAAACTTCTGCGAACCGACCAGGAAATTCTTTACTATTCTCGGCATCGTATTTTCCAGCCTCCATATCGAAGACATTAAAGCGACTTGCCGCACCAATAAGCGGACCTGCCGATACGTTAATTGTTAAAATAACAGCAAAGAAACCCTATGAAATCAATCCTAAAATACATGAACAAAAGGAAACGCTTTTAAACATACAAATTAATATTTTTCTGACATACTTTTATCATATCAAATTTTGCGTTCTAATAATTTTAACTTTTAAACAAATACGAATGAAATGGATTTTTTCAGACAAAAAGTTTTGTTAGTCATAATTCCTATATCGCAGTCAGTATAAACCGTTTAGGTCGTAACGGCCATGATTTTTTTCATGATTCAATGCAAGTAGCATACCACGCCGAATATAGTAGTTCATAATATAATAATAAATACAGTCGCAGTTTCAATGTTTTTCTAACTTGTGATTGCGAATAAGTTGTATTAGTGGAATTTTGCGTGCAGCATGTTTGTATTAATTTTAGTATATAGGAATAATAACATTTTTCATTAAGTTCAATGTTATCTGTAACTCTTTTATAGAAAATAGGTAGATACACGAAGCAATAAAATTTCGATTTTCTCCTAGAATCGCATTGTCCATACCTCCAGCGTCGATAGAAGAATTGAAAACGGAGGGTGCTACAAAGTTTTCACGATGTACAATGTACGACGTGAACTATCAGGACTTGTTGGAACATGGTGTCAGAACCGCAGATCCATCTTGGCCCATTAAACGGTGTCAGAATGGATGGTCTTTCAATCACACGATGATACCATACAAGTCTATCGCCGTTGAGGTGAGTGAATATCGATGCAATATTCTTCGCTAAACTGAATTCACATCGTTCTCGCAGTATTACTATTTTTTAAAATTATTTTCAATTTACGATCAAAATCCAAAGAAATATCGAGGCTTCATATTTTTCCAACTTTCTAATAGTTCTTTAACTGCTTCAATTTGTATAAATCTTTGAATAATAATATATAAATTGTAGATATTTATGAATTCATGTCATTTGCAACTAATTGTGAATAAAATAAGAGGAAACATTGAAATGAGGAAATAACCAATCCATAAAAACGGGAATCTACATAAAGATATCAATAGAATAATGAATTCATGATTTCTTAAAATAGACACACATAGAAATGACGAAATTATACATACACGGAATTTTGAATTTAACGATAGATTCGAAATTTATGTGATACTTTTTCTACACTTCTTTAAATGCAAATATTAATTTTTAAATTATAGATAATGAAGTAGAATAAATAAATATAGCAATGCAAGTGAAAAACACAAGAACAATTTCAATCATTATTAAATGTGACAGTACACAAATATTTGTCAAGAATCTAAATTCATTAAAGTTGTAAATAGCCGTTTGCAAGAAAATAAAAAAAAATCATTAAAACATACTTTCTTTAATAACATAATTATTGGAAATAATAACCTGCATGTGCGTACAAATAGTTATACTGTATATCGTATTTCGATAGTACATGTTAAAAAAAGCTATTTTCACCATTTAAATATTTGTATTGTATACACATACCGTCTCTAAACCAATCTTATTCTTGGTAATGTGCCTACGTACATTAACTGTCGGTAACTGTTGGGATTTATTCAGTGGATAGTTGAAGAATGTAGGTAGTAAGACACACGTAACACAACAATATATTTAATAGAGTAACTAGGATGTCGATGGATTGAAATACACACTTTTGTATAACTAACGTAACGCGCGGGGGACGACAGAAAGCAGGGCGCGCTCTGGTGAAACCCCCATATATATACTCTCCTGACCGGAAGCGGAACGATTCAGTAACTTCCTATGCAACACTTTGAATATAGAAAACTACATTTTCCAATAGTAACATTGGGCGCTACATCGAAATGGTATGGGAATCCCGAATCTAAGAATCGTCGAAATGCTAGACGGAAAAGCTCATGATGCATACCGCTATTCAGAACCGTAGACAGGAAGATGCATTGCAAACCAAATAAACCAGACACCATGTGGGTTTTCGTGTCAGTCGATTTTACAGTGTTGCCGGCTCTAAAAATACGTTGTTGCAACTTGAGATCGAGACTTTCCAAATCAGCGACATTTCCAAGCAATGTTCATAACTAAAAGTAAAAACCTTCCAAATTGAATTATTATAAACAAAACATAGAATTAGCATCTTTTATTATCGTAATGTTACCATTAAAACTCGATATTTGTTACCGATTAATCAGTATTTTTCATTAAGTTACGCGAAATTATGTTTAGGAATCATTCCTTCTAAAAACTTACCATATTTTTGGAATACTTTGTACAGATATTTTACTGACTGAAATAATGGCAGTAGTTTCTCGCGAATAACTCGGAATCCTAGCATGAACGATGATTTCATGTATAGGAAAAAGATTCCCAATGTTCAGTTGTAGAACATACAAAATGATAGAATTCGGTACTATGGATTCTCATCTGTGTAATAATTAGACTGCGGATTTTATGCATTTACGGCAAAGATGAGTAGATAAAGCTGGAAATAGTGAGGATATTTAAAAAAGTTGAAAATGTCAATGTATTAATTTCGGCTAAGTTAAATTATTAAATAAAGAAATAAAATTATGTAAAAATAATATTCATACAGAAAATTTATATTTTTCATAAAGATACGCTGTCTAATAATTACAGACGTTATAAATGAAATGAAAGTACAATTTAAAAAATATTATTAACATTAAAATAGAAGGAGAGGATAGGGAGGATATAGACCAAACAAGATGAAGTATGAACACATTAAATCTGCCAAGCATCGTATAGCACAGTTTCTGTCATTTTTTTTCAGCTCGAATGGGTCTGCGAAAATGCTTTCCTCGGCTCCGCAGCCCAATCTGCCTTTTTCGTGGGCAGCATTATTGGCGGTTTGGTATTTGGTTACATAGCCGACCATTATGGAAGAATTCCAGCGTTGGTCGCTTGTAATACGGTTGGATTTGTCGCGTCTGTGGGAACGGCGTTCTGCAAAACTTTTTGGAGCTTCTGTTTAGCAAGATTAGTCGTCGGCACGTCGTTTGACAACTGCTTCAACGTGCTTTTCATCATCGGTAAGTCGTTTTTATTTAACGCTCCATTTAACGCTCAGCCGATTTATACATTTAAAACATTTAATAATAACGTCGAGGGATCGATGCCGATTCTTAAAGTTTAACCCTTTGCACTAGGAACTATTTTAACCGTAAATCTTAAATCACTTTTCTGGTTCGTGGTATTTCCATTCTATTTAACAAAATAAATTTTTATGCATACAAAATTTATTCTTTTGACTCCTGCCAACAGTTTTACTACTTGATAATTTTTTAAATCTAAACCTTATTGTTACAAAAATTATTTTGCAACGTAATAGAATAATTTTACTGGTGCCTCAGAGTCACCACTCGAGTGCAAAGGGTTAATTTGTTTCTACTAATTTGCTTTTATTTCGTAAAAATACATCGAAATAAAGTCACGAAATAAAATTTTCTAATATTCGTAGAAACACTAAACGTCGTTTTCAGAAAGTTGCTATTCATAAAATTACTAAAATTAGAAGTTCAGTTACAAAAAACTTTGTATTTATAATATATTAACGACAAAATTTTTGATAATTATTGTAAATTCACGGTACATTTTAAGTATAATATACTCATAATATACTATCATTACAAATCGAATATAATAAAAATTTTATATATAGAGAGAACGAACATTTATGAATATTTTAACAAAAGTTACGATTGAATATATTCTTCTTTATGGTTGCAATGTACCTTAACTACCTTCATAAAAGCAACGTGTTCTACTGCATCTTGTATGTGTTCTTTCAGTGATCGAGTACGTCGGCCCAAAATACCGAACCCTTGTCGCGAACATGTCCTTCGGACTTTATTTCGCAGCAGCTGCGAGTCTTTTACCATGGATCGCTTATTGGATCGCCGATTGGCGAATTTTGAGCATAGTTACCGCTTGTCCCTTGGTTGTAGCCTTCGCAGGGCCATGGATTGTCCCAGAAAGTGCACGGTAAGCACGACAAAATAAATCTATTTCGGGTTCTATAGAATGCATTAGGAGTATATAGAATGCAGTGGGAGTGGAAGAAATGTAACATAAATTAACAAAAATTCTAACTTTTTAAGTATTTCATTGCAATACAGTAGATACCGTTGTAATCGATATTCGGAACATTTTGTTATAACGATTGATTGATAATATTTGTCAATAATGTACAGGATGTCCCAAAACTGTTGTAAACTTTTGAACGTTTTAATTTGAAATAACCTTGTCCTTAGGGGACATGTTAATTGCAGGTTCGTTAAGGAGTTATTATGATAGATAGAATTTTACATGTAGTATAGAATAAGTGATGAATTGAATTAAGTTAGTGTACTGCGATTGCTATCGTAATTGTTATCAGGCAATATTCATTTATTTATGTATATATGTTCTACGATACAGTTGGTACATTACCAGCGGTAAAATCGACAAAGCGATCGAGATGCTGAAGAAGTTCGCAAAGGTGAACGGCAAAGAAGTGAAGCCAGAAATCTTCGAGGAGTTTGAGAAGAGCTGCAAATCAATGATTGAGAAGGATAAGTCGCATAACCAATACACCGTTCTGCATCTCTTCAAGAAGCCAAGGCTAGCTCGTATCACTATTATGCTAATCATTTATTGGTGAGTTGATTAAATTTCCTAATGCTTTGTCCGATGCCACGGTGCAAGATATCGGTTGAAGATTCTACATGGAAATCTAGCTCGGAAAAAATAATATTTGTTCCTGTAAACTTCTAGCATGCGAACTTGACGGATTGTCAAACTTGCTTTTCTAGAAAACAAAGCCTGAAACAAAAAATTGTTATTACTTTCTTTCAACTTAGTCCTCTACCAAACTATATTAACTTAATCCCTTACAATCGAATGGCAACTTTGAGGTTCCACTAAAAATTGCTCTCACTAAAATACCATAGGTCAAAAAATTAATCTTGGATTTAGTGTTAAAGTATCTTCATCCATTTATTGTTCTTTCGAAATATAGTGTTTTCTAAATGACAGTATTGATAAGTATACGTAAGTAAATCTTGCACGTGACATATTGCGATCACTCAAGCACGTTAAGTGTCCGGGCTGCTGTGCCATCTGCGAGGAGGGCAGCAAAAAGCTAAAAGTTAGCAATTGATGGACCACGTGATTTGTTCGTTGTTTTCAGGCTTTTGATGGTGTGGGTGTTCGACGGCCATGTATGGAACATGAAACTTCTCGACCCAGACGTATTCACATCCTTTTCTTTGGCTTCCCTTACCGAACTTCCCGCCGCCATCCTGCTCGCTCTCTTTTTGGACAGATGGGGCAGACGATGGATGGGTTTCGCCTCGATGTTCCTCTGCGGAATTTTCTCCTTTATCGCTATATCTACGCCTCCTGGTAAGTTTACGTTTTCTCATTCTCTAATTTTCTCACTTTCTCGACTTCTCGTTTTCTCATTCTTTATCTCTAACTGATGATTCCGTTAAACTAACACGTCTTTAGTAACATAAAAAATATATCATGATGACATGGTCTTGCGTTATAATATTTCCTTTTATTTTGAATCTATGTTCTAATAATAGATTATTATAAATTTTGATTTCGAGAAACATAATTTAGATATTCTCGTACTTAGAACTTAAAGAATTTTTCATACTTCAGTTATGTAAGTAGTTGTACAAGTTGTTACGTATTCCTTTAGCACTCTTCCTTCCTCCGAATCTTTTCTCCTATATTGTCTTTCCTTTCCACTTATCATTTTTCAAATTCGTTGTATTATGATTATGCGAAACACACGACCGTAACTCAATGCAGATAGCTGGATTGGCACTTGATCATATGAGTCGTAGCAATAATACTGTTGAATTGGTATCAACTGACGCGTCTGGCCATGATCTACCTATTCTACTTAATGTCATACTTCGCATAAACCGCGTGGATCTCCTAGCAATGTTTTCTCGAAAACAAGACTTCAATGAAAAAATGTTACTTTTTCTAACCTATTTTAAAAGCAATTCCACTTTTACTCAGTGCATTTTCTAAAATATCAAAGTACCATATCCGAAATAATATAAGAACTTTACATTCAAAACAATGATTTACAAAGCGATCAACGAAAGAAAAGATAATTAACATAGTTATATCTCTCCCTTAAGATCAAATAACTTTTTTATTTAAAATTTTTCCTGAAAGTATGTTTTCGAGATATTTAAATTCAAAGTTTTCAAATGAACAGCCTAGATGTAACATTTTGCATGTAATAAGAGGGTGTACGTTCTGTACGCTGTTAACGGTTAAAGTTAGAGGGTTAATATTGGTGAGCGATTCGATTTGAATCGAGGTTGCATTATGAGGCAGCCGCATGCACCAGCGACGGAATGCAACGCAACAAGGCATTTACATATTTCTCAACTTGTTCAAGGTGCGCCGACGGTCGCTATGGCGATCATAGCCCGACTTGGAGTTAATATTGCCGCTAACATCGGCTTCCAATACGCGGCGGAAATGCTACCAACTGTGGTGCGGGCGCAGGGGGTGTCCTTGATTCACATCATTGGTTATTTGGCTCACATTTTGGGACCCTACATCATTTATCTGGTGAGCATATTATTCTTTTAAAGCTTTAATTTCTTAAAATTCCGAACTAGATTCCATCATATGCTAACTATAATTTTTTAATATGACTATTCTATAATATCGTATACAATAATGTATAAAATATATTAGAAATAAAATCGTAATAAATAATATTGTTATAACAATAGTATACTAGCATACTAGTATATTATAATAATATTATGAGAGTACAAATAGTACTGTTTTTCGTAAAAATACAATAATTACAACAAAAAAGTATAAGTAGAATGTTAATATTTGCCGCACTTGTACACTGAACCTGATAACGTTAAAAATATCTAAAGAAATAATTATATTATATTTTTTTCTGTAGAAAATCACCGGTTCTTGTCGAAGATTTTATCTCGTTTCACTCTCTGTTCGCATTGTCAAGATCTACAATTTATCTATTAGCAACTATATCATAAATCTATAATTCCTATGAAATTATACTTCTCTTGAGATTGGAACAGCTACTTACTCCGTTTTTTCTTAATCAAGGGCAAATAGATTTGCATTCGAGACAATAATTATCTCCACAGAGTCGCAGTGTCTCCGATCATACTTTGCATTTACAGTTACACGGATGAGGCCCGTTATCCCAACCGCAATAAATATTACTACCCTTTGTCACAGAATTGTTTGCTTTATTTTCACCCTTATCCACAAAATAGTAACACTGTAGTGCTAGTAAACATTAATGCGCCGTAATTCAGGACAATCGTGACATTGTTTAATAACTTGTTAGAAATCATAAAATGAAGAATAGTATTAAGAATGATAAGAAAAAATTGATATTTTAGGCTGATGTCGATCCTGCTCTGCCCCTCGCCACTCTCGGCTTGTTATCTTTCATACATGCATTCTTGACACTCGGCTTACCAGAAACCTTGAATCAAGATTTACCGGAGACCCTGCAAGAAGGCAACGACTTTGGTAGGGACCAAAGCTTCTGGTGGGTCCCCTGCATATCTTCGTAAGTAACACTTCTTATTTCTTTTGAATCATCTTAGTTATTTTAAAGCAATTCCGTCGAATAGTCATAACGTTACATGATATTTATCACAAAATTTTTAAAGATTTATCTTTCAACAAAAAGAGAGAACAAAAACTTCCACCTATGTGGTCTCAGTTTAAAAAAAGTTGCTCCATTCTACAAACTGCACAATTTCACATGCTGCTGTATGAACCTACATGATATGATTATTATAATATTGCACTATATATTTTTTTGTAATTACTGTAACATTTATCAGTCTATCATCGGGCACCTGATCAATTCGAGACGTGGAAAAAAATGTAGGATACCGAGGTGTAGTTTTGAAAATATCGATTTCAGATATCATAAAAATTAAGCGGCGAATGAACAACTTTTATTCTATAATTTCTTTATCATTTTTCCGGGAATTCCTTATATAGGATTTATTTATAATTCGCCCCGTAAGTTTTAGTTGTTCAAGTTCCGTTATATTTTTCAGGAGTGAGCCGTTGAAGAAGTCCTATCGGAAAAAACAAGGCCTCGCAAATCCTGCGTTTGCCGGTAGCCTGCAGAAGATCGACTGTACAAGATTATAGTGGTTGTTTGACAGTGACTGGCATCGATCAGTGAAACTTGCCAAATCCTTTGTAAATATAGTTATTAAAGTGCGAGTGTGATGTTACGTGTTAAAGTCTGCTGCGAGTGTGCTGATTGTGAAAGATGTTGGTAGACCTAGGTAATTACACTGGAAGAGACAAAAAACGTTGAGATTCCTTGAGCGGATCTTGCTCGGCTAATAATACTGTCGGTATTAATAAATTAGCCCATTTATAAATATATTGACAGCAGTGATACTGATCGCATGTACATAGCAACGACGATTTATCGACATTGGACTTTTTATTCTTCAAGCATCGATGACGTGGAGCAATGGTTACTGACAGTTATCAGTACAATATTAAATGCGACTGTACTGCGTTTTATGCATTTGTACTATATTTAGACTATATCACATTCCTTATGGTCTAAATATGCAGTCACATGAATAAAGTATAACACTAATTTACTAACTTTATAGTCACTTCCTGCAAAATTAATGAATCCATTTTATACATCGAGAGTGAAATTTGATTCAAAACGAAGTACGCTAACTTGAACAACTTACTGCTCACTATTGTATAGTTAAGTAAAATTGTTTGCTTCTTATTTCTCAGTTGTTTACTTATGATGGAAATGCATAAAATTCGCAGCTCTGTGTAGAATTCGGTTACCGCGATTCAATGAGACTACCATAACAATTCAGACACACGCAAGTTGTAAACTAGTGTCTATGTGAAGCGAAACAAAGCAGGGTCAAAAATAACGATAAATCTTGAACATTTTTAGAGAGAAGTCGACAAGGATAATTGAATCATATAAGGGATATGAATCACAAAATCTAGAGAAAGATTGTTTCAGAAAAACCACATGACTGAAATCTTTTGATCTTTAAATGATTTGATTATAAATAGCAATTAAAGACGATCAAAAATTTATTTTATTACCGATAGTCATTATAAATTGCAAATATAATAAGCAAAATCATGTTTCCGTTGTAGATAATAATCGTCGGTGGAAAAAATTTATTTCGATAACTCCAGAAACCAAAATAAATTTCTTTGCCGATAACTATCGATTTATGTAAAATAAAAATTCTCTCCATAATTTTCACGAGTCGAAAATAATACACATTACGGTGTTTATAAAATTTTTAAGTGTCTTCATCATTTAATTGTCCATTTACTTATTAATAATGGTTATCGATAATAAAGGGGACTTCTCGGTCATACAAATTTATTATTTTTAATCAGAAAGATTTCAGTAGAAGAAATAATGCTTATCTTATGACTTTTTTATGCGGGTCCATAACAGTTATGGTTCCTGAAACAAAGTACAAAACCCGGTAAATGTTTCTATTTTATAGCTGCGCGCATATGACTACTCTATCAGTAGGTTTCATACTGAACATAGAACCCACACGTTAATGCTGAGCTGAAATAGCGACAGTAGTACTGATAGAGTAAGGTTGCGAAGATAATGATGCGGTTTGTCTTTGTTAGTATCATTTAGTCAATCTTATTATTGTTGTTATTATTGTTATTATTATTGACCCTGTAAGGTCCGCTTTCAAAACGCTGTGGAAAGTCGATTGTTTCTTGCACGTGAGAAAAATTTAATTTCGAACATATCAATCGAAAAACTTGTCGAACAGATATATTTTATTCTTTTTCGGCCGAAAATGACCTATCATCTGTCAACATTTTTACATTGTACATTGAAACATTGGTATTTAAACTGCCGTAAATGTTTTGAACAAAATAATAGAACTTTCCATACAGTTATGAAATATTATCCACCAGTATAACGCATATTTAATTTCATTGTACTATTGCAAACATTAAAAGTAAGCCTCCCGGATTATTACCTGAAAATGGTTTAAAACTTCCGACAATCCTAATGTATCGAAAGTCACGGAACTTTCTTCTACGATGTAGATTAATAAATCATCTCATTAGAGTTGAAACGAATCGTCCGCGAGACACTGTCGTTACGTATCGACAATAATTATTACGAAACTCGAGCTGTCACCTATCACGTTTACTGTACTGTAAGTAGTGCGCAATTAATTTATACGGAACACAAGCGAAGCACAATTTTGTGACGCGTATTTCCGTCGTAACGTCGACTCATTTCGTTCCTGTATTTGCCATCAGTTACAAATGTTTTAACGATTAATCTATTATTCAGCTTTAGAATGCAAGGTGACCTATAATTCAGGGCACAACTCGAAAATTGGTGATTTCAAATGAAAAATAAATCGAAACTACACATTATGTGATTTGTTCAGTTTTAGTTGAATCTCAAGTATTACCTACAATTGACCAAATTACGTACAAAACCAAAAGTTTTTAATTATATTTTTAAAATGAAGGTAATAAATACAATGGAATATTAGTCAGTAATTTTTATATTCAATTAACACAATAGCTATCAAGATCAATTTGATCCTAGAATATCAAATCTTCATTTAGGTTGAGAATTATTTATTTTTGTTGATCCGATAATTCTTTAAATACATTAACGATATAATGTAACGAAAAAATCTGAAATTTGTAATCCTAAATAATTAATATACAGTATTGTACTATTTCACTCAATATTTCACGGAGTTTAAAATTCTTTTCTGTCCGCAAAAATGTAAATTTACATAAACGTTCGTAGATAATAATATTACTATTTATGCGTTTACGTTTGCTGCAACAAGGACATAATGCAAAATTTATAGTTTTAAAGTTGTTAATGCAGAGAAAATGGTTCCTGTGTGTACTTTTTAACAATCTCAACACTGACACATCTTGCTTGCACAATTCAAGTTGAAGCATAAACTATATTGAAATTGCAAGAAAAGCGTCATATTTGCATTTTTTCTTCAGATCTAATGACATGTTACTTTTTGATGCATTCTAATATCTGAAAATTAGTATAATATAAATGAAAAAGCACGTTAGCGGAATTTTGTTAATAGAAAAATGTTATTTTTCGTCAACGATCACCATTCTAAGAGTTGTGACACAAACAAGATTGTTGTTTCTGTGAAGATAAAAGATACTTTGTAACATTCTTCACGATACGACAGTAAGATCATTGGATTTTTTTTGTTTCTGTTGACGATGACGATTCCAGGATCGCGTAGAATTGTATTAGAATTATCCGCGTACTTATCAGAGAAGTCCCCACTTCCTGGCCCAGCGTAGATTGTCCCGTAAACTGTACAATTTTTCCGGAGACTTGAAATTGAAATAATGTGAGTCAACGTCACCATGAATTACCTCGTTAATGTATGCGCTACATTGGACATAAATCTTTAATCAATATTGTATTAAAAGTTTGCAAGGACTGGCCTTTTCAGATATTGCAATCGTTAAAAACGGCCGTAACGAAAATAGACACATGTGTTAATATCTAACATAAGTAAGACATGCCCTAGTACTATCGAGAGATTATTAGCGTAAACTAGCATCGAAGAGGATTTAAGATTTTTGTGAGGAAAATTAGGATACCAAATTCTAAGGAATGGAGCTTATTATTGTGATCAATTTGTTGAACGAAATTGGCTAAGAAGTTGAAAATATACAATATTATTCATTAATTACTAATAACTAAGTTATTTATTTTCACCTGATACACCGAAAAGGAATTTAATATTTATGAAAAAGCATTACGGAGTTGAATTCATTCATATGGATAATTAGAGAGATCCAAATATTTTAGAAGTGCGAATTTTTTACTATGGAAACAATGTTCCAAACAGATTGAAAAATAGAATGAACAATAAATCGATGGCCGATTAAACATTTAAAAAACTAATAGGTTTTGTTCCTAAATGACAGAATTTTATTTTCTTGTTATTATTATAAACGACAAAATATAAATGAGGTATACAGAATATACTCGATTCTCAGTAAGGAATTTCTATGATGTCGGTAACGATGTGTGCGACACGGAAATAGTAGCTCTTATACCTTGTCAGTGCTAATACCTAATCTGTGATGATAAGTCTACTTTTATTCTACCTAGTTTATGCTTCTAACAATCAACGTGAGATGTCGGTTTTGGGATATAAGCCTAACCTGACCCGTGGATGAATAAGCGGCGCTGACGATAGAGTTTTGATTTTCGCCTATTCACGCCGTCTTCAGGTATAAACAATTTTTCTTGCTATAAAATACTACATTATTTGTAGTTACAATCGATAGAAGGATGAGTTCTGTAGGAACAGGTGTAAGTATACAGTGTATTAATTTATGAAAACTCATTTAAAATTCGAAAAAAATGGAAACTAACCTCCATTGTGATTTCAGTACGATTTGTCCGCCTCTCAATTTTCACCGGACGGACGTGTGTTTCAAGTAGAATATGCACAGAAAGCCGTTGAGAATGGAGGGTAAGTGTAACGTTAACTGTGTTTCTTATTTATAATTGATATTATACAGCAATGTTGTTAGCTAACTTATTCTGAAGTTCTCTGTTATTTTGTATCTATTTGATGTATTCGGCTAGCGAGTAGTCAATACAATCCAAGGAAAAAAGGAAACATTTTTGAAGATTTGGATTACTTTAACCTTTACTTTATACAGCTTTTACATCTCAGCACATCTGCATTAACAAAATCTTAATGTAACAATGGAATATATCATTTCTGTTATAGAACTGTGATAGGTTTACGTGGGAAGGATGGAGTAGTATTTGCTGTCGAAAAAATTATTACTTCCAAGCTGTATGAGCCTGGAGCGAACAAAAGAATATTCAACATTGATCAACACATAGGTATGGTAGCCTCTGGTTTGATATCAGATGCTGGCCAAATTGCAGAAACTGCCAGATCCGAAGCAGCACGTTACAAATCTTTGTTTGGAGTTGGTATTCCCTTGAAACGTTTGAACGAAAATGTATCCATGTACATACATGCATACACCCTGTACTCAGCAGTGAGGCCTTACGGTTGCTCTGTTATTCTTGGCGCCTATGAAAATGATGTACCAACAATGTACATGATTGACCCATCTGGTGTATCTTATGGATACTATGGTTGCGCCATTGGTAAGTACAGTTCAGGTGTATTCATTTTTTTGTTCAAACATATCATCTATATCCCTTCTTACTTCCGCTTGATAGGAAAAGCAAAACAGTCAGCAAAGACTGAGATCGAGAAGCTGAAGCTCTCTGAAATGAGCTGTCACGACTTAGTGAAGGAAGCAGCGCGAATTATCTATCTAGTGCACGATGAACTAAAAGATAAACAATTCGAGCTGGAAATGAGCTGGGTGGGTAAACACACGAACGGAAGGCATGAGCGTGTGCCGCAAGATATAAAAGCGGAAACGGAAGCTAAAGCGAAGCTGGCGATGGCGGAAGATTCAGACAGCGACACGGAAGATATGTAAATCAATAATAGTGTCCAATACATATTTTGTACTTGTAAGTTATCTAATTTAAGTACGTCAAAACAGAGCTATGGCATTTTTCTGTCTGTGAATGAGCCCAATAAAATCTGCTGCCTGTTGTTTATAAGAATGGAAAATGTGTGTGTACCTCTCCTTTTCTACTATTTCAACGTAACAATTTTCATGTTGCACAAAAAAAAAAAACTTTTTATGTAACTATACTCAAACGATTTTGATAGTAATATAACGTTTTTGTCCGGATTTACGCGTCGACTGTTTTCGCTGTTTCTTTTATCGAACCCAGTTTATTAAATGCGCAGATACACCGAATTGTAATTCATAATAATCTATTCGCAGTATATTGTGTACATGTTTTCGTACCTTTGAAAGGACTGCTTTGTAAAAATTGATTCATTGCACAAAACGGAACGGGGTTGGATACAGAAAGGGGATAGGCCTGTCGTTTAGTCAATTTAAAGTGGTCAATGAATTATACAGTTTAATGTATAGATTATAGATCATAGAAACAATGTTTAGTGTAAAATTTTGAAATATACATACTGTTTGAAGCATAGTTACATTCTTTGTAATCGATGTGTTGATTAAATTTCTATAAAGCATTCTTAATGTTTCATAATTAAAATTTTTAGTTGAAAAATTGGTAAAAATTCTATCACATGAATATCTTGAATTTTTTTGTGGAACGTTAACATATAATGTGCAATTGTTCTGTTGTTAGAGATATGAACGTACTTCGACTTAAGATAATTTATAATTGGAAAAAAGGCAGACTGCCCTCGCAGCCAAAAAAAAAATGGGAAGCAGCGAATGAGCAAGAGAGCATGAAATCAGCACAATTACATATGGAATAAGACACACCGACGAACGCTTGTCTCACCCAGCCGTGCTTGCAGTCTTACTCTTTTTGCGCATTCATTCGGTTGGCGTACCATCAGAAGCACGTGACGTGAAACTCAATTTTTAAAGAAGCTTCAAATAATAAAATCATTTATTTTTACATCTATATACTATCTAAAAACTCCATTTTACCCCAACACTACTTCAGAGCCACTAGCTATACCTAATTATCAATTTCGTATTAGTTATAGAACGATCAAAGAGTAATTTATAATAATTGTTTTATTACAATAGTTGTAATTCCGACAAAATTCGTTGAAATTAAACACAGTTATTTTACACATTTATTGGTCCCTGCTTTCAACGCTCGAAAATGTGCAGCCTCTATCGTTTCACAGGTACAACAATTCATTTACTTTCGAATCTCGTTTTAGCATTACGATCAATACAGCACAATCCATGTTTTACTTGTTTCGACAAGCGATGCTGGACGCACATGAAAAAAATTACACGAATTTAGCGAAACACATTTTTCGTTGAAATTCGCGACGTTTATACGGCATAGTCAGTTCAGAACGTGATTCGGATGATGTTCATAATTTCTCGTTATTTTCCTTTATCAAAAAATTCGATTATATTTCTCGAAAATATTTGTGAAATTAATTTTCATCTTTTAAATAATTAAAATTAATTGACGCACTAAAACTTACTACTCCCGCTGCAATCCCAATGGACATCTCCGTTTTGTTGATAAAAAGCTTTCGGACCTTTTTCGTATCTTTTTGTAAGCTGCAATAAATGAATGTGGTCAATTTTACTTCCCGTTGTGGGATATTCTATCGCGGTTATATCGTTTGTCCATTTTATTCATTTGCTCGCGGTTTCTATTTTTATTAATTTTTGTAACACTGCCACAAGCATACTACGTATTAAAATGGCGGTGGTCTTTGTTGGAACGATTTCCCATAAAACGAATTTAATATTGTTACTGTTCGCGGCTGCCTCAAGCGCTCTTTTGCCTTCACTGAAATGCCAAAGAGCACGCGGGTCGGTTTCACGGCGATGGCGTTAATGTTAGAATTTCGGTAACGTTATTTCCAGGTTTGCGAGGGGCTATTGTTTTTTGTTCAACAAATTTTGTCTTTCTATACAGAAGAACTTCAGTTATTCAAACTGGTCAACGAAATACCAGTATTCAGATAACGAAACAATCAGTCACAGTGAGACGTTATATTGAATATTAATTGAGATATCTTGCAGCATCAATTTCATTCGGCAGAAACCGCTTATTGGAAATTAGGACGAATAGTTTATTCGTCGCGAAATGTAATTTATGCATATTTTAGATTACTTGGGTATTATTTTAGTTTAATTAATTATTATTTTATTAACTATAAGGTTCGTGTATTTGAAATGTCAGATGTTTAAGTGAACATATGAAACTGTATATCTTCTTTCAAAAGTTGTTAATTTAATCAAAATATGCCCCGTTTGCTTTATTACACCTTTTTCAACGAGATTTCACTACAGAAATGCTTGTCTTAAACAAATTCTGATCTTTAGAATAAATAAATTCTGATATGGAATATTTCAGACCGTCTTCATTTATATACTATTTAGCCCGTAAAAACAGTCCTAAATGTTTAAAATAGTGAAAGTCGGTTGGCGAAAGATCTATGTTTTATAAAATTTTATATTTTCCTTTATTTAATTTCGCAATTGTTTTGTACGACGTATGCATAGTTTTTATGGGCTAAGCAGTATGTACATGGAGACAGTCTGAAAAATTCCATACTATAGTTTATTGATCCGAAAAATCAGAATTTCTTGAAGACAGACATCTACGAATTAAACTCGCGTTGAGAAAAGTGTATTGGAACAAATGGGACACATTTTGATTAAATCAATAGCTTTTGAAAAAAGATATGCAGTTTTATATAATTGCTTACAACTCTGATATTTCATATGCACCAACCTAATATTTTACGATTGTTTCCTCAAAGTATTTGAACAATTCCGGATTTAGCTCTTACACTACGATTTCTTCACAATTACGTTGGTTAGTATTTGTTTGACATTAATTCATATTTATTGAATGTCATCCTTTACTTTAATATTGAAATATTGATAATAGGAGGGTAGAACTTTATTTCGATTTCAGTGACATCGATGACATCTATGGAAATCATGATCTTCACAATGAATGTGATACAAGGATAATAATATAGTACATACATTGTTTTATATGTTTCTGATAGGAATTTATATCTGAAAGCTTGAACACATGTGTGTATATATAAATATTTTCATAATCCATTATGTGTGCCTCATCCAAGAGGAATTACTTAAATTTATTAAAAAATTTATTAATTACTTATTTATCGAAAGATTACAATGAAGCACTGTTACACGAGATCGCGACTACTACTAAAATAGAAAGTATATTGCAACATTAAAGACCCAAGTACATACTGTGCCAAAGTGGAATCATTTGAACGAGCCAGGGACCAACGAAACGAATAAAAGAAAACAACGGATCATTAGCACGTGATTTCTATTCTTCTCCGATCTTGCAACAGGCGCGTGATTCCCTTGCTAAAATCTGGTCGACGAATTATTGCAATCACGAGGCACGATTGTGGTAACCGGCAACCGTGTGTTGAAGATTCTCGGTGACCCAATTCGCCCATCTCGCGGACATTACCGAGCAACATTTTATTTTTATTCGGAACCTGTCTCGTGGTCAAAACGTGTCGTGCCAATTTTTTCGCATTTTCGTGGCGGCCGTTTATTAAAAGCAGTTATGCGACACTTGGATCGCATCTGCCAAGCGATCACAATTTGTTTATTAACGAACAATAAGGTTTCACCGGTTTATGACAATTGGGTATAAAAAATGGTTTTGATTAGATGCATTTGTAAAACTTGCAAACCGGATTTTAAATCTAAATTTAATCAAATCGGATTTAGATACTAAAACTAATATGTACAAATTAGCACCAATTGAGTGATCATTTTATGGGTAATTGTTTTTTTAACGATTATAATTATTTCGGTCGAGAAATATCATGCTAAAATAGAAACAACTTCTCTGCGAATTCCGTAAATATATGACTCAGATTAGATGAAGCACCCTATAACTCTTGCACCAAAAATATATAATTCGACTATAGTCAATGCTCCACAATTCTGAACAGAAGACAAGCATTCCTAAAGCTGCCACAATGAACCGATCCGATTCTGCGCGAATCAAGACGGTGAATTTTCTTCGCGATTTCACTTCTACCGTGGTGACATAATCGCGCGTGTTACGCATGGCAATCCCGCCACCACATCGCGGAGTGTCCCCGTGCCATAACAACGCCGTGCACGAGAAAACCGAAGGAACATTAACGAAACAATTATTATTCTGCGAGCGTGTGCAGCAGGATAGAATTGTCAGTGGCGTGCTGACAGTTTTTTGTTACTGATATGGCAGGAACGATCTAAGAATCGTTTTACTTATCGGTGTTACCTTTTGCAGGATATTTATCGGCTTCGGAATCAAGGGATCTTCGGCCGACGTTGACTTCAAGCGATACGAACGAAACTTCTGTAACTTTTTCAGCGTGAAATCTGTATTTAAAGTTTAAACTACTCTATCGTCATAATTAAGCCATTTATTGGGTCTTGGAAAACGACAAAAGTAACAATTTTAAAAATAAAATTTTTGAATTATCCAGATGATGTACAGTGAGACATGATAATATTCTGATACTCTTTAAAACTCAATAATTTGTTTTATGAATATAAACTGTATATAACTTATTTTTTATTTATAAAAACTCTTTCATAGGAAATGATTGAACAAATTAATTAATTCATGCTTAAAAGTCTTTACATTTTTATGAAGTAACATGTATCGGTCATTTTTAGTTTCCAATATATTTTGAGATGTTAAATTAACTCATTTACAATGAGTAAACAACTTTATAAAAACTACAATTTGTTGGAGTGACAAACAATTTCATCGAAATTGGTTAACGCTATTAGAAGCTGCAGGCATGGAAAAATGTAAACATCTTCACTTATTGGTCAAAAGGTGTGAAACATTTTTACGATTTTTGCTAATTTTAATTGTTAAGCAATAAAGAGTTTTTGCGTTAAAGCGAACAAACCATTATACGCGGAGAAGAGGCTTTCAATTTTGCGATGCCTTAAGAGATTGCGTTTTATTAAATCTAGATTTGTTTACCATTTGTAGTCTCGTTTTCACCGAGGACTTTGCCTTTCTTCCGCTTCTCTTACCTGCACGCTTTCAACTCTCTTCTGCCAATTAGTCTTTTTCCACGTGTGGCCACCATTGCACGACGAGGGAAATGAATTAACGGCCCACAGAGCTACGCAGAAACCGAGGAATTTCCTCTTCAAGTTCTCGGAAAAATGTAGTGAGCATTAAAACCGGGCATCTTTCACGGATACCATTTTAGTCAACCTATTACAATGTCGAACATATGTGGTACATATGAAACAATGTTAATCTGATTTCAGATGAGATGATAACGAGTAATCGTAAGAAATTATGAATTATGTCAAATACTTAATTATTTTTAGTTTATGGATATCGTAGGGAAAGTGATATTCTTTTGTGCTTCGTTTGGACAAATTGTTTTTAAGCAATTACTTTATTTCAAATACATGAGACGTAATTTCGCGTAAGATTTTGAACTAAAGTAATTAATTTTTTTGATAATAACAATGAAATATTAGGTCAAAAAACGAAACTGATACAGCAATTTTACTAAAACTAATAACTACAAAATAAAACTAATAAACTATACTGGAGCAACGCGGAAATATTGTACGTTCTTACACATCGTTGTGTATGTTATTAATTATGTCCTATTTAATTCTGTGCCACAACATGGTACCGAAGACTAGAGATTTATATTATATATTCATAATAAGTTTATATACAGTCGTGATCGATCCGTCGACGAGTTCGGACGTTTCCTGTGTTGATCGCATGTGCGGAATCATAGTGTGACAATCATAGTGACTTGTTAGTAGTAGTGATACATTGGTATATCCATTGTGCTGGTGTGTGTGTGTGTTGGCGCTGGTGTATGATCACCAAGATAATACGCCAAGATAACCTTAATCTATGTTTCCTTCTACACATGATAATATGACTTCTGAGTACAGGAGTCCATTAACTTCGCTCACTAAAGAATACCCAAAAAAATCGAACCCATGGAACTTCCAAAATCTTATGCAAATGCCACCAAATTTGAAAACATGCCTACTAAGGACCAAGCCATCATCCTCCAGTCGGTGGATGGAATCAATATCCAACTGTATGCAAAGTAATTAAATACATTTCTAGAATTTCGAATTTAAGAATATGCATATATCTTGATAAGAAAGAAACCGTCGCCTCTCTTATATCACAACACAAATCGATCAAAATAAATAATAATATAATAGAAGTAAGACCGATGATTCAACCAGCTCAACGTATCATCCTCTCAAATGTATCTCCTACCATTCCTAATGCTGAAATTGAAAAAGAATTCATGAAAAACAATATTCGGATGTGTTTTTCACGAACTAACAATGAGACCACTGACCGGTCTACGAGGGTTGTAAGGCCTCGATTCTACAAAGCCAACGTTAGTCGCGATGCCCTATGACCACTTAAGGTAGTAGAGCTGGTTGAGGTGAAGAATGTGACACACTTTTAAACATGAAATAAACAATATATTCTAACAAAAACAAGTCACTTTGATACACGGGTTTACTGATTATGTTTCGGTGTTATGTTGTGAGATGAACTGACGTTATGTAAGCGATGATCAAAATACTGAAGAGTGTTGGAAAATGTAATTGCGAAAATGTAATGAATGAGATTGCAAGTTTTCTGTCCCTTTTATGCCTTTTCGGAATGAACGATCAGACGCGGATTGGCTACAGGTGAGATGGAGAGGGAAGTCAGAGGGCCCGGGCCTCGCGGTGACGTAGTACCGGGAAAACCCAAGTCAGTGACGTAGCACCGGACGAAGCCCGAGCGAGTGGCCGGCGCGGCCCATCTGGCGACCCTACCATAAACTGGAAAACTAATTTGGAAGAAATCGCTTTATGATCGGCTATATTAATAAAGCGATTTAGCGCAAATGAGATTTCTTAATGTAATTACGCGATATAAAAAGGACACTAAAGCAATAACCGTATGAATTGACAAAACCCGAATTTGAAAAGAAATAAAGTAATAACTGCAAGGCAAAGTTCCGTTGTAGGACGGAACAGGATGTGTTCGAAAATTTCATCGTTAAAAGCAGGCATATCCGATCCTGAATTTGTACACATCTTAAGCTTTAGGAGGCAGCTATATGTCCATCCGGAGGATGTCAAAAAAATCCCAGGCTCCTTTATAACGGTTGTGGATGATACGCCTTATCGAATTTTCACTACTACAGGTACGCTAAATTGTTTCGTTTGCAAGAAAGAAGGGCATGTTGCCAAGCAATGTCCTAACAATACACAAAGTTACGAAACTGAAGATACCATTACGAGCATTACTCCACCTATTTTAACTGAAACAACATCTCCGTCGATAAATGAGGAATCCATGATTAATCTTAATCAATCAAAAATCTCTGAATTACCGACAACGGATTCCGGAATTAAAAAACCTCTCTCGTTCACCTCAGAGACTACTTCAGACCGTACATATAAAAATGAAGAAAGCTTCAAACACCCAACCGCGGTTAAAAAGAAGACTGTCAGAGTCAAAAAAATACGACAGGAATCTCCCTCCCGCTATGAAAGGAATTTAGAAGAATTGCTTAGCCCCGTTAAAGATCTAATTGATAATCCTGACAGCAAATTTATTCTCAACTACACCCAACTATTAAGTTTCCTAGAAAATTCTTTTGGAACTGCAAACCCAACCGAAATAGCGAATGAATACACTGAAAATATATCGGAACTAACAAAAATGCTTCATAAAATCTACCTTCTTCTGACTGGACGAAGCATTAAGAACAGAATCCACAGACTATGTAAAAAACTCACAAATAAATTACTTGATGACTCTGGACCTTGGACAGTAGACACAGACACCGACACCTCATAACAAACTATCATCTACCTTTTCTGAAACTAAATAGTTAACATATATCTCACACTCAATTAATATTCAACCAAACAGATCTACGACACATGACAATTACCATCCTGCAATGGAACTTAAACGGATTTTTCCCCCGATTACCTCAACTACAAATACTACTTGACAAAAAAACACCAACCTGACATTGTATGCTTCCAAGAAACAAATTTTAAAGCCCTCCAAACAATAAAAATCAGGAACTACACAACATACACTGCGAACCGAAACTCCCCAACTGCAAGTGGAGGAGTGGCCACACTAATAAAAAACATCGTACACAGCGAACAAATCCAAACCACCTCTAACATCGAAACAGTTGTAACAAAAGTATATACATATCAGCAATGTATACATCCCTAATAGTTATCAACTAAATGAAATAGAATTAAACAATTTACTCAACCAGATACCCAAACCATTCATCACAGTGGGAGACTTTAATAGCCACAACATGCTTTGGCGTTCAGAAAAAACCGACACCAGAGGAAGAATATTAGAAAAAATCATACTTGAACAAGATTTAATCCTTCTAAACGACCTAAAACGAACGCATTTCAGCATAGCAAACAGAACATTCAGCACAATTGACCTATCCTTCTGTAGCACAAATATTGCCCTAAATTGTGAATACAATACCATGTCAGATCTAAATGATAGTGATCATTTCCCCATATTAATAAAAATCCACACAAACCAACCAGAAAACCACGATGAACCAACCACGCGATGGAAACTAGACTATGCGGACTGGGAAAAATATCAACGACTACAAACATTCTACCTCTGGACACACTTACTGTGGGGGTAGGAGGTTGGAAAAATAGTGAACACACTTTATATTAACTCAACAATACTAAAAAAGTGTTTATTCTAAATTTTGAATGCACGTGCAACCGTTACAAAGTTCTGGGGACGACTCCATTCTTCTTCTTTCCATCCCTTCCTTGACTCCACATCGTCCTACTGTGCTACCATCTAGCGGCTCAAAAATAAGAAAACACAATAATAAAATACATTAAACAAAAATGATAAAAACAATCTCCCACACTTACCAGCTCTGATCCAAATAACATAGAAAACTCAATTAAACAGCTGATATTCATTATGAAACATGCAGCAGACAATTCCATACCAAATACAGCACCAAACACAAATAGAAAACACAACACAGTTCGCTGGTGGAACAAAGATCGCGAAACAGCAACGAAGGAAGTCAAACATGCATTCAACAGACACAAGAAACATCCAACAACCGAAAACCTAATAAAATTTAAAAAACTCAGAGCAATAGCGAGGAAAACAATAAGACAAAATAAAAAACAGTCCTGGCTAGACTTCCTAACATCATTGAACAGCACCACTCCTACCAAAATCATATGGAACAAGCTTAAAGCAATCCAAGGCTCTTTTTACAAAAAAAACATTACTGCCTTAATCATGCCTGACCATTCAACAACAACAAAACAGGACGAAATCGTAAACCTTCTAGCCGAAACTTTTGCTAAAAACTCAAGTGATCAAAACTACGACAAAGAATTCATATTCCACAGAGCAAACCTATCAAACAGCATAACCGAAAAAACTTCTACGATCAGCGCTAATGACATCGAACTACTAAACGTAGAATTTAAACTAGATGAACTTGTTACGAGCCGAGGGCCAAGGCAGTCGTGCGTGACCGAGGTTTCGTTAATTTGGTAAAATTGGGAGTATAAGGATTAAAGAATTGCGGACGAGCCGACGCCTGTTTCACCGCCGGGACCCACAATGACAGGAGAGTGTGGACGAGCCGGTGTCTGTTTCACCACCGGGACCCACAGGAAGGTAACTCGTAGATGAGCCGACGTCTGTTTCACCGTCGGGGCCTACGAGCCGGAATAAGGATTAAGGAATAAAGAATATTTAGCCTCGTAACTCTTTAATTGGTGTACCTAGACGAAAAGGATGTGAATGATGAATAAACTTGACTCTAAGATTCAATGTAAAAATACTAGAGTATATTCTACAAGAACTGAGTCTATTACAAATGTTGAAGTGTTTGAGTGTAACGCGGTACCTAAGTTCGGTATTCTCGGTTTTCACGCACTGAGAAATGCGGGGGTTCGTACAGCCTGACAGTTTTGACGAGAATGATACGCAGTCTATACCCTGCCGACTTTGGATGCGTACTGCCCGATGAGAGTTTTTTTTTTTTTTTGAAGCTTTGACTATGAGGTATAGATGGGAAGCCGTACCTGAGAGCTAGTGCCCTCTTAGCGGTTGTGGTGAGAAGTGAGTATGGGTGGTATTACCTGCATGAGGTTGGGGGTTATGTTTGTGGCATGAAGGAGGGTATGAGGAAAAAAAAATTTTTCAAAGAAAACCCTTGGGGTGAGTTTTAGCCTTTTCGGTGCGAGGGCTAGAGTGAGATGTTGCGTTTGTGAGGCAGCGTGGACTTAGAGGCTAGAGAGTTTAGATAGGGGGGGGGGGGGGGTAGGTGTGTCTGAGCAGTTGTGTGTTAGGTAAGGTTGGTTGTATCTAGAGGGAATTTGGTTTTAATCTTGTAAGGAATTTTGTTGCGGTCATATAGGCCTGTGTCCCGAACTAGTGGGTTTGCATGATTGTCAACCTTGTATCTTGATATTAGTTGGTGGATGTAGGGCAGCATGTGCTCTGTGTTGGTTGCTATGTGAAGTTTGTTGGTGTTGTAGCGGTGTGGTTTGCCTGTAATTATTTTGAGAATTTTATTTTGGAAGATTTGAAGTTTCTTGAGGTGGTCCTAGCGGCAGCGCATCATAGGTGGGAGCCGTAGGTTATTACGGGCCTAAGGCAGGTTTTATAGATTATGAGTCGTAGGTGCTGTTTTAGTTTCGATCCGTGGGAGATGAGTGAATGGATGGAAGCAGATGCTTTGTTGGCTTTTGCAAGTCTGTCCAGGACAGCGGGGGTCCAGTTTAGCTTGTGGTCGAAGATTACCCCGAGGTAGATTACCTGCTGGTAAGGATTGATTTTAAGTTTCCAGTTTGCGAAAAAGGAGGTGACTGAGTTGACGTATTTTTGTATTCTAGTGAAGAGGACTTGCTGGGACCACGAGGAAGAGATGAGGGTGGTGTCGTCGGCATATAGTGCTAGTTGGCAACCGTTTGCAGTCGGGACATCGTTAATGTAGATTTTGGAGAGGATGGGTCCTAGAATAGAGCCTTGGGGGACATCGGCCGAGATTGGGAGGAGGTCAAAGATATGTCTGTTATGTAGATATGAGCGTATGAGCTTAGTGAAGGCTATGGGTAGACCTAGTTTATTAATTTTGTATAGGAGGGCTTCTGACCAGACTGTGTCAAAGGCTTTAGTGAGATCAAATAGGATCATGGCTGAGGTGCGGTTGGGTTGTGTTCGTGAGTGAGAAGCTGTGCTATTCTGATTAGCTGGTGTGTGGTGGAGTGGTGGGCTCTGAAACCAAATTGTTGGTTGATGAAAGTGCTGGAGGTGTCGAGGGTTTTAGTGAGCCAGAGGTGGATACATTTTTCAAAGATTTTTCCTATGACGGGGAGGAGACTGCAATTTTATGAACTGTACCTGGTTTAGGAATGGGAACTATTCTGGCTGCTTTCCAAGCGTCTGGAAAGTAGTGGAGTTTGATTGAGTGGTTGACTATGTAGTATAGTTGTAGGGCGACCTTGTGTGAGGCGAACTTCAGCGAGGGGTTATTCGGTCGTGATTCGGGGCTTTGTTGTTTCTTTGTGCTTGAATGGCTTTGCGAACATTGGGTAGCGGAATATGGAAGTCAAGGGAGGTGGGGGTGGGGGGTTGTCTTGTTTGTTTAATGTATCTGTAAATTGTTTTATTTGGGCGTCGTAGACAGAAGGGGTGTTGGATGCGTTGTTGTGGATTTGCTGGAAGGATCTGCAAAGGTGATTTGCTTTATCTAGATCTGAGGTAAGGGTGTCTGTGTTGTGTGTTAACGGGGGTATAAAGAATTTTCTCCCTGTGAGGGTTCTATGATTAGCTCAGAAGGTGAGGTCCGGCTTGGTTTGTTTTCGAATCTTATTATCCCAGGTGTTGCTTCGAATCCTGGCAATTCTGGAGGAGATTTGTGTTGTGATGTGTCTTGTTACGTCCTTGTAGTGAGCTAGGCCATGAGTTTGCCATAATTTTCTGGCTTTCCGCCGGGTTTTGAAGAGGTTTATGAGAAAGGGGTCAGTGGAGGTCTCGATGTGATTTCTGTGAGGTAGGTGACTGGTGGTAGCGTTTCTGATGCAGGCGAGAAGATAGGCTTGTAGGTTGTTGATGGCTGTGTCTATTTGGGTTGTGGAGGTGAACGTCATGGTGAGGGGGAGGGAGTTGGTGTGTTTCCTATATGCAGTCCAGTCATTATTGGGTGTCATGTGAGGTGGTGAAAGTGTGCTACCGGGCTTTGCTGTTAGAAGGACCAGTCTATGTCTGGTTATGAAGTGGTTGTACTATGGAAGGAGTTGTGATGTTTAATTAGGAAGATGTCTAGCGTGGATTTTCTGTATCTATTATTGGATGGGTTGAAGGTGAAGCTGCCGGGGTGGTTAATAATTTGTGTGGCTGAAGCTGAGTGGTTATAGAGGGTGTTACCAGAGGAATTATTAGTGAAGTTGTTCCAGGAGAGTTGGTCGAGGTCAGAGGTGGTAAGTTTGTGCGACGGTGGGATGTAGGCTACTCCGATTATGGTTGATGGGGAGAGGATCTTGACGTAGAGTGCTTCAAGATTTGTGAGAGGATTGGTGTGCACGTGGTAGGGGAGGTTGTGACTGATTAGTATCGCGACTCCCCCATGTGAGGTGTCACGGTCTTGCCTGAGGGTGTGTTATTGTGAAGTTTTTGGAGGGCGTGAGCCAGGTTTCGGTGATAAAGGCAATGTGGATTTTGTGGTTGTGTAGGACGTAGAGGAGGTCGAATCTTTTAGGGAGTAGGGACTCGGCATTCCAAAGTAGAATATTGGGGAGGGGGGCAGGGGGCATTATTCAAGGGAGAGGGCTACTTCGACGAACGCTTCCATGCGCTCAATCTGATTTGTGCATTTTTTAAGCTTAGCTATCAAGGTTTTGGCTGCTCTAATCATAAGTTTAAAGTCGCAGAGTGAGTCTAGTTCTTTATATAGGGAGAGGGCACCAGCTAAGGATTCCTCGTCAGGGGGACTTGAGGCGGACGAAGGGGATGTGGAAATTGATGGGGTTTGTGAGGGTCCGGTTAGGACATCTCTGTAGGGTATGGTCTGTTTTTTTGGGAAGTGGGGGAGTGAGAGAGAGAGTGTGTGGGTATAGAAGAGGGTTGAAGAGGGGTAGGGGGGAGGCATTTTTCCTCTTAATGTGTATGAGAAGGGATGGGCATTGGAAGTAGTTGGCGGTGTGATCGCCTGTGCAGTTTGCGCACGTGGCTGGTGTATCCCTTGGTTTGGTGCAATCTCTTGTGAGATGCTCTCCAGCACACTTCACACATTTGGGAGCGAGGTTGCAATTGTTGGAGGAATGGCCAAATGCCTGACATCTATAGCATTGCGTGTAGTTTTTGTTGGAATGAAATTTTTCCCAGTAGACCCGGGTGTAGAAGAGGAAGCCTATCTTTGCTATAGAGTTGAAGGTAGTTCCAGAGGGGAACGTAATTTTGTATAGTGGGAAATGCTGGTTTTTTGTGTTTTTGCTGTTGATTTTGAAGCAGTTGGTGGGGGTAATGCCGTGGTGGCAGATCTCATTACATATTACTTGAGGTTCCATGGTAGGGAGGCCTCTGAGTACGACGTTGAGTGTTTTTTCTCCGTTTGGGGTGAAGGTGTGGTATTGTCTATTACCATCTTTTAGTTTTGTGATAAAGTCGCGGTGGGCTGCAATAGTGGGCAGGTTGATTCTTACCTTGTTTCCAAGGTACTTGAGAGAGAAGTCGTTGCCATATTCGCAGTTGAGGATTTTGGCTAGGGATTGGATGTCTCCTCTAAAGTTATTGACGTAAATTGGGGGTGGTTTGACATTGGGTGGAGGAGTAGAGGTGGTTTGTGTTGAGTTAGTTCCCGAGGGGAGGGAGGAATTGAGGTTTTTGGTGGTGTTTTTTCGGGTGGAGGTGGGTGCAGTGGTTTCGCTGGCTTCCGCGAAAGCCGCGAGTATCTCAAACCTATTGATCGTAGGTATAGATGACGTGTGCATATCCATGGTGTGAGTTGATGGTGCGGTTTCGTCCGAGGTTGTCTGCGTGGGTGCAGTGAAGTCTACATGCCTCCGGACGGCGGGAGGCGAGTCACTTACAAGTGCAGGGCGCTTACTCGCCTGCACTTTTAGTTGTTTTAGTTTCCTTACTGTAATTTTCACTGAGTTTTTGATCACTGATTTTGTGAGATAATGGAAATTGTTCGCGAGCACTTCACTGTTACTTTTCAAAATAGCTACGATTTATCCGTTGCGTCATGCGGTTCCACAAGGGAACTCTGGAGCAGTAAATTGGTGAACGTCTGATGAGTTACTTCTGATGCACGAACGAAGAATGATGGATGCGTACTGCCCGATGAGAGAGGAAAACGTGGCCCTTTTATACCCCGAAATTCGGTGGAATCTAGGGGTCCGGAATGCGTCTACGTGGTTTTTCATGGAAGTGTTTCGTCTATGTTTATTTCGTGGAAGTTTGATGCGTGGGAGATCGCGACGCTCGGGGCCTTCTGTTTATTGAAAATGCGCTGGTCGCTGCCTAATGAGTCGCTGTAGGGGAGATAAGAATTCTCGAGGAATGGAACATCTGAAAAATGCACGGTATGGCCGGGTTCGTACGTAACAAACTAATGAATGTACTCCAAAAATGTAAAAATACCAGCCCCGGACCTGACGGTATATCAAATAAGTTTATAAAGCAATTGCCCCGTAACGGCTTAAAAATTCTGTTAAAAATTTACAACTCAATATGGAAAAATGGTATCTTCCCAGATATGTGGAGAGAAGCTACAGTCGCCCCGATCGTTAAACCGGGAAAAGACCCTACATCACCTGAAAGTTATCGCTCCATATCCCTTATCAACACACTATGCAAAATAATGGAAAAAATGATCAACAACAGACTCCGATGGATTCTTGAATCTAACAAGATAATTTCTCCATTTCAAAGTGGCTTCAGAGCCCTTCATTCCACTATGGACCAATTTATTAATATAGAGGCACACATACACGACAGCTGGATAAACAAACAACACACGGCATTAATTTCAATGGACATTGAAAAAGCATACGACATGATATGCAGAAAAAGAACCCTAAACATTCTAAAAAAGCTAAGACTTCAAGGAAATTTATTCAAATTTATAGAAAATTTCTTACTGGAGAGGCGAATAAGCATACGACTTAAAAACACACTATTGAAACTTGTAACAATTCAAAATGGACTACCCCAGGGTTCTGTAATCAGTGTTACCCTATTTTTAATTGCAATAAATGACATCCTCTCAACAATATCCGCACCAGTTAAAGCCTACTTATTTGCAGACGACATGACCATTTTATACCAAGGAATAAGTGCAGCTACAACACAATCTATATTACAAGACACCCTAAATAAACTCCAAAACTGGGCAATCAAATCAGGCACCAAATTCTCCAAAACTAAGACCAAGTGTATAATTTTCTCTAAAAAACACAAGACACCAAAAATTAATTTATTCCTTGGAAACACAGAACTCGAGCAGGTAAACTCGCTTAAAATCCTGGGTATGATATTTGACAGCAAACTCACATGGCAACCACACATTACCAACCTAAAAACAGATTGCATACAACGCTTAAATATTCTAAAAATAACAGCAGCAAATACTTGAGGAGCAGATTATCAGGTGCTAATACACACGTATAAGGCAATCATCAGAGCCAAGATAGATTATGGTTCAATCATCTATAATTCAGCTTGCAAAACCACCCTCAAGAAACTAGATAGCATACACAATACGGCTCTAAGAATCGCAACAGGAGCTTATAGAACAAGTCCAATTCTAAGTGTACTAGAAACACCTCTCAGTTTTAGGAGAAAATTACTCAGTACTTCTCAGGCAATAAAAATTTCGACAACTCCAGATAAGCCCGTATACACAAAACAAACATTCAACCAAACCATATCACTACAGAATATATACATATGAACACGAATTAAACACCAAATTAACATCCACCATACCTCGAAGACTTCCCACAATTCGACCATGGACAATGCAACCGATAGAAACAAACACTGAACTATTATTCCATGCAAAAGGAAACACAAATCCTGAAATATACCGCTCCTTAATGGCAAAAATTCTAAATAACCATAAAGACTATATACATATATATACCGACGGCTCCAAGTTGGAATCTGGAACTGGATATGCAGTAGTAACACGGGAATCGATAGTCAGAATCAAACTTCCCAACGCAACATCAGTCTTCTCAGTCGAACTAATGGGTATAAACCATGCCTTTAAAATAACACACGAAAAATCCTATCAACATACTGCCATACTCACCGATTCCTACAGTGTAATAGCAGCATTAAATAATAAAATAACAAATAACGACACCATCCTCAATATCATAGAAATCTACCAAAAAATTACATGCAAAGGAAACAAAATAAAGATCATATGAATCCCATCTCACGTCGGCATCCCTGGCAACGAAAGAGCTGACCAAGTAGCCAAAGAAGCAACAACATTAACATCGCCAAATGATGACCAAAATCTACACATGGAAGACATGATAAAAACAATCAAAAGCCAGCTAACGCAACAATGGGAAACTACATAGAAACAATCAGCCCCATTCCATATAACTAACATTACAGAAAAATTTTTCAATAACTATCAAATGACCAGTACACTACCCAGGAGGAACCAAGTAGCGATTACCCGCATCCGAATTGGCCATGCCAGATATACAAACTCATATCTGCTAACTAAAGAACCATTCCCTCTATGTGAAGAATGCAACACCCAAATGACAACGGACCACCTAATCTTAAACTGCCGAAAATACAATTATATGCGCACCAAACACAAACTAAAACCACTGCTCAAGGATAACATAAACGATAACAAAATCAAGGACCCATTAAAATTTCTGAGAGATACAGGCTTAATAAACAAAATATAAGGTCTATTTAAATAGAAGGTCGCTAATAGCCCTGCAGCTGATGCGACGTAAGACCTCTAAGAAAAAAAAAAAGTTTATATAGCTATATCAAGTACTTTGTAGTTATCTAGAAGTGTTAATTTTGATGGTAGAAAATGTTTTACAACATCATATTTGAAATTTTATTATTGAAAATCACAAGAGGGGATATATATAATTTATTTGTATTTTTGCCGTGAACATTTCATGAACAACATGGTATAAATAGATTTCATAATGAAAGATTAAACATTCATTTTTGTGTTGATGTGTGTTTAGTAAAGTAAATCCAAAGAAGTAGAATAAGTACTATATTGTTTAAAAAATCAACGATTTTTACCTCGTGATCAAAGATCATTTTTTTTCAAGATAGAATCCTTGGATGGTAGAATAATTGCTCTTTTCGTAATAAAGATACACATCTTATTGTTGATCTGAATGTTTGTGCCATCACAGAAAAACAATTCAAGTTATATCTATCTTCTGGCTTCAAAATGGTCTGATTCAATCCAACGTAATAACCAACCACTAATAGTGTCAAAATTAGGATTCTCTTGTACTTTCTATATTAAGATCTAGAGCTTTCTCGCACGTAATGTAGGCATTTCCTTAACTCTGGGTTGTTGCAACCACTGGAAAAGGAGGAATTAGCATCTACTGACGCAACACTCTGCAAATTATTTTATATTGAGCGTTTCTTGTTTTTTGTATTAGTAATAGTTGATTTATCGACATCATATCCCTCTGCTAACTTTAACACGTTCACGCTGGGGCCGATTTTCATTTGTTTTGCTATGAGGCGGCGCTGAAATTAATATCGCGCTTCATCTGGCGGCGCGTAGTTATTGCCTGTTCAGACCTGCATACGCGTTGTTTGTTGCTCTGCAGTACAGTGAGATCTTATTGTGCAAGTTTTGTAACTCGTGCCGTTTTTTCATCCTCACCACAAATTTCCGACAATAAGTATAAGTAGAAAGGTGATAGGACAGTTTAGTGCGGGTCACCGGTGGGCCGCGCCGCCCGATGATACAGTTTAGTGCGGGCCACCGGTGGGCCGCGCCGGCGTGAACGTGTTAAAGAACATCCTCCATTTTTTAATTCCTCAATTATTATGAATATAAAGCAGAAAATATATTCAATTTGAATAATAGAATTACGGATAACAAAAGTGTTCACATAATGGCTGTGTAACGTGTTGATAAGGGTTAAAAACGAAAGGACACAGTGTGTTAGAGAAAACTCAATCTGGCTTTATTTACAAGAGAAGTTGCGTAGGTTCGAAGAACTGTAGATATATATTCTGTCGCCATGTCTCTGGCTCGCTATTTATATTATGTTCCAAACAAGGCGTGGCCTTTTTGGGAGTCGAATCGGGGGTAGCGTTTCTTACCCCTCCGTTCGGTTTTTTGGCGAGGGCGAAGGATATCGCTCGCGTCATCCTGGTACCGAGCTGACCGTTCGGCCAGGCAGCAGTACGCGGCCGGCGGCATTTCCTCAGCTAGGTCTGCTGTGCACGTGCAAGTAATAAAGAAATAAAGGAATTAAGTAATTTCCGTACTTGCAGACGTCAAGGAAGATTTTTTCGCCAAATCCTTGGCATCTGCAAGCGGACAGCTCTAATAGTTATTACGGTCGCCGGCCGTGTGCCGCTACAGCTGTTTCAAAAATCGAGGTTTTACTGTATAACACTCCGAATGAAAAATTCCAACTTATTCCCTAGAATCTGTTTATTCCTTGATTAATATTGATAGAGTAAACATATTATATGTACATAGCAGCAAGTAATGTGTGATATTGGTCGTAAAGGTTTGAAAGTTGAAAATTTTAGCACATATGTTGGTATCAATGTGGGCATACCATTAAACTACCCACGACGATGCATGTGCCGGGCCTGTACTGGATGAACATTGTAATTGTGAACTACGACAATAACGCGACGCAGCTCTGAAAATAGTTTTACTATGTTCACCCGGTAAACGACCTGTGCATGCGTCGTCGTGTATAGTTAAATTGCATGCCTACACTCGTTGGTACTCAATTATCGTTTAAAACAGGTGATTGAAAAAGCGCAGTTTCTCCGCGAATCAAACCACTTAAAATGTAACCGGTTTCAATTATAATTCACCCCAACATATTGTTACGGCGGTTGATCATGTGGAGTCGCCGTAATGAAGAAATACTTCATAGTGAACAACCCCTAAGGAAATAGAAGAAGTTCGGGGTTGTCACGGAATCGTTGAATCGACAGTCGTCGAGAGACTCTCTCGAGCTGTCGAAGCGAGAGGACGTATATAAATAATAAGAGATCCAGATATAGTTAATTGTTATTGTGTTATTAGTTATTGTTAATTGTGAACAAAGAAAGATTATTCGGGATGCCGCGACGGACGTCGAAACCGCGCAACAATATATTGGTGTCAGAAGTGAGATTCTGCCCACTTCGGCAACAGAAAATGGTTTGCAGGACTTGTTCGCGGCGTTCCAACAGACGGTCATCGGTCGACTGGAGGAACAGTACGAGCAGCCTCGGCTATTGGGGCAGCAGGAGCGTGCAGCGCAGGATGCAGTCAATTCTGCGATGGAGGCGCGCATCCAGAACATGGAAAGACTCATTCAGGTGCTGTCGTTACCTGCTCACATTGCCGGGGGTGATCGAGAGTCTCGCGACAGGGGAAGTGCGGAGCGGGTAGGAGCCATTCGGGAGGGAGGTGTAAATATGGCTGCGAGGGAAGTGGGAAATAATGTAAATAGTAGTTTAAGTTCACTTCCCGCGGCTGGTCCTGGGCCCTCTTCCGCTCCCGCACTTCCCGTGACTGGTCCTGGGCCCTCTTCCGCTCCGTTTTCAATTTTTCGTTTGCCTGTGCAAGATCAGGTTCAAAGTGGCGTATCCCTTGATTTGGGATACGCGATTAAGCCGGCAGGATATGGCGGAAAAACGTCTTGGGATGAGTATAGGATACAGTTTGAAACTGTAACACGGGCAAACGGTTGGGATGAAGCGAGGAAGGCGCTAGCCTTGGTCGCTTCATTGGAGGGGTCAGCACGAAGTATTCTTACTTCCTTCTCGGCTACCCAATCGATTGATTTTAATAGTTTAATTTTGGCTTTAGAACTCCGATATGGAGCCAAAAACTTAACTAATTTGAATTATGTTTTATTCCAAAATTGTCGGCAGCGGAGAGGAGAATCCATTTTATCGTTGGCAGATGAGATTGACAGGTTGGCCGGGGCTGTGTTTGCAGATTGTCCAGCGGAAACGCGGGACAAATTGGCCGCCTCTCAATTTGTAACCGCTTTACGCGACGATGAGCTGCGAAAAACACTACGCCTTGGCAGCTTTTCATCTCTAAGAGCTGTCGTCACTAGGGCTTTGGAGATGGAAGCCGTCGAGGCGTTGTCGCGTGACTCGATACGTGAAAAGGGGGGGTATAAAGAGGTCTCTAGGCCGGAATATACTTCTCTTTCTTCTGGGTATTCGGAAGAGGAAAGAAGAATGGACCAGAAAAGGAAAACGGACGATTCGAGAACCTGCTGGATTTGCGGAGGAAGGGGACATTTTAAAAGAAATTGTTTCAAGAGGAGGAAGCTAGAAGAAACGAAAAACAGGAAGAAGTCAGGATGATGGGGGAAAGTCTGACTTCTTCTTCTTTTCCCCCATTCGTCAGGAGCCTGGCAACGTGCGAAATGAAGAGGAACGACGTGGGAGCCGATATTTCAATGCATGGGTACATCGAGGGAATCAGCTGCAAGATAATCCTGGACACAGGCTCACCCGTGAATCTGTTGAATAGAGACGTCTGTTCAGTGGCTAACTTGAGAGAATCAAGAATGAAGATTCGCTCCAGCACGGGAGAAGACATATTTGTCTTCGGTACGAAAGTGTTGCGCTTGACGTTGTGGGCCCCCTTCCTATTTCGTATGCTGGAAATAAGTATCTGCTGATAGTGGCAGAATATTTTACGAAGTGGCCAGAAGTAATTCCAATACCGGATTCAGCAAGCACCCAGGAGGAAATGTAAAGTGGTCCACGTTAATCGTCTCGCAAGGTATAGAGATTAATCCATTTCTTTAGCAAGAAGATGCGGAAAAGTCAAAGAAGAGAAGAAACAAGTGCTCAAGAAACGTCAAGAGGCAAGAGGAGCTAAGGAAAGCAGGAAATTAATGAATGATGTCCACTGAATTGGAGAATGTGGCAAGAATAAAATTTTGCTTCTTGGGAAGTCACGGGATCAGCAGATGACGACGGAGGATCTGATGATCACATATAGCTTTTGCTGTTAGACGTCTGGGGCTAGGTCCAGGTTAACTGGCTCCTGGCAGGACACTGGGAATGCTGTGATCTTGGATTTGCCGGCCGATTTTGTTTTCCTGTGCTTGCTAGGTGATCAGTGTCGTTGATTGACACACGAGCACTGACACGCCTTGTTCAGAGTTCTTTTACGTGGTTTTTCCATGAACCATAGGACGAATGTCAAGGCGTGGTTTGTCTGGCAAAGGCTACGTAGGTATTAATTGCTTATTACTTCTTTGTCAGACAGGAGTGCAAGTTACAGAAGAGCTGAATTCTTTGACACGGTCGGGACGACCGTTTTTCGAAGGGGGGAGTTCGCGGCATAATTAATAATTTATTGCTTTCGTTACAATTCTTTTACAATATTTTTAAATTATCGAATTCAATACGTCGCGTTTGCTGTCACAAAAACCACTGCCGAAGTTCAGCTCGGTTGGAAGACCCTGAACCGTGTTGCCGTCTTTTATTTCGGCAAGGGAGTTCCAAGGCGGTACCGGTCATCCATCCAGTGTTCGTAACAATATATTATTTTAATTATTATATATATAATAATAGACGGGCCATTTTTGGATTTTTCACTGCAACAGAACATTTCACGGAATAAACATCTATAATCATCGAGAATGAGCGTATTTTCTGTATCGTAGCGATGAGAATATTGAATTTACAAGCTATGTAAACTTGCCTCACAATATACAGTACTTGCATGTATCAAAAGGTAAAAATAAATAATAAACTTGTTTTATTGTTTCCACGGGTTAAGTTAGTTAATTTCATTTTCAGAAGTATATCTCCGGTGCTGTGAATCACTCTGTACAATGCTGGCGCATCAATGTTTGTGGAAAGATTGGTCACTTACATGCATGGAAAATATTTCGATTTATAATTATTAAACAAAGTATGAAATATTTTGTAAAGTAAAACATTTATAAAAAGTGTCTGTTAAAATATTTATAAAATGTATCTAGAAGAATTAATATCCTTTACGTTAATTACTGTCCGTTTGGACTGTACAAAGTGCAACTAACCAGAGAAACTAGATTGTCGAATTACCACATCGTTCAAGTGTTCTCTAACGAGTACCGCGATCATGTTTGATATTGGTTTTTTCGTTGGTACTCCTATCAGAATCTAAAATATCTCTGGATAGTTGAATGATAACGTTGACAGTTCTTAGTTTTCCTGACCCACTCTGTTAAGGAAGGTCAGAGCGGTGTTTTGACTTTCCGTTACCCTGTTCCTCTTAATCCGTACGTCGAATATCTTCTTCAGCGATCGTGGAAACTGGCTGTTTAGACCCGCGTAGATGATCGGGTTGTAGCAAATAGAGGACTTTGCTAGCAGAGCCGGTAATACGGCCACGGATGGTGATGGCTTTGTCTGTGGATCGATGCAAGGAACACTATCAGTGATAGTACCCTATAATGTAGAACTCTAGTTTATAATTAGTGTACAATTCCTGCCAAACAATACTCGAAGTTCATCGTCGCGTCGGTCGCGCCATCGGCCGCGTTAATGGCATTTGGTGGTAATAGGGAATTTATAACAATACTTTCACTTTCACCAGGACGTACATTCGATTAAAACACTTGTGGCGTGTAGACGTACCGAGTCGTCTCAGGCTACTTGTTTCGCGCCCAACACTGTTCCTTTCTGCGTCTAATTTAAATCCATCTCGGAATCGCTTTCTCGGCACACTAAAAGAAATTTCATTTTCGTGGAACGCCACGCCAGGCAGAGATACTAATGAACACGTTGATGTACTCTCGTTACAGGTCGCGTCAAAGTGCCGGTATTATGCATTTTGAATACACTGCGTACCGGCAATTTTTTAGCAGTTCTTTTGAAGATAATATTTCCACAAAGTCAGAATAATTTGTAATACTGAAAGTGGAATCATGGTTGTTCCATTAATCTTTTGATATCCTACAAATTTCCATGAAATATACTTTAGTTGAGTATATCGCAATAACAATTATTTTTTAAAACGTGATCAAAGGATAGTGTGCTTCTTATACAATTATCAATGAACTTAATACAACATTATGGAACCTTTACTACATTGACAACGACATAAAATTCGAGGATGTGTTTAACACTTTTAGCCTCGTTAAGCTATGCAAATCAATTTTTCCTTATCAATGAAACTTACTAGCACGGAAGCGCGTCATTACTAATTAATTAAAATGAAGTGGTTACTTACAATATAGTGAAACATATGTAACTATAACGATAGGTTTCCTAGTAAAAGTCAGGAATTAAATTTGTTCATTATCTTTTAATTCCTTCAAATTAATTATGAAACAGCTTAAAAATTATCTCAGCAGAATACAAGAAAAAGGCTTCGATTTAATTACGAGGATAAAGTTTTTTTCACAATTGAAATATTAACAAATATTTACGAAATTGAGATATATCGAATATATATTGTTCAGTATGTTTTAGAAACGTTAATATTATAAGATTCAGTGCAGTGGTATGCAAAAATACTGAATAGAATATTATTAAATATTAATTAATAATATTAATAGTTAAGAAACTGCAATTTGACGTTCGCAGAAGGTATAGGTATAAAATATTTATTTCATGTGATTTGACAATAAATGCTACAATACATTTGTATATCTTCAATCCTCATTCCGTTATTTTGGCGCACACTGTATTTAATCATGTGCTGGTGATATTTATGAAAATTTGATACGACCATCTATCCATCTAATGCATTCACTCTGCTTTCATCATTCCTTTCTAGAGAACAAGTAATTGTTCAGTGGACTAATGTGCCAGCTCATCCCCCTACAAATGCGAATTTCTTTCCATATCTTCGAAACGAGAAGTATGAAAACATAATTGCAGTTATTACTTTTATATATAAAGTATATAAAAATATGTGCACATAATACCAGTAAAGACGGCCGGTTTCCACGCCTGTGCAAACGGAAATGTTTTGAACAATTTTCTTATATATTTTTGTTTAAACTTTAAGAGATTGAAATAAAAAACTGAATCATTGCATGACGAGTTGCATTTGCCTGCTATTGATGATAAGAATGTATGATGTATGAGTTTAAAAAAATTATGTTCAAACATTACTCAAGTATTCAGGTATAAAAAAATCAACTGCCAGTTATTGTTCGAATAATTTCGATAATCCGCACAAAATTTTCCTGTATCCAATATAAATTACGATCCTATTGATCATCATGAAAATGCATTCGAATTTCGGTCATACGAACTATCAGAAAGTGATGATAAGTGATTTATATACAAAGCAAGACTAATTTTCAACTAATTTTCATTTTTAGATAACACTAAATTCAAATAGTAATGGTTCTAACAATTGAGACTACGCTACACAGTATATACTTCCATTAATTCGTTTATCAATGATTCGCATTCTCGTCCATCGCGTTCGAACATATTTTAAAGGAGACTCAGCTGATATAGGTAATTCATTTCTTGAAAATATCGGGTGTACCAAAAGTGCCCGAATCAAATAAAGTGGCTTATTTCTGTAGTCACTTGAAGACATTTTTTCCTCAGCTATTAGCTATTCCCTTAGTTATTACAGAATAAACGTAGGTCGTACTTGCTTTTTATTTGGTCAATGTTTTTTGTCAATAAATTGTTAATAGCGAAAAGTCAGTGAATTGTTAATAACTCAGAAGAAATTATCTTCAAATGATCCCAGAAATTAGCCATTTCATTTGATTCAAACATGTTTGGGACACCCTGTAGCTTATATATCTGTACCTTGTATATACTTACAACCCCGATCCCTACATTACAACCCCTACATTAGAAGAAATTACTGTATCGTGTAAATAAAGTAATCGAGTCGCATTGCGCGGCGACAAGGAAATTTCGCAGGAGTTTAAAGAAGAAGTCCAATGAATAATCTTTATGTTAACAAGACTTCTAGCACTAAGCGGACCATTCTACGCTGTAAAGCCCCAATAGACAAGCACATTACCCTTCTTACAGCTCATTGCTTTTATGAGTTCGGTATATCTCTTCCGGCTAGCTACACTTATCCAGGTACTTACGTCGAAATACTGAACGGCGAGGGCCAAAGCCGCGTAGGGTGACCAAGCAAGCAGGAAGGCCGTTATCATCAACGCGACCATTTTCGTAATCTTCGCTTCTCGTCTTCCGCGTGCACCTGAATTACAAGACCAACATTTGTCCCGGAAATCCATGATACGTGCAGAGACATCGCGTTCGCGTCCTATCGAAAGCATCAATCGAAAAGGTAAAAAGGGCGGTTGGATCTCGACGCTAAAACCTTCTTGTTGGTATTTGTAAACGGAGAAGGCAGTACGTTTGAGCCGATTCTGTTTTTACTACTCCTCCGGTGAAATCACGGAAATTGATATTCTATTAGTTGTGAGGAAATTTAATGGCTACTTCTGTGCTGTTTTTCGTATTAAAATCGGAGGTCTCTTTGAAACATTCTGGTAGAACACTTACTCTCGAAGCTATTTAACTTTTACCATGTATTTTTGGATGCTTATTGTAACAGCGTTAAATGGACGTTACGAAATAATGAAAGCAGAGACTAATTGAAGAACTTATTAGATAAGATGACGTTTTTTACATCAATTATTGTTGCACCAACTTAATATCAATACATTAAAGACCGTCGAATTTTGACAAGACTGCCTCCTTTGCTCAAGTAATTACAATTGAACTCATGCCAGGCTAAAGTAATCATTATATAGTGCTTTAGAGATTTCATTTTACAGTTGAGCTCATTATTAAAATAAATCTCATCGTTGAGATCCTAAAATTGATATTTATTTAGTCTTTGCACAGTGCTAACCTGACATAACCTGACATTTTCGACATTATGTTTTATGGAACATTGATCTAATCCTGATGGGACTCTAACGAATTAACATGCTTTTATATCAAACATGAGTTTATATCAGACAAACACATAAGACAAATAAACGCTAAAGATATTAACATTATATTAAAATTATTACTATTTCTTTGCACACGAACTATGTTTTCAAATCTCTATTTATTCTATGTGTAATTTATTCTGTGAACGTGTCTGTTGAATATTACCCATTTGTAAAAATAATTAAAGAATACATTTAGTTAGTATTACATAACTTCACACGACAATAACAAAAAGATACAATTAAGTCAAGCATAATGAATCTGTGGTTGTGAAGGGAAACGATACGTGATCGGTATGTTCACTTTCGTCATATTATTGTTTCACAATATTTAAAATTAGTCTTGCTCCGAGAAGTAAGCAAGAAAAGTGAGACTCGATTAAGGGGCGAAATGGAGGGGTAGAGAAATTAGGGAGACGAAAGTATAAATGGATTACCTGCTCTCTTTCTCACTTTCCTTAATGTTGCCACGATCGCCAGGTAACTAGTACTGATGATTATTACGGGAATCGCAAGGCCGAAAATGAAGATGTAACCAATGTAGCTGGCACTTTTCGTAACTTCATCATGGACCTCCCAGGATACGCTGCAGGAAACGTTCGCTGCCTCCGGTCCGTAGCTTCCCCAGCCGACCAACGGTGGCAAGGAGAGGCAAAACGCGTAGATCCAAACAAGCAAGCCAAGTATGAGCGCTGTTCTATTAAAAGCAGATTAACGAAACAGACGAAAATATGAAATTTATTTCAGAAGAAATAATATATTAGATGTATGCAAAAATATTCTTCTCTCAATTTTTCTTATTTATACTTGATGTATTTTTTATTTGAATATCCCCACTCGGAAGAGTTTGATTATTGAAAATTTCTTATTTGGATTTAAATTAGAAGTATGGGGGTAATTTTGAGTTAAGTCTTAGCGAATAAATTCGATGATTGAAATTTTGAACTGAAATTATTTTATGTTGTTGGGATTTTGAATTAGTTTTATTGATGTTAAAAATTATTAATAGTGTTAATTTATAATAATTGAGCTATTTTAATTTTTGAAATTAAATAAGGAAAAATTTTTATTTTGTTGTTGCAAATTGGTTTGGTTTGTTGAGTTTTGATAGAATTGAAACTTTAATTGAAATTTCAAATGAGTTAGAGTTTGATTATTGATAATACTACCGCTAATCGTGGCACTTCCTATTATTTCATGGTAAATAAAAAATAGTGTCACTCGACTGTAGCCAACACTGCAGTTAACGTGTTACGAAGTTGTGTCATCGGTTGGTCCAATAAATGTAACCCGCAAATTTATGTGCAACAATAAGAAAACCCCGTGAAATCGTTTGCGATATTATTCAAATTATTCGTGTGTGAAAAGACACTGTGGATAATTTAGTTACCAGGAAATAGATATTTCGTAACCGGCACTCGGTACAGGAATTTTACTCAGCGATGTCAGCTACGAGTTACCTCATAGTGATCTTTTATTATTTATAAATTACTGCAAATGCCATTCTAATACTATCATTTCACATATTATCATTCTATCTACAATTCAATATAATTAAATTTTGTGAGTTTCCATATTTGCTTTGAAATCAAATCTTGGCGCTTAGGGCAAGAGGCTCGCCTGGCAATGAATAGGGTTAACTCTTTGAAGCACGGTGGAATAAAAAATGGCCAACCTTTTTAAAGCACAGTAATGCATAGTGGAACATTTTTAAACCCACCTCGTTATATTGCAATAGCTGCGTGCAGATTTATATCTAATCCTAGTTACGTAAAGCAATTGGGAATACCATTAACGAAGGTTGTAAATATGTTCCTCTGTGTTGGCAAGTTTCAACGTGCCACTACAGATTCATCAATTGTTGCAAATAGAAATTTTTTTCCTTCTTGGGAAAGGATATGTTTTAACGAGTACCATTCATGAATCTATGTTACACGGTAGAGCACCATAATAATAACAACTAATCCAATTGATTTATTATTTTTTTATGCTTTTGTATTATGTGATTCCTTCGTTAATAAAAATATATCAATTTCTTTTAATTTAAAACCCAACGAAATTCCTGTGCAAAACGGTTCTATTTATTCCTTGAAATACCGTGCCTCGAAGAGTTAAGCCATTTACCGTCCATTTCGACGATGGTTTCGATTGGTTCACGCACGTGCGTTGAACCACGTGTCGTGACAACGCCCGGTACTTTTTGGAGCGGAACCGGACCGCTCGCTCGACCTGTCCCACAATTCCAGTCGGTCGAGAGCCGCGGTTTCACGAAAAGAGAGCCGAATCCCTTTCGAAACGCGGCTCGAGGACCGGATAAGAAGAAATCGAACGTTCTTTACCGGATGGATAAGACTTTCGTCGGTTTGGCGACCAGTAGCCACCTTTCCACAGCCATCACAGTCAGGTTCCCTATGCTGGCGAATCCCAAGGTGGACATAAAGCAGGCGTACCTTCGAAAGAATTCAAGAATCGACGATTATATTTTCATCGAGGACTCAATATCGCTTTTGAGTTTCTCAACTAAATGTAAAATGAAAATCTAAAGAGTTAACATAGAAAAATTAGTTGTATCTTAAAAAATTGTAACACTTTACTTCGTATTATTTTAAATGATATTATTTTAATTGGAAGTTTTCGCTTCAGGTCGAAAGTCTTGCATTCATTTAATATAAGCAAATACGCATTTTCTATTCCATTTAACATTCTGCAGACTGTTTCAGCCGAGCTTGTCGAGGGTGTTTAAAATAGAATGTCATTCAACCAAGACCAATTCAAGAGAGTCTGGTCAGTCTATGCAAAATTCTCATGGGAAATCGTGTTCTATAGGCTTCAATGGAGTTCACGTATAAAGGCGCGCTAGTTAAAAGGCGCTTCTTTATGTCTCGTATTCATTTGTTATCTTTGTTAAGGACATATTATGCCGTGATACGAGAAACTCGACACACGCTGTGATAAAAACGAGCCTCTGGGATATTACCTGTTTGTTATCGCGGTAGCTCAAGTCAAACTGAATAACATTTACTGAAATAATGTATTTTGTCGTACATGATTTAATACTGAAAAACTAAAATTGACTCTTCAATTCTATTTGCAATGCTAACGCATTAATTTGTACGTTTAATATTCCCTACACACTAAACAATCAGTTATTACTATATACAATGAAAGTTAAAATTTAGATTAGTATTTGAAAATTTCTAGAGATTTAGAATGTGCAGATAGAAAAGATTTCGTTTCCCACAATGAAAACAAAAACCAATGGAGAAGGTGTGGCAAATGCATTGATTCGAATGAGAAAGGACAGGGAAAAATGCGGCATGGGGCGAAATTAATTGACGTGGCACAGTAATGAATTGAACGGAAATTGAAGATGCGTCAGGTGTTTGCGTTCGAGTAACGGGTTCGTTTGGTCAACAGGGTTTTATTTTAACGATATCGCTTCGATTGTAATCGCTAAACGAAAGGGTTCTGGGTTCTCCTGACAGCCGCGTTGACAATTATGCTTAACGAACGACAACCGTACACCTGCACGATAATTACATCGTTGCCGACAATCGATGCTCTGCGATCGAGACCGACAATTTTCACGTTTCTGGAATAATTTCGAGTTGGCAAATCTCGAAATCCACCGGATCCGTATTAACTCTTTGCGGCACGATGGGATTGAAAATGTCCCACCTTTTTAATGTATGGTAATGCATGGTGGGGTATGCTATAGCTACATGCGCACAGGTTTATACATATTTAGTGACTCAGTTACGTAAAGCAGTTTTTGTTCCGTTTTCATGTCGAAATTCGTAGAAGTCAGTTAATTTTTATAAAAATTACTTCAATATAAGCAAGTGAAGACCTGCATAATAAAAATTAAAATGATGAAAGTATGTTGAGATCTTATTTGTTCTACCATGTAACTTGTGGAGTAATACAACAGAGTATGTTTCATTTGAAACCCAACCAAATTTCTGTGCATTATGAGTCTATTTATTCGCTGAAATCCCGTGCCTCAAAGAGTTAATCCCGTCGTACATCTGATTCGCCAGACAAGGAAACATGTCCAGGTTAAATTGCAGTTTTGACGAAATTTTTGTGACGGTAAAAAGCATATCATTTTTAATATGCCGAAAAAATGGAATTAAAGTTTCAGCGTTATATTATTTTTCTACTGAAAAGAAAGATTAAAACGGAGTTTATAAATAGTGAGAGAAAAAATGATTGTCTTTATAATTCTGTTACCAATATAAAAATTCACGATGTGAAATTTCGCCAGCTCGTGTGCAACAACCGAGACCTCTGCTAGAAAATAGTCTGCTCATTTTTACTGCAGCCGCAATTCAAAATCGTGCAGCGGTTAAAATACAATTTGCCGCTGTGCTGGTTCCCAGTTCCCTCAGTTTATTAATTATCGACAGGTAATCGAACAAATTAAAATGTGGAATGGAAAGTTTCTATCGTAAGAATCCATTCTTTCGGAGTAACTATTCTAAAACATTTTACGATGCATCAATGTGTAATGAATTACGCATATTTGAGGCTGTAAACAAATATTTGGAACGCTTAAAATACAAATTTATTATGTAATACACCGCGGATCTTTGTGCAATATCAAATATTTCTGCCTCAATTGCAATGGAAAGAAATTAAATACAAATGTCTTCCTTTTTTAAAACGATGTATCGATATTAAAATTCTTCTAATCTTTGTACTGTTTTAAATTTCATCTGCTAATTTTTGTTATAAAAGCGCGAAATCCGCAGTTTTGTTACAATAGAATGTCGATATAATCTGAATTAATCGGTGGACAAACTCAATAACAGAATACCCAATAATAATTTTACATATAAAATTATGTAATTAATAGATGATGATTTTCGCTCTGAGCCCGAAAATGTAGATTTATTATTATGTAAATAGTAATTTTAACATATGATTATACTGTATAGGAACAATGCATATTCAGGATGAAAGGAAACTGCCGGAAGGCAGGCTGGAATAGTTCCTCAGAGTAATCCCGTGTAATTTAAGTTAATAAACAATAAGTTATACCATAGACACACTTGGTAGCCCCAATACCATCCTCCAGTTATTGCGGAAACCATGGCGACCGGATTCCCAAGGGCGGCCACTAAAAAATCGCCAAACTGCACAAAATACGAAGAGAAATCGTTTTTTACTCAACTTCAATTGTTCAATATCAGACTGCGGATATTTAGCCGAAGTAGAATATTAATTTTGTACATCAATGTTTTTGCTACGTTATTTTACTGATATAAAGATATAATATTTTCAAAATTTTTTTGATATTGTACAACGTTTGTCATATCGATGTTTAATATAAATTCATAAATATCCGCAGTCCAGCTATTTAAAGTGTAATAAGTGAAACACTATCGATAGATTTATTTCTGTTCCATTATCATATGAGCCGCCCAGTGCACACATCGATTAACTCCACTTTTTGAAAAATCTTAAATTTAAGTGTCAAAGCACTTGGTATAGTCATAACTTTTTATATTTGTAATAACTTTCCTGAATAATAAAGATTAACACGATTAAACGGCAACAATTTTTTTTTATTTTTTTCTTTTTAGCTATTCTTTCTTGTTAATTTTATACATTAAATAATATTAATTTTATACATTAAATTATACGTTAAATGAAAGCTATATCTGTATTTATTCATTCTACATTATATATGTGAATCTATGTTATAACAGGAATTTTAAAAATCAATGTACATCATTTCATCGCGTTTCTCGACTTTTTGTTTTATGGAGTTAGTCGATGTGTGCACTGAACGGCTCATATATACATACATTGTACTCAATTTGAATACGACGATAAATGAGGTCATCGATTTTGATCAACTTTTCTCTGAACTAAATTGAACTGACCCAATATTCTCGCGTTCTCACCAATACTCATTATTTATGAAAGTTATTACTATTTAAATTTAACCTGTATGATTTCCACAAATAGTAGATTACTTAATAGAATCGTATCGCAATAGCTATACATAATAGCTAAAATGATAATGTGGTAGGTGCTTGATTTATTTCAAACACATTTTCTTTTATGTTTAATTATGTAATATTAATTAATTTTTTCTTTTTTTTTAAATTTGTTTTCTTAGTTTACTACAATTTTATTGCAGCACACTTTAAGCAAATAAATAAAATACTAGCTGCTTTTCTCGTTACAGTCAGTTTATAAAACTTTCCAAAAGAATATTAAAAAACTGCAATAAAGTGAGCTTGGGTTACAAATTGTAACCTAGAACTTCCTTAAGTTTACCGCGTGAGAAGATGGCTAGATGATATATAGTAACAAGCCACCAACAAGTCTTTGAAACTTGTGATGCTGAATTAAAACCGACCTCCGAGTAAAGTCGAATCATTATTAATTTCCGCTCGAGGACTGCAGGGACGAATCGAAAATTCTCAAACAAGTACCCATAAACGAGTGGCGGGAGAATACACTTTTTCAGTACAAAATAAGCTAACTACTTTCTCTTCTTTGGCGAGTCCTCGAGCGTATACATCATCCTTCCTGCAGAAACTTCTTCCAGCCACTTTTCCATACTTCTGTCATTCTTCTGCCATCAAATGAAATTTTACTGAAAACCAACTGTAATACTTTTGGAACAGTACCTCCATTTAGGCAAACTCAAATGTTGATGACAGAAGATTGGAAAATGGGCGTTTAATGTTCCGTATAGTAGGCTAAACATTTTTGAGCGTTGAATACAACGCCTCACGGATGATCTATACAAATCAATTATATTACCTGTTAGAGAAAGCTTAGATTCGTAGTTTTACCCAGATGCGTACTACAATTGGTGAAACATTTGGGATTTGTTTCGGTTAGAAAGCTATACATACTGCGGCAAGTTGTTCTTCACCATGATAACTATTACAAACAACAGGAAATATTCCCGAGAGGTTTACAATTTCCAACTTTCATTTATCATTTTCTCGTAAACATTTCTACGTCAATCAATAAGTGAATTATCTAATACACTCGTGCGTACCCTTCTGCCGACGATTTCGTTGAGTCTGAAGCATTTCTATTGAAGACCACGCGCAAATTATGGCAATGCCGTAAAACCTTTCGAAAGCATCTTCCCATCTTACTTCCACTTCGCTAAATATATTGTTGCAACACTAAAGGCGTAATAATTCCTCCTTAAAAGGATGACATTTACACAACTATGGGCGCACTATTAATTTCCAGCTGCAGTTTCGATTCTTAATCTCGGTACTTCAAGTTTCCATTTTTTCTCATGCTAAGGGCATAGCTTTTTTCATAGATAGCTCTACAGTAGAGAATTTGTATTGTTAATACCTAATATATACTATGTGTTTTAGGTTTTATTTTACTATGAAAAAACCGAATCATTTTTGCTGCACTTTTCAGCAAATTGCAGAAGAATCATAGTTTTAACACTTGTGTTGAATTTGCGCAATGTGAGAATGATTTGCAAATCTAAATTAAATATGTTGGCAATAAATTAATAGAAAATTATTACCTGAATCCAGACCTCAAAAGTTTTAAATATGTTTCTACGGGAGCGCACAATTACCAATTTTCTTCTTAATAATTTTTTAGTAAAAAACGAATAATCAATGAAACATTCGCAGCACTGTTCAGGCAACATATTAAAAAATCATCATAGTCGGAGAGTAGTACCTACATATGTATGTACGATTCTTTTGTCTCTGAATAATTTTGGTCGCCCAGACATTAAACCAAACATTAAAGCTATTCCCAATGTTCGTATGTCGATATTCCCGGAAATCTCGAATTATTTTTTACCATCGGAGGCACCGTGTCGGAAATCAAAACTTATAAAGGGTAACGCGATTCCGGTATTTAATACCACGATATTAGTAAATATCGCACTGTCGCAACATGTAGAGAGGAATACATAATACAGGAATACGCTGCTGTTGTGGAAATAAATGCGGCGCAAAACCATCCCGTGCGTAAGCCAGAAAGGGTTGCGTTGGGAACGAGGCTTATTACTCATACATTATGCATAGCTAGCTGACTTTAACATTCTTCACGGATGCTGTAAGACAAAATTGCTGCCACGTCCCTGCGTAACTTTCGCCTACTTGTGTCTCATCATACTTGAATTCAAATTCAACTATGATAGAGTCGTACGATTACTGTCTTCGTATACAAAGTAAATTTTAGCGGCATGCTTGTTTGTTATTCAAATGAAGTGAATCCTAGTCTACTGCAAATGTACCTCCACTGCAATATGGTACAACGGTACCATTTGTATCTGAACAATCGCTTTTCTGCAGTATCATAGGATACTCTTATGGATAATTAAGTAATTAATTTTTATAACAAAATAATTTGATTTCATCTTTTCTCAAATCGATACTGTGGACAGAAATGCTTCTTCCAGATATTCTGCAGCACTAAAAAGGCGAACCCAATATACAATTAAAATATCTGATTCCTTCTTGGAATTTATTTCTTACCAAAATTGTTCTCCGGATAATTATAGATTGTGTTTGAAAGAAAATAATCAAAGTAATAATAGTTGCCTATTACAACTTCATGTATCTTTTGCGGAAAATTCCATAACAAAACAAAATAATATAAAATTGGAGGCAACTGGCACGGACCATTTTCGAGCTACAATATCACAAGTGTTTGATTCTATAATAGCAACAGTGTAATCATGAGTGGCCAAAATATTGACGGTTGCAACTCAAAAGTGGTTCACGTGGTTTGGCTCTTATACGTTTACGAAAATCTGCGACTTGGAATTTTTGAAATTTTAACGATACAATAAGTGCCATTGTGAATAGAAAAAATAGAATATTGCACAAGAATGAAATTCAATTCGTGCTGTTATCAAACATAAATTTGTATTATATTTGCTTGTATAATAATAATTTATTATTTTAATTTTATATTTAATTTTATTCTAATTATTAATTTTATTATAATTATAATTTAACTTCTCTTTCTAAGTCTCATACAGCATGCAACTCTAACGGTATCAAGAATGATGCAATTAAAATTAAACAACCGTTCAAAGACGATGTACAAATTACAAATAGAACAAACACGGTATACGAAGATATCAGAACGCAATGCAATTATTAGAAAAGCTTTGCAATCTAGAATACAGAGTTTGTATACACCAGTGAGCAACTTTGATGTGTCCCGTAAAGAACAGTTAAATAAATAGCATTCCTGATTCTCAAGAGATTCTAATATTATTCTACAATGGCATGATAAAACTTGCAGACCCAGTTCTTCTTACATTTTAATTAAACTTCCTTCATATCAACTAATTAAAAAATATAAGTGTTTACTTGGCAGCATATTTTCAGTACCTTTTATAGAGCATAACGTAAAGTACGTAGCTACGCAGTCTGTTAGTTCTATCTACTATTTCAAATAAGAAATACATATATTCTAGAATGCGTTAATGGTTCTAACAGTACGCTAGAGAGAATCCGTTAAATAACTTAACCGTTCGAACGTTGAATAACTTCAAAGACTAAGCCACGAGGGGTCATTTGTCGTGGCCAGTGCTCTTTGCTTTTAGACAGCATCGCTTACTCAACCGTTTGAAATCTCATCTTAACCTACTACGATTCATGACCCTACAAGCAAAGTCTACAGCGCGTCCTCTGTCAATAAATTTCGGTAGAAAGGTCCAATACGAAAGTCTGATTACTCACCACCAGGTTGACTAAGATCACATTTACAGGTGTCCAAAGGTTCTGCGCATCTTTGCTGATTACCACCACAACTAACAGATTCATGGTAAAGCCGAAGAAGCCGATAAAGCCGAGCGCGACCGCGGCACTGATGTATACCGCCGGGTGGACTTGATCTTCGTTAACGTAATCTGGAACCAGCGTGCTGCTATTGAATGCCATTGTTTTCACGGAGTTAATCAGTGCCGACGTTTCTGGCACGCAGCACACTTCCGGTATCACCGATCTAAATAGTCACGTGGCCGCACGCTACCGACACTCGTGATCACCGTCAAACTCTCGATCTTGTTCGTCTCCTACGCACACGCACCTTCTTTCACCCTCTCCAACATCGACGCGAAAAGCGGACCATGCATTAATCAACGTTAGTGACGACGACTTAAAGTTTTTCTACCCTTATATAAAGCCCCGATGAAACTACCCCCTCTCCGGCGACTGTACGCAGTCTCCACATCCAACACCTCCGCGCCGCGTAGAGCTATCCCAGTCAATGCGAGAAACCATGCGCGAGATCCAACGCTCTATCTCTTCCTCTCTTGTACACCACCCTTACCCTTATTCCTTCATCAGCGGGTTATCTGCATCTCATTTTCCGTTAAAAGATTCGTTTAGAAGGCGTAAATGAGAATACAATCCCGCGAGGGCGATGTTCATAACCCTTGACTTGTGGCGAACCCAATCGATTGTGTTTCTGTGAGAGTCATTCTTCTAGATACGAAGTGATCTGAATGAAGTGGAACTAGTGGTCATAAAGTCATTTAGTAAAGTTTGATTTGCAAGTATATAAGAATGAATGGAATGGTATGTATCGATAAAGGAATACAAGTTTTAATGCTTTGAAAGTGTTTATTTGTGTAAATATAAAGAAGAATTTTTTAAAAGACTTTTTTTAAAGATAAATGTCTACCTTTTATTTTCTGGTCGATCCATCGATCAAATTTTGTTTCAGTAACGATGTAGATGGTACAGCACTAGGGTGTACATGGGATGGTACAGGGTGCAGCACTTCACTTTGTACGAAGAAGCCAAAAATTGGATCGATTCTTGGATCGACTCAAAAGACGAGAATTTTTTTCGACGCGGCATTCGTATAGTTCCCGAAAGATGAGGAAAAGTCGTAGCTAACGATGGACAATATTTTGAATAAAATTAATTCTATCAATTTCTCTGAATAAAGTTTCAAAGTTACAAAAAAATCCCTCAAAACTCATTTGTTTTCCCAATAATAAGAAGGGATAATTTCTGACAACAAGAAAAAGCGTGTTTACCCTATTTCTGCGAAGACGTTAATATTGGCGGGTTGATGGGAGTCGGTTCTACATTTTTCAACCTGGCTTTGATTTGACTGTAAATATTTATAAACATTGTCTTGGACGAATGCAATTATGGTAGGAGAATAAATGACTAAATCCTTTGGAAGGATGAAGTTGACTTTCTCGAAAGTGGAGCCCTGGATAAAAAAATGTTGTGTTGAATTTTTGTCATGCGTTTTCACATCGAATCACCTCCTGCTCGGTTGTGCTGCGAATTCCGACCCACTTTGTATAACAGTATTTTTATTTTGACCTACGGACTACACTGACAGAGTTGAGCGCTTTAATCTATGGGACATTGTGCCGAATATGTGTATACATAGTAAACAATTCACTGGTAGAAAAATGGTATTTACAAAATGGTGATCGTTAAACTTTTATTTCTATCACAATGTCAAATAAATTTGATCAATTCCATCGTTTTCAGAAACGATGAATATTTATAAAATAACATATATATGATAAAAGGCAAAAGAATGAGTAACAGATTTCAAAACAGAAACAAAGATTAATGAATTTATATATATATATATATATATATTGTTGTAAGTTTAGGTTGTCTTAAAATAAATTGCAGCGTTTCGTTCTGATATACAGTCAGTTCCATAAGTATTCGTACCCTCATTGCTTATTGTAAGATTTTGCAATTAACTCTTTATTATGAATGAACACGTGTATAAAGTTTATTTATACCAAATTATAACAAAATTGATTAAGTAATAACAAAATATATTGATTTTACTCCTCGTAGTACGTAATATCAGTCCACAAAAGTATTCGTACCAGTGTAGATTTTGTCAAAAAATCGCATATTAGAGTAACTTTTTTATTTAATATTAATTTTCTAATATTCAGTGGGTACACCTTTATGCCTTATTATATCGTATAATCGATTTAGCATACGTTCTACCAGTTTTAATGTGATATTTGGTTTGATACTATTCCAAACTTCCAAAATTTTGTTTTTTAGCATTTGTTTATTGAAAATTTCATGCTCATGTAGTGTTTTATCTATTTCTGCTCATAAATTTTCTATAGGAATTTTATCTGGACTCTGAGGAGGTGTATATAAAAAATGGAGAACGTGGTAAAGTATCCACTCACGAACAATCTGAGCAGTATGCTTCGGGTCGTTGTCGCGTTGAAAATAGTAGTCATCTTCCAGACTAAGCTCAATTGCACTTGAGTGCAGATTTTCTTCGTGTATATTTTTATATTTTATCTTATCCAAAATTCCATCGATAAAGACAAGTTTGCCCACTCCGGATGCCGCCATACAGCCCCACACATTTTTTGATTCTGGTTCTGTGTTAGGCTTTCTCCAAACTTTTCCTCTTCCGTCACATCCAAAAACATTAAATAAGATAATAAAAATTTTATTGCAAAATTTTACATGCATCCCTTGATTTCAACAGATTTCTCTTATAAGGAATGAGGGTACGATTACTTAAGGGACTGACTGTATTTCTGCAAATACTATGAAATCGTTAGTACTCTGCACGACGTTGTTTTCCTATGTTGGTCTCGAAAGATTTGTTTATAAGTAGCTTTGAATGTAAGTAGCTGAAGGTAGTTTCAACTACGAAATCGGATTGTTTTGGAGCGTACATCAGCATTACAAGGAAAGGCTTGAGAGTGAAGATTTATATTCCCGGCAGGGTATCTCCGAATTCATGATATAAACAGTTGGATGGGGATTCAACATTGTAAAATAAATTCAGAAAGTGAGCTCAGAAGTTCTTCATCTCCCGGAAGTAGCATTCATGTGGACACCCTGTATACTACGACACTGAGAATCGGCAGGAAACATAAAGAGGCCAAATTTTCTTGCAAAATACACAAGAACATTAAATAAAATATGTGCAGATTCATATTTAGTTCATTAATATTTATTATCTGTGTTTATTGAAAGTTACGAATTCAAATATATGCTGGACAGTATTAACAGAGCGAAACAACTGATCCTGTCTAACGATTCTCACATTGAATAATATGTACATATTACATGTCTCTGAAATCCTTGAAATCAGACTTAGTGAAACCGGTTACTGCGGGGTGATTAATTGCTGTACTTTTGGTTTGTTTTCATACATAGTTGACTTTATATTTATCAAATAAGTCATACTACATTTTCTTTTCTATTGTTTATTTTTTGATACAATAATTAAATGTCTTATTCGATACATATAAAGTTAATTATGCATGAAAACAAACCAGCAATTGGCAACCCCACAGTAAATGGCTTCAGTACCCTACTAACGTAGAATTTTTATTAAGATATTAAAAACTAGTAAATTCCTCGATATTTTATATTTCGTGCTCTTCCCGATATCCCTGTCATTTTGACGACAGGTCTCTTTTGAAAGTTTACCAAAGATGCTTCACTTTTAGAATGGTCCAAAGGCTTTTCTAACTAACGTTTATTCCAATAATTAATCGAATACATTTTAAAGCAGTTAAGTTTCTTTAATATCACTCGAGGCGTAAAAGGAATAAAGAACACAAAATGTTATTTGGAATCATAGACCATTAGTCCTTTCTCTTTCTGCGACTATACCTTTGGTTTTCGTCCAATTAGCATAATATGAAAAATACGCGTCGCGTCGGCTGCAATGAACACCTTGAATTCCATTCAGTTTCGGTTCCCCGAAGATTTGAAATCTTTGATTAATCGAAGAATCAGCTGGTCGGTTCAATAGACAGTAAATCTCCTCGACTCTTTGGATTAATGCGGACATTTAACCGTACCGTGACAAAGTAGTGAAAAAAGATCGTGAAAACAAACAGTTTCCAAGCTGTGAAAGAAATCGAAGTATCGCGGCCATTCGGCCACGAAATCGTTTCGATACCGAGAAAACAGTGCAGTGAACTGCTTCGATAGTAAAACTCTCGCGAAGGAGTAACGGTATCGATCCAGTGAAATTCGTTCTAATTCTTTGTTTCGTTGCGATTCGCTAAACAGTATTCCTGTCGATCATATACCTGGACGTTCAGATTCGTATCGGCAATCAATAAATTTCTGTTTACTCGTTTGCATTGTTTCACGCAAATCGTGAGTCATCGACTGCAATTTTCACGAATCGGGACGAAGTCTCAAGGATGTGGACAATATATTTATTAATGACAACTTTTCGCCAAAGTCGATAAATGTCCTTAATACATGTACATACATAGTTGGACAAAAGTATTAACATAACATTCAATTGTTGGACTTAATTAAAAGATCGAGCTTTATAAAATTTAAACGACCTTCACTTTATTCAATGATATTGTTAACACATTAAAGGCGGGGGATCTTGACGAAAGTATGCTGGGTAACGCTTCAAACCACAAAACATACTAAATACAAATGTAAAGTGGCGTATGAATTGCGCGATATAGTTGCAAACCGTACTAATACGACCTCCGCCTTTAAGCTACAGTCGAAATAAATCGTATTACTACGACTCCCGCCTTTAAGCTACAGTCGAGATGAATCGTAGTACTACGACTCCCGCCTTTAATGTGTTACTAATGTGTGAATATTATGCATAACATTCTCTGTATTAAAAAAATTTGTTCTAATACGAAAAGTTATCATTGTAATGAAAAAAAACAAAAGTTTATGGCTACCTTAGTAACTTTTAATTAGGTATGTATTTACAGATAGATCTAAGCAACAGATTGATGACAGGTTGACTTTCTAATAAGTAATAATTACTACATCTATATCGGACTTAGAACTCGAAGACTGTATTGACAGTTTGACACTTGTTGCCGTGTATCGCTTGTTTATGTTAGAGCAACGACACAACGAATTATTATGCAAGAAAACGTACGATAAGATAATAATAATAATAATAATAATAGTAATACTAACAATGATGATAATAAGAACAAAATTCTAGTTGAAAATGTTTGTATACATAAAGTCACTACTATTAATTTTTTTCATAAATGCATAAAATCGTAGTCTAGTTATAATTACGCTTCAAATCCTGCTGTCGCGAGAACCACAGAAAAAGGCACAAGAACTGTAGCAGAAAGCGAGAATACAATTACTACTCGTCTTTTTCAGGTAACAACCTCTTACCTACGAAAAGTTTCACAGAATCGAGTTTCGAAACGTGAAAAGATCGTAATTATTTCAGGATCCGCGGCGGCCAGGTGGACCGAGGAACAGTAATCCGCGAGCAGAGTAGTCCGCGATCGTGCAACGGGATCCTGGGACCGATCGTTGCCCGTCACGGAACATCTTCGCCGAGGGAGACTGCCGAAGAGCAAGAAGTCAACTGGTGGGAGGCGAAACTCTCTCTCTCTCGAGCACAGCTGATCATTAAAGCTGCCGCTGGCCAGTCAAACTTTCACGCTCGGTGATATCCGAGCTTGGTAGCATTCGAACGCGTTGAACTTGAATCGATCGGGCAAACGTAGTCGGCCGCGTTTCGAACTTTTCCGAACAAGTGACCGAAATTCCAGTTTCGCATGTCGGACCGAAATACCTGCGAATATGCTCGACAAGATTTGTCAAGGTCATTAGAGAATCAAGAACTTCGTGAAGATTCGCGTCGAATTTATTGGTGAAGTGGGTGATCGATTTTCAGCAGAGGAAATGGTAACGGCGACGGACTAATGCAACGTGCAAGGAAGGGAACGCTGAGCAAGCGTAGGAGAGAGGCAGAAAGTCCGAGGTAAGAAAAAAAATGTCCCGGATCCCGTTCCGCGAATCACAGTTTAAGGGCATCCGAGGCGAATTTCACGAAAGTATCGCTGCATGGTGGACCGCGGCGACGAATTATGTGTCGCGTCCAGGGAAGTGACGTCCATCGATCATTTCAACAGCAGAGTATCGTGATTGTGCGCATCGCGAACGACCCGTCAACAAATACAGAATCGAAATGTTTGTCGAAAGCAGGAAGCTGCTATCGGTGATCAAAAATTAAAACGTCTTCTATTTGTTAGAATGTTTAGTTATCATTGTCTGTTCATAATATCATATTTACAAACGTTGACTGAAACGGTTTTTAAATTACTCGCGAATTGGTTCAATCAAAAATTGCGCCAATGCTCGAATTGTTTTGAAAGTTCCATTTTTAATAATTCTAACAACAATTATTTTTCGCCGGTGAGTTTCAACACTCCCGCAACGCGATTTTGAATAAATTAAACATAATTAAGAACGTCATTCGAGAGTTGTTTATATCTCCTTTCTAAGAAATTTACGGAAAAGATATCACTTTTGTAAAAATGAATGAGCACTGAAAGAGATTAAATAATATTATTCCTTTAAAAAGTATTTATACTACTGCTCAGACATACGCGGACAGTTCTCATTTTTTGTAAATTTGTACTACCTAAGTCTATCTAAACGCGTGTAGTAATAAACGCTCTCGCGAAGTAATATAAATTGGTTATATAAATTTAATAATACGCCTATCCTACTTAACAATTTAAAAGTTTATTAGTGGTGTTACACTTACAATATAAATTCATTAGTAGCTTCAACTTATTAAAAGCAAAAGAAATCATATTGAATAAAAGTACTTTCTAAAGTTTCCTGATTTATTGGCGTCAACAGTATAAAAAATATAACATTTTCTTTCATTCGTAAAGTGTATTTATTAATACAGTGGAAAATGTAGTACATATTGTAAAAATAAATAATTACATAACAATTTTTTTTATAATTTGCAATTATATACATTTATTATACATTGTTGCAATTATGATACATAGTAATTTTCCAAAAAATGTTGATTCTATGAATCAATAAAATTGAATATCCTAGTTTCATTCTATTCATTTCTCAATTTTGGGGGAAACGAAAAATTCTGATTTCAACTTCTTAAATTTATTGTAAAATTTATCTGTAAGAAAACACTTCCAGAAGCTTACGTAATCTGTTAATCCCATTCAATTTAATCGAATGATAAATTCATATCATTGAAAATAGTTTGCTAAACTAATGATAAATTCTTATCATTGGAAATAGTTTGCTAAACTATTGATTTCAGAAAAAGGTTAGTTTCCCCATCCTCTTGGAACCGTGGTTCACTCGATTTTCACGATCGATCACAAATTGTCTGAATATGCGGAAACATATCCTATTTCCAGCGAATGAACCATTTCTCTCTGCTCGTATAGCATTCTATGTAAAACGTTCGCTATCAGCGTTACGTAGGTGTGACGACCACGATTTCGCATTTTGCGAAAAGAAACTCAACTTAATCTTACGTACGTCGTTAACGAAAGTTATGCTTACAAGTGCAGCTTTCTGCAAATTCCTATTTTTTAAAGAAAATTCAAACACACATTGCGTCAATAAATCAGTGCAAATTAAAAAAAGATTGCTCAGTCTAGCTACGCGTTAATCAATTCTATGATTTTTCCTTTGTGCACTTTTTTCATGTCTTACGAAAGGAATTTTATAGATTTAATTTTGAAGACTGATAACTATGCTGCAGGTTTCATGTATTCAGAGTGTACATGCAAGTGTAAAATATAGTAAAATATATAATAATAATTAACGAAAAAATGCGATTCCTTTCCAAATTACAAATTGTTCTATTTATATTACAAAATGAAATGTCGAAGTTTTATTTCTCGTTTGTTTAAACGTTGAAAGAGGCTACTTAAAACAATATTTGAAATATTTTTCTTGTTACATTTATCCAGCATTATTATAAAGATCTAGAATAATGAGCAAACCCCAGTATTACTGTTAGCGAACTCCGGTAAAGGAGCCGCGATGTAAGAAATCTAGATCTGCTGTATTTACGCATCTTTCGTGTTTTCCCACCTCGATCACAGGTTATTAGCATCTCAATTTCGACATGTAGGACTCTGCTCGCGAAGCCACCGTTCCAAGGAAACGTGATAATTATCCTTTACGTTCAGCACGAACGTGATTTCAACTCTTCAAAGCTATCATGAAATGTCACTTCATATTAATCGTATGACGTTTATGGTTTTACTAGGTTAACTCGTATCAATATCACACGTGCGCAACGACCACGACTTTGTGTTTTACATAAAGAAACATCTTCTAAAATAATAAAAAATTAATCTTTGAAATATCGTAAAATTGATACAGATTTCGAAGAAACAATATCACCATGTCATTCTCATGTTTCGACATTTCCAAAACGATGTACTGCTAAATATTTACAATTATTTTATAAATTCATATGCATGTAACGAGATCGCCGATCTAAACATATCGATAAAGGACAAAGAATTTTCTAAATTTGCTAGCGATAAATTTGAAAAACAATAGAATGATTGTTTCAGCTGAAGCGTCTCGTCTAAATGTAAATAAATCGGTAGATATAGTACACTTTTGGTAGAAACAAGTTTGCGATCTCTCATCTACAGTGACTGACAAAAGTATTCATACCAGTGATAACTAGGAAATTAACAACATACAGAATAAGTAGAAAGTTGAAGCTTCAAAACGAGTTCAAAGTTATTGTCGTTTAATATTTCGAAATTCGGGGCGTACGAATAATTTTTGCTGCTAATGCGTGCAAAGCGATTTTCTGAAAGTGGGTTAAGTAAAGCATTTCTGCTTGAGAGGTCGCGTGACACTTCGGCAAACTGTCGTCCCGATGATCCCCCGGTGGCCATTATTCCTTGGAGGTGTGAATCCGGGAATCGTTGGGTTCAACCTTCGCCGGTATTTGAACCGGTGCACGAGACTTTCACTAATAACGCGAGTTTCAAGCGAGCCGCGCACAGTCGTTCGTACAGACAATATGATCTCCCGAGATTGCTGGTCGCCCCCACGATCTCATTCTTTCGCGTACCTCTTTCTCCGGCGTGCTCTTCGTTCGCCGAAAAATGAATCCGGATCCTGATTCAACGATTTCACTTCCGCGCCGCGCGACGAACACGGGTGCGCCGAGCCAAGCGACGTGACGAAGAGAAATCGTTAAATCCGTTTTCGGTCCGAAGAAAGAATCGAAAGTAGTAGGCTGGTCGCCGAAGGATACCCGCTGGTCGACGATTCAAACGGCTCTAATTGTAATACAACTTGTTACCGTCAACACTAACCCTACCGGGCTTTAGAACTAACTAACATGTGTTACATTAAAGAGTTGTATTTACTTATACCTTACGTTATTTTTATTATAAGGTATGATGGGTTAAGAAATTTAATCAATTATTTACTGTGAAATGATCATCATAATTGCAACAATTTCAAGACGAAAAATGTGAAATCAGTCAACTTGATTGACTCGATAAATTTAGTATTAAATTTATTATAATCAGTAATAGTCTGCGGAAGTATATATAAGTACAATAGACGAACAGAACTGGTTTTATTTTAAATAATAAGCCAGAAAATATTAATTGAAATAAATACTTTCAATTTATTTAATTCAGCTTTTAAAATTTATGTATTTAATTTTTCAATCCTTCGTGCATGCATATCTATTATGAGTTAGAATTATTTATCGAAATAATGTCTTACCGTGTGTTAAATGAAAAATAGAACCTGCATAACCTCGGCCATACGACCTTTCTGTACATTAGCATGCTCTAATATACAAATATGGCCCCTAAATAGGACAGATAAATTATTCAGAAATCGTTAGCTCACTGAAATTCATTATGTTGTGTAATTATCTGTTCCGCACGCGTCGATTTTGATAGGCGAACGTATGATAAATTCAGCAAACGTTATCGACCAAATACTGTATGCACCAGAACTATTTCGTAAACCGAATTACCACTTCAGGAAGGTATTTTTAAGTCATTTGAAGTAATGAGAGAGAATTCGCAGATTGAGTTGAAAGCTATACTTATTTTCTTCAACATTTTAAAAATGTTTTAAAGACTGGGATGAAAGACTATTGCGTCAAATGAGTCTTATTTCGAAGGTGGCAATATGTTTCATGATTAAATAAAGAGTTTGTGTTATATTTGCAAATTCTGATTACTGGATTCCAAGAGTTCTGGATAATTATTCGCCAAACGAAATGCTTGTTGGTCCAACACGGATATTTGTTACGACGTTTCCGATATGATTGAAATTCATCCGCCAAGACAAATACAAACAATAAAATAATAACTGGTCGAATATATACAAAGAGCGGACCAGGCTTGATTGCCAACGGAAATTAAAACAGGAAATCAAAACTGGAATTTACTGTACGGAGAAGTGGGAATATTGAAAAATATTAAAGAGTTCATTCGATTGCGAAAATGAATGGTATTGAAAATATAAGAACAGCTAGAATCCACTACTTCCATTATGCGAACATATTTTAATCTCTAGCTCTGAAGCTATTGATCATCGCCGGCATGCTTTAAATGATGTCAGGATACAGATTCTTCAAATTTCTCATTGTGCAATGGACAGAAATAGAAAATCTTATGTCAACAATGTATAGCTTATTATAACTTAAAATACTCGTAAAGATACGCAAAAATACTATTGGAAAATAGAAATTTTCGGTTTATATTTTTAAACACGTGCCACTTGCTGAATATTTGTCAAACTGATTTCATTTCTCTAAGTTGTGATATTAATAATTTCTCCCAATTTTTTTACATTACGTATTTATCAAGATTAACTAGAGTTTTAAAAAAATTAATAAAACTAAACTCGATGATTGTTCAAGTTCAAACGAACTGACAATAGAGCGAGTTACTTCAAATGGAAATCCCTGTATAAATTATATGTAATATTAGATTAGTTATAAAGAAATAAAGGACAAATTTTTAACGAATGCAAAATTATTATTTCTGTCTTGAATGTCCATCTATGTAGCCGCAATAGACTTGTATACTTTGGATGTATACTGTTGAAACTGATGAATAAAAACATATTGGAAGTAATAGAGTCAACGTTTAACACGAGCAGTCCAAGCGCGCCGACCAATGTTTCCAGGAAATGCGTGAGGCACGGTGAAATCTCTTTACATGGCTTGCACTGTGCCACGTAATCGCAGGGAAACTGAAGTTTGAATAATAGAGGAGCGAGGGGATACTGGGGTAGGCGAGTTCGTGGCACGAGACAAGAGATAAAGAGATTTTCTCTGGCACCATACATTTCTTGGCAAGTGTGAACATAGGATCCATATCTTGTCTATACGTGTATTTTGGCGTTCTTGGTTCTACAATTTTTTCGTTTCGCACTTATACTAGTTTCAATATTTCAAATTTGTCAAAAATCGCAAATACAAGTACATAATCAACGTATAAAATTATCCTTAATCGGAAACTATTATTAGCAATTGTCACGAACCTCGATTTATACTTCACAGAATAATAGAGTCAGTAGAAAAAAAGTCATTTTTTCTAACGAGAAATGCAATTTTAATGTGAATAGACCGAATGACCTGGTTGTTACCTGCATGGTTTAAGCAAAGGTGAAGTTACGCTTCAAAATGGACAAATGTGTTGGACGTTATTATGACATAGGCGGCAATAAGGCACCACAGGGAAACAACTAGAGTTTATTCATACAAAACTGAATAGTAGCATAAGTACAGATATCTTCGCCGAACAGCTGTCCATACATTCGCACTGCGTACACCATAATGTAGACCGAAGTTTATTTTCCAATACAAGAATTGATATTTGTCGTATTTCGAGAAGCATATAAAAATGTAATATACATAAGTATTTATCAATGTTCCTCAAAATAAAAGTACGCATAACAGAAACTCACGTCAAATATTTGTACAATATACAATAGCTAATTATATAACTCCTTTCAATATTAAATGAATTGATTTAGATGACGTTTTCAGCATGCGTATAAGTTACAGGGAAGGATCCGATAGGATCAGATAAAAAAATTAAAAGAGCTTTTTCCTCTTTGTTAGTCAAACCAGTCACGAGTTTTGAAAAAATATGATTAGACGTTGTCTAATAAACACAAAAGACGCTATTTGTCTTTTCTCTTCCCCTAAGAAAGTTAATTTGTAAACATTGCCGCGCGGTTACGCGAGTTTCTCCCATCATATACCTTTTGTCCATCCTATTGCTTAATATTTCACGGTACAACGAACGTAAGTTACAGATGTCAAAGAAGAATACCAACAACGAAGCATCTGTCACCTGGAGAATCTGAAAAGATGACCAGCGCTTAGTTATTCGGGATTCTTGGAGTTCAAAGACAACACCGATCCGTGACGTCCGATCGTTTCCATGATAATGGATCTCTGGCTTCTTTTCCAGCCGTCTTGAAGGCCGGACAGGCTCCATATCTACGTGTAGCATTACAGGAACCCAGCGAAAAGCCGACGCGTCGTTTCGCGAACTTGTTAAACTCCGCTCGCTGCAGTGCTCTATAGCTCCTGAGACGAAAACTTGGGGCGCAATAATTGATTCAATAGGAATCTGTGCCGGAACTGTGAAACAGGAAGATACGACAGCGGCGAAGAGGACCGGATCTGGAGCCCGAAGACTGGAAGCGTGTTTGACGTTCAAGCGGTTACTTGATAACAAACAGCCGTTATTTGCACTCCGTTCGCCGCGAGATAGGCAAACTTTCGCGAAACATTTTCTTTTCCTCCGACGGGCAACGAGAATTCGAACGAAACCATGATCGACCGAGTACTCGTTCTGATAATGCTCGCCTGTCTCTGCGAAACAGTTTGGGGATACAACGTTCTAATGGTCACCATGGGCGGTACGAAATCGCACACCGTGCCATTCATCTCATTGGGGACCAGTCTCAAGGCTCGGGGGCATAACGTGACCTTGGTCAGCGCGTTTCCTGGACCAGCCGCTAACAACGGACTGCAGGAGTTCGTGCCACCCATTTTCGAGGTAATTAATTATTGAAATCTGTAGTTTCATATACCGACATGATATCGGCTTAACGTTTAATTACCAGCTCGTCATTACGAAACACTATATAAAATAAACCGTTTAGAAAGTAATTTTAAAAGTGCACTCATCTACGAACGTTGCAAAATTTAATAGCTTTCTTATGCTTTTTTTTAAACTCCGTATACAACAGTTTAATTGATTGGTCCTTAATAATATGGCAACCCTCATGAAGACGTGTTTCAACATTGAGTATTAAAAGTACTCAGAATGATGTATTGGGTTCTTGGCCATAAATTTTATTTTGTTTGCGATAAAGTAAAATGCAAAATCTATCATTTTGGTATAGTTAATAATGTATGGAATAACCCGTAAAAATTTTAAAATGTATCCTCATTTTAATTATAAACAGATGTATGCTTAAACCTGTATTGTGATCGCCATTCTTCCTGTTCGCATAAGTCAACAAAATAATTTACTCCTGCGAAATATATGTTTTTCAAGTTATGTCACTTTTATCGTGAACGAACGATATTAGTCATAGATTGAGTTTCATTTCTGGTAGGTAACTGAAAGTGTGAGTTATGGGTAATCGAGTTTGTGGGTAGATAGCGAATAAACTGGTTATCGACAGGCCTACGTTGGTAACTACACGTCGGAATGGGACCTGGTAGGAGCTAGATTTCGCGACGAACTGCCGATATCGCCTTGGGACGCAATGCGATACGCTTGGGAAGCTTGCGAGGCTCTTCTACGGGACAAAACATCCGTATCTTGGCTAAGAAAGCCCGAGGGCAATCCCCATATGAGATGGGAGGTCGCGGTGGTGGATGGCGCCTTCCCCGAGTGTCTTCTTGGAGTTCTTCACGGCGAGAATGTGCCTACGATCATGCTGAATACGGTAATCCCATATTATCATAATGACTGATAATGTTTACGCCAGCACAATAGGTGCTGCTGTATTATATTAACCGTATCACTTTCTTGGAAAATTATTTTTTCTGTTTTCTAACATTTAATTAGGAAACATGATTTGAAATTTACTGAAGAAATTTTGTTTACGTTTCACAACCAATTAATATTTGAGTTTTGTTACATTTGGTTTGCTGGTTACAATGTTTGATTTGTGACTGGATTTTGTGGCAAATTAAAGTAGTAACAAAAGTTTACCCTGTAATGGCTGTTCAAACTCTGATATCTTATTTAAAACAACTAGCATGCTCACGGTAAAATTTTGTGTAATGAAAAATATCTTACTGAGAATTTTATTATGCCACAAAAGAGATATGAAATTTCTTTACATCTCGAAATATGGAAAATATTGTCTTAATTTTTTGGATACGAAAATAAAGTGAACCTGGTGCTATATTCGTAACTGGTTGACATTAGTGTAAGTAAATAATGGGCAGGAAATTACAAAATTGCACTTGTTCAATGCAGACAGCAATGGAAGTTATCGTTTAATCTCTGATATAATTTCCGTCGGTTTCCCCTCGGTCTACAAGACCTTTCTTTTCTTTCGTTAAGAGCTGGAAATGTTCGGAACTTTTTATTGAGGCACCCAATTATTGATCAAAGTAAAGCATCAGTTACAATTACATCTTTGGAAAGAACCGGCGTAGTAACGGAGCCCCGGCGAAACCAAAGAGAACGATTTTCTCCTAGGGGAGATGTCTTGCAGTGGGGCTGTGTCGCATTACAATTAAATCTGTTCCATTAGTCGTTTAACGAAGCTAATTACTGAGAAAATAATTGTTGTACAATCAAGTCAAATGAATGCCCTGACGCAGGTCGCCTTGTACAGTGGTTCAATAGTGCGGCAAGGTAATCCGTCGCCTTGGTCGGTAACACCGTACTTCGGAAAACCCTTCACGCAGGACATGAGCTTCTTCCAGAGATTATTGAACGCCGCCTGTCTCGTTACCCTCCGGATCATGCACTGGATCATGACCACCGGCTACATCCAACCAATCTTACGAAAATACCTCGGTACGTAGCTGGATGAGCAATCAACCAAATCGATCTCATTCGATGGTCAGTATCAAAACTGTTTCCGTTTTACAGGGGAACAGTTGCCCGATGTACGTGATCTAACTGCGGAGGTGCCACTGACGTTGCAGAATAGTCACTACAGCGTTGCTGATTCCCTGCCTTACTTGGCGAACGTCGTCAACGTTGCCTGCCTCCATTGCAATCCTGCCACCCAGCTTAGCACCGACTTGGAAAACTTCCTACAAAGAGGTGCGTCGGCTCACCGATAATCTTGTTGCTGCGGATTTATCGATGTAAGTTTGTTCCGACTTCTTACCCCTACTACACAAACAAAAAACAAATTGAAAGTCTGTATTCCCGTGGCTGAAGATTGATCAACGACAGTTGGAAGCTGTGGCAGTGGCGATAAAGAGTGAATTAGTTTTTTGGTAACTGTGAAGATCGATAATATTCCATTATGTGTCTATATTGGATTATCGCAAATTAGACGCTTCACAATGGAAACGATAAGTTAAATCTCGCGCGTCTTTTCTATCGATTTGACACATTTTTTACTAGTTTCGGGAAGATACTAGTCAGAAAGCCATTTCAATTCGTTTATCGAGGTATTCTATTTCTTGGATACTCCCTTGAATATGTCTAGAATTCGGCAAAGATACTAATTAGATTCAACAGAGACGTATCAATAATGATGATAATTGATACGGTACCGCAGGTTTTATTTTCGTCTCCATGGGCTCGTCGGTTCGCGCCTCTGGTATGCCAGAGGCGTTACGTCACATATTCGTCGCAGCCTTTGCAACCCTTCCGTACAACGTCGTATGGAAATGGGAGGGCGGTAAAATTAAAGATTTGCCGTCGAACGTCAGAACAGCGGCATGGTGGCCGCAACAAGATCTACTGGGACATCCGAAACTCCGAGCTTTCGTCTCGCACGGCGGCCTGCTATCTCTTCACGAGGCCGCGTATCACGGAGCTCCGACGCTCGTTCTACCTGTCTTCTGTGATCATGACGGAAACGCGGCCCAAGCAGGTGAAAATAATGAACAGCTTACAATTACAGTTCACTAGAAATGCTTTAGTGATCACATTCAATTACAATATTTTGCAAGTTGGTAAGTCGTATCTACGTCGACTCATGAGTGCATGCAACCCTGCTATTCTCCTTGATTATGTATATAGGATTTATGTATTTATTAATAAAATTTATATTACGTATTTATTATAAAATAAATATTACGTATTTAGAAAGAGCATTGTGAAAACAAATCCTATAGACTCAGAAAAATTGTGGAATTTGAAACATTACTAATACTAAGCATAAGCGATCAGAACTTTGAATGACAATATTTCAGGAGTTGAAATGTGTACAACGTGAACGACTTACAACGTTCTTTCTTGTAATCGCAGAATTGCGCCTTGCATTCAAATCTCTTCGGACGACAGTAATCCGACGAACAAAAGTTGACATATTATTTGTGTTTCTGAATTTATTTATCTAATATTACATTCTATATGTAAGAAATATTATGTTCATTCACTGAATGTAATACTTCTTAATTATATAAATATTATATAAAAGAATAATTAAAAACATCATATCATTACAAACGTAATTTCGAGTCTAGATCTAAGGAGAACAGCACTTTTAAAAACTTAACATGCACAAATTCTATAGTCATAATATGTAATATAAAAAAATTTTAAGACGTCACTAACGCGTTCGTTATCAGCATCATACATGTATTTCCTTTCCGATCTCATAGTTTACATAAAGATAATCAAATTAATTTAAAGCTAGCTTATTATTTTTCTTATTCCAGTATTTATCGCTCTATTTAATTTTCTAATAATCATAGGATGAAACTTTTCTATTTCTAATGCCATACGCGAGTTGCATGATGGCTGGCTGTCGTCGAAGAAATCGAATATCAATGGTATGTATTGCGTTGCAGAAAAATTGGGTTACGCACTGGTGATGAATTTGGCTGGTATATCAATTGGAAATCTTCGTGAGGGGATCCTGAAAGTGTCGGCCGTGCACAACAATGCATATCGAGCGGCAGCGAAGAAACGTAGCCTGCTGATACGAGAGTTGCCAATTAGCCCAAGAAAATTGGCTACTTGGTGGGTGGAGCACGTTGCCGAGTACAAGGGAGCTGATCATTTAAAGAGTTCGACGAGGTAAACATCCCAAAAGTGTCACTATCCGGGTGGGGTAATGTCAATGAAACTAAACCGCATATCTTTTTCAGGCATATGGGCATCGTTCATTATTATTCCATCGATGTAGTGATATTCTACGCGATCGCATTACTGTTGCTCGTTTATGGGTTGAAGAAACTCTGTTGGAGAACGATACTGAAGCATGCCGTGAACAAAAAGAAACTAGACTGAACTGAACTAATTTCTGGCGATGAACATGCCGCACATATTTATTACGTTTTACATAGTTTGTAATTCTTGTAGGTTAAACGCGCTGATTCCAGGCAGAAGCAAATGGAAAAATGTTAATAGTAAAATAAAATTGTTTTCATAAGAGGATTTTACTTCTCTGTACCCTTTGCTGGGTATTGCACTTCATTTTGAGTTCTACATTACATTCCACAATTAACGATTACATTCGTTTCAAAATTACTAACTGCAATTAACGACTGAAATATTATTGTTAATCAGTAATCGCACTTAACAATTAATTTTAAGAATAAGTAGAAGCCCACTTTCCGTCCTATTACAAAAAAAATATTAAAATAATATACATGATGAAAATAGTTAATGGAATTACATTAAAATATCCTTCGAATTCCATTAAAAAATTATAAATTATTATTATTGCTTGTCTTCTCGAACTTTCAACAATTAATTCCATTAATCATTTTCGTCAGTCATTTAATCACATTAAAAATTTCAATCGATTTGTGTACAAGACTGATTCCAGGAATATTTGTCGCAATGCAATTATTATAAAAATATCCCATCTCTTTAGTAACAATTAAATAGAAGAATGAAGACAAAAATGATTTTATTAATGAATTTTTAAAACAAATATATTTAAAATACGGTAGGTACTTGAATGTCTTCCAAAAACGAGCACAACTTTGCATTTTAAATCGTTTCTCCAGCTTTAATTGTTCCCGAGACATTGGAACAAATACAGTTATTACCCTAAAATTAATTTTATTAGGTTGTTTTTACCTCCAAAAAATAAATGAATCGGAGCTGGCCTTCACAAGTCCTCGACGTGTTTATCTAGAAAATACTAATAATATTAGAACATACACTTCTGAAGAATAAATAATATAGATGAAATCAAATTTATTGATAGCGACGAAATTAAATAAAATTGATTGATACCAACCGAAGGCAAAACGGTGTGCTCATGTATTGATAAAGTAGAATTCTGCTGTACATATATTACCTACCATTCATAAGACAGGTATTTATGGATTGCATTTTTATAATTATTGCCCTCTTCGTTAATGGAATTAAATTGTAGCGAATAAATTAATGTCACAGACTTAAAATCCATATGAATATTGCATTCTATGAGTATTTCTGACTCAGCTTTGGGATGTGTAGAGCCCTCTTACCGCGTCGTGTCGTGTCGTATCAGTATTACCGATAGTTTGTGAAAAATAGGAACGTTAGCAAGAAGTGATTATTCCATAAATTTAATTTCTACTACGAGTGCTGAATATACATATACTATTTGGAAGCAATAAGCAATAAGTATACGTAACACGGGAATGATAATAGGGTATTTGATGCCCAATATTTGTATTTCAAAATAATGCATTGGATGTCCAGTTTATTTCTATACCTCGTTTGTTGTACTAACCATTACATATTTTAAATTTTGGAAGAAAAGCATATTCTCTATTCCAAATTCTACGATCTCGGTAATCAGAAATGAGGAATGATGATCATCACAAGGACGAAAGAAATATTCTGGCCTTCCGATCATCCCCTGCTTATTCGAATGATTCGTTAAAACCTGACCCAATACCTGTATCCATCATTACTAAAGTCGATATTCTAATCATGATGCGGTCAACAGATAATATTTGTTTTCGAGATGAACGATGGTTACCCGATGGTGGCACTAGCTATTGTTAGATTGCTTTGGTGTATTAATCATTTTGAAGGATGAGTCAATAGTTCAATAATGACTGATTTCAGGGATGAATGAATACGGGGAAGAACACCGAACATGTTTATCGCATCGTTATGAAAGGATGATTCGATAAATATATTTTCTGCAACATGAGCTCAAATTGATTAGAATAACCTGGGATAGAAAATTTGAAATTATTGGAAGATCGGAAGGTTGTAATTTTCCTCGTAATTAACGAAAGGTATGAAAAGCCTTTCAATAAATATGCATTGAAGGGAAAAAATATTTTTCCATAGACTGAAGTACAGTATATGAGAAAATACAAAAAACATGATTGAAAAAATATTAAAAAAGCATCGAATTTTCACATCACAAAAGTATTCGAACGACTTACAAAATTAAGTTGAGAAGTTACAAAAATATATTTTTTTTTCATTTTTATTATCAGTTTTATGCTTTTATTGTTTAGCAATATGTATCAAAAAATTTGACACTTTTTAAATTATGTTTTTTTTACAATTGATATCGTTTTGTACCTTCATGTTAAACGATTTTATGATTTGTGCATAGTATGTATTTTTTTTTTTGTTGCAATTGGTATGATCAAATTCACTTTGTATGTATAGACAGTCATGTATAGGACGTTTGTAAATATAACTTGTTATTTTAGTTTGTTATTGCATCTAAAGAAATTAGTAAAATTACTATCCTCGACTGATAAAGTGAATTCGGTCATACGATTTGCAACCAAAAACAAATCGCTTAAAATAGAGATAGAAGACGACATCAATTATAAATAAAGAATAATTTTAAAAATGTCAAACTTCTTGAAACATATTGTTAAACAATAGAGGTATAAAACTAGTAATCAAAAATATGGCAGTGGTATGAAAATTCATACTCTAAATAAAAACATACTCTACTATAGAGTCGAAGACTCGTTACTGTATACGTATATCCAACTCAGTCAGTGTTAATAGGTGCGCGCTTCAGAAGCTGGGCTAAAGAAGTAGGAACTTAATGCTAGAAAAAAACTACAGATTCTTCATTCTTCAATGGTTAAGATTCCGAAGATACTTTAGTGGATACTTACTGAATATACCTTTTAATTTATGTGTATCCTGGTAAATATAATGTTATTTTGATAAGGCGAACTAAGGAAAATTATTTTCAATTTAAATAATAAATATTTCTTAAATCTAATGTCTGGATGTTCAGTGTTATGGGTGAAGGACCTTCTGGCGCAAGTGCCTACGACCCTGAGATTAGTTAAGGCGGTCGCACGGACGGCGGCGCATACATCGGATTCCCAAAGCGACACGAGGCCCGCTCGTACGCGTTTCTACGACGCGTCTATCGTCCGTGATCCGTGGTCAAGTTAGCGGTTGGTTGCGATCAGTTGTGATCATGATGGGGATCAGTACCAGCTGACTCGTTCGTCGGGAGGTCGGAGCACGTTGCGTTCACGTCGCGTCTCTGAAACGTACCCTATCGTGTTTCCGTCGCCGGTGGCTATCGACCAGTAATCGGTGTACGAGTTCGTGCTAGTTAGAAACACTCGTCTATCGTGAGCCGTTGAAATAATCGGGAGAGCTCTTGGTACAGCTTTTGAGCGCACGCTATACACGATGGAATGCGCGGCAGTGACGAGGATTGTGACGATGTTTTGAAGGGACACGTTTACCCACGTGGAACGCGGTGCCAGTTTCCTTGGTGACTCGGCGGGGCCTTGGGCATGCAAGCAAACGTAAGAAGAGAAGCAAATTGCTAGACCGATCGGAAAAGAAAACGTTGACATCCTTTTCTTCCTTGCTGTAAACAGAGGAGAGGAGGACACTTGACCACGGCGATGCGCGCGCGCGTGTGCTCGTATCCGTGTGAGTGTACGTCTGGGTAGAGAGTGGAGGGAGAGGGATAAAGAGTTTAGAAAAGACGGAGCGAGACGGAACACAAACGTAACGGAAGAAGGGACAAGGAGAAAGAGAGGGAGGGAGAGGGAAAGGCGGTACAGAAGGAAGAGAAAGAATAAAGACGCCCGGCCGAGTGTGTCTCTCTGTTGTGTTTGATCGTGAAAACACGTGGGGTGCGACGCGGGAGAGGGTACCTCCCCCCGAGTATTTAACGAACTTTCCTTCAATAACGGCAGGACGAGACAAACAGTATATCCCCTAATCTTGACGATCGATCGTTTTTTGTCGAACGAGGAGACCAAGTTGCACGGTAAAGATACGTCAGGGAAACAGTGTCTGGACGTCATCCTGTCACGCAGGAATATGCGCGAACGGTAAAACATGCTGCGCATATACTGCAGCTAGGTGTGTTTTGTCTCTGTGCACGTGTGCATGTGCGTGTCGGCGAGTTGTCTCACTATGCGGCGGTGGTAGTGCGTGAACGCGTCGGATTCGTACACCAAAAGGTCGGGCCGAAGTTCTCAATGCAAAACGGGTCGCTTGATACGCGTCGCGACGCAATAAGGCGCAACCAAGAAACGGTCGTTTTAGCCTGCAGCGTGTTTGTCTCTGACGCGACGCTTTTACCCTCTTGCTGTGCCTCCGGCGCGTGACGTAATCCATTCAACCGCTTACTACGCAATACGGGACACGGCCGACAATGTTTGTGTCTCTTTTCCACTGTCGTCGAACTCTGTACCCTCGTCCTTTTCTAGTCTAGCCCCGTTTGTCTCGCTCGATCCTGAGCCGCTCACGCGCCGTCACCAACATCAACCCTTCTTTTCCTCGACCCCGCTGATAATGGCGACGCGAGACACTCTCCTACGACGTTATTATTGTTGTCCTGTGAACGCGTGCGAACAACCTTCTCTCGTCTTTTCGATCGCACGACACCGATTTCCTTTGTCTCCTGTCTCGGTCGCCGCACCATCACCGCCTCGAAAGAGCGGCACTTAGTGGCCGGAATTAAAAACATCTTCGTATCGACTTTTTTTTCGATAGACCATGTACGTGTATGCGTGCGGTGAACCCTCGGGCGGGCGCATCTTCTTTTCGTAACACATGGTGTTGTGCTTCGTTTTTTTTGGCAGGGGATACCTGAAGTTGCGTCGCAAGTGTGAACTAGTAAGAGTGGATTTTCTTGTAAAAGTAGTTTGGTTATTTTGTTGTAATTGCACTGCGGGTCATTAAACGATTAGGAGAATCTGCGGAAGTGGGAATTGTTTTGCGGGAAAGGATTTGGTTTACAAATGATTGCATTTGATTTTATTTATAAAACTTTGCTCGAAGACTGCTGCGCTTGCCTCTGTACATATAAGGCAACAAATTTGTATGCATTAATACTCTAATTGGAGAATTGTTCATTCTTATATAAAAAAGTTTCTTGCTAGCGTTTATTTTTTAAATTCGGGCTTGGTCCAATTTTTTTCCTTCAGGAAATGATTAATTTTTTCAAAGGTACTTTTGTGTAATTTAGTAACTATGAAAATTTGCGAATAATGAAAATATTTAGTTCATCAAAATTTTTACAAAATTATTCCCTGCTTACTTTTGATTTCATCCATTTTATTGTCATTAGCTACTCAGAATTTTTTGTCTTTTTCGCTTTTACAATATACATAAATATTGTATAGAGCATGACCGTACCCAGCAACTGACACAACTTAATTTTCAAAAATTCCATCCCGGACGCGTTAATCAGAATATTATGAAACATCGGCGACGTGTTGAGCTTAATTATGTTATTAGGCAACATTGTGTGCTGCTCAAATTTATTCTAAAAGAATTGAAATTATCCTTCGAAAACGCGATTATTTTAAAGTTTTATTTGTTAATTCGTAGACTTCGAAAGTAATAGATAATTTTGCAAGCAAACATTATTTGAATAATAAGAAAGTAATTACAAACAAAATTATAAGCCGCCAAAATTCATATCTTTTTAAAAAAATCTGATAACTTGTATGTTTTATCTTTCATTATATAGTTAGTAAATACATTGTAACTCCTTTACTACATTTATTATGAAACCTATTTTATAATAGTTAAATTACTTCGATTTTTTAAGTGAGAATTATTATTTTCTTATAAATTATTAAACAATTTTTATGGAAAGCTGTAACACTAACTTCTTGAATTTGTTTGATACATAATTTCATATTAAACACTATGAACGTTTAAACCAATGCCATATGTTAAGTCAAAGGCTAAAGACTACAATATTCATATAGTGTGCTATCTTCTTGTAAAGTGTTCACAAAAGTTGTTTAGAACTGTGGCCTTGACTATATATTACAAGCTTATCAAAATCGGCAAGAAATCGCTGGTATATACAATTGCCTCGCAGTTTCATTACAAACGAAAATCCGCTTCGCGATACCAGATTTTATTTGACCATTAACTTCTTTGTAACAGAAGTCGAATATCCGTAATTAAACGCAGAAAGACAAAGCTTGCCCTCGAGAAAGAATTATCCCGTCTGCGAAACGTGTACCAACAACCTGTTTGAGGTGAGATAAGGTAAACACGCGGCGCGTGGTCCGCAGCCGGTGTATATCTCGCCGATTTAATCTTCGTGAAGCAGTTTCTTCTTTCATTCAATCCCATTTTTTATTATCCGTTTAATCCTCTTAGTGCCAGGGCCGATTTGATATGCGCGCTTATAAGAATAGCTTTATACAAAATTCCGATTTCCTGGAGGAAAATTTTACTATTTTTTCTTCTGAGACTAAAGAATATAGAATATAATGTTGGTCAGCAAAATTTTTAGTAATAAAATATGTTCAGGCTCGCCAGGGAGTCGGTCCGCCAGACCGAACAGTGGCACTAAGAGGGTTAATCAACTGCTCATTACAAACGTGTTCGAATCATATTCCCCGCGGAACGCATAAATACATATTGTATAATTGAACTGGCTAAGTATACACGAAATAACGATTCAGTGACATTTATTTCTGCGAAAACTAATCTCAGGTTTCAATAAAATGAAAGTGAGATATTGAAATAATGAATACTTTCAATTAATTTTAAATTATGAATTTAGAAATAACGGAAATAACTTCTTACTTATGTGAAATAAGTAATTTAAATAAAATAAATAATCTACCATAGAAGGTTGTAATGAGAATTGTTCATTTAAATGGATTTATTTTTATCTTGGCATAAAGTCGTCCTTAATGTAGCAATCCCACCATTTTAATAAACGAAAACAGTTTTCCGCTGTTCTTCCATTAAAAACTATTTAAAAAATTATTTAATTGGATAGTCGAATAATGAAATAGTATAAGGCAAATTTTTGTCACAATTATCTCAAACCAATATCTAGTTAAACCAGATTTATCACATATATTAGATACTTGAGTGATCACGTTTGATTAGATTGTCGCATTTAATTAATTATTTTGTGATTTCATTCCATAAGTATTCAAATTTTACATACGATTATACTCGAACCCTCAGCGATCGTTCACAAGCTAAATATCCATAAAGACATATTCAATTTGGTTTCAATAATTTATGCCGCTTGCTGCATAAATGAGTCTCGTATAATAAATGCAAATCATGCGTAATTCATTGAGTGCACATGAATCTCATGTGTTATTTGTGGCGCTGGCCACTGCGGTCTTAAATTGCCAAAACATAGTTAAAGCTTCAAAAAAATGCAATGCCGGAGGAAATAGAAATAAAAAATATATACAACAGGAAATGTATTACATGTATGATTAAGATGGGTTTCGAAGATAGGAGTAAGGCGTTGATTTCAATATGATTAAAAATCAAAATCATATTTTTTATTACATTAGATGATTCAACATTTATTGCGAAAAATCATTGATTTAGAAGTCATTTGAATTTTAGTTTCTTCTACTGATAAGAGTAAATAGTAGCATTCAGGCTGGAGGTCGTATTGTTAAACAATAGTTTTAGATAGGTGAGTGCTAACACTACTTAATATTAAAGTTCAAATATCTTCAAAACTAATGACTTTTCGTAATAAATGTCTTAATATTTTTATGAAGAGAATGACAAGCCGAATCGACTAGTATAAAAAAAACCATGATTCCATTTTAAAAAATAAAGTTCACCTTTATATGTCTTCATTGCGTTCACTTAGAAATATTCTATTAATTTTAATTTAATTAAAATTCTATTAATCAGATTACGTGCCCCCTAAAATCAGTCAAATTTCGTTTGAAACATTTTTTAGTATCATCGGCGGTTTTTAAGATATTTGACAGGATAAATTAAAAAATGTTACCCCTTACATCCTTCTTAGTCAGTTTTCACTGTTTCTCGTGAGTATAATGACAATATTTTGTGTTATGCCAAATATACTGGTCAAAAACAGTTGGTTGGCCACGTTTTGGCAAAGTGGGTCTAGTTGTGTCGAATGCTCGTTGATTGTTTGCGGTACAAATTAATTGCTGCGGCGTCTAGGCTGTTCTAAATAACTCCTGGAGCGAAGTATGGGAAAAAAGACGGAATTTGGTACGGCCGTTCTGGCGAGACCACGAGCCGTGTTGCCGTGTATCTTGTGAAATCCTCGAAGCCTTGAAAATCTAGCGGCTCGGCTAAGCACCAAGGAAAAAGAGAATTAGTATATTGCGTGTTTTGTAACCGACCGCGCTGTACGATACAAAAGCCACGCATCGATCGCACCGAGGCTCCTCCTTTTTCTGTTACTACGCTCTTTTGCAACACACTCGTTCAATTGCACGCCGAGGAAAAAAGCTAGTTCGTGCATTGTATCGTATAATTTCATTCGGTTGCATTCGATAATTTGGCGAAAATTTCGCTTTTCATGAAAGTACAAAAAATTTTCAATTACGGTAATTAGAGTATAGTTTTCATATATTTATGGCAGAAATGAGTACAGCGTTTTTATACTATATACTTACGTTTTACATATAATAGAACTGTTACATGTAGATATGCATTTTCATATGGTTCCTGTTTCTTGGAATTCGAACTAGTCTACTTATTTGATACACTCGTGACACAAGACAGTGAATAATATTTTGAAACAAGTAAAGTTTACTTTTATTATAAAACTAATCTAACGATCTATGCTTTAATGACTTTTAGGCGACCTTAGGTATACGGTATAAATGGAAATAGAAATTGGAAATTTATTGTGATGTTGTATGGGGCTTCCCGGTCGTCGCACCTTGCTTCCCACAATCGCCCACAAACTTCCTTTTCCGCCAGTGGAGGGTTTCGGGTAGGACGACATTGAAATGGTGAGGATACGTCGTGGCCAATCATCTTACGACGATCTAGCGCTGCTACGTATCCCCTCCATTACTCCAACTTGAATTTGGCGGTGGTTGCAGGATACGGGGCAAAAGATTCCCCTCGCGCCAATTCCCTGGCAACATTGGCAGCAATACTTTGTTATTTTTTCGTTAATCATTTAGTGAGGATTTTCAAATGCTTCCATTAAATGAATAAACGGTCAATATTGCATCTAGGTTATCAATACAATATTATAAATTGACAAACTGTACTTTTCCATACGATCGGTATCCACGATAATACTCCCATTTTCGCGTTTCACGATCATATAAATAAAATTTATTTACTCTTGCCGCCATGGTAGATGTGTATATGCATGCGTAGGATATGAAACGTAAATATTTTTCATTGAATTCTCATCTATATTCGAAATATTTGATACATAAATATTAATTCTCTTTTAAAATAACCATAATTATAAAGTTACTTCCACACGAAATAATTCAATACATTTCATGATAAATATTTTATGATAAAAGTAGAGAAAAATCTATTTATATAAATTCCATCTTGTTATTCTTGTAAAGTAACACACTTCATTTGCTGCTCGGTATGTTTAGCGTTAAACTTCGTACTTCAAAATTATAATTATTTATGTGCCAACCTAATATACACATTATCGCGGAGTGTAAATTAGTAGTTTCAGTGTACATATATCCTTGACGCGAATATGCTTTACCCGGTATAAGCGCCGCTGAGTTTTACCATTCTCGATTTTCACTTTTGTCAACAGGTCGACTGTTTCACCAGCGCAGCGATTTTGGAGTATCGGTATGTCGAGCAATCTAGGATACGGCAGTGGTGTTCCAATAAGTGATTTTCTTATCGACATGTCATCGTCGCAGCACGAATTCGCTGTTAGGAATGCCTGCCTATCTATGAAGCATGTAAGTAATTGTTTTTATAATTTCCAACATGTTATAAAACCGCCGTAGCGTGCCGAGTCATAAAGGCTAGCCAAAACGAAACTGCAACTCAACGTTTTTAAATGTTAAAATTTACTCGTAAGTATTAACGTGATTTCTTTTTACTTCGACATTATTCTTTTCATTTTTTGTATGTATGATCATGCTAATTAAAATTAGAAGTTCTCTCGTAGATTTATTGTGCAAATACTGTTTAGAATAAACTATATACTTCTACTCCATCTCACTAATACTCAATAAACGTATTTCTGATGAATACTATGCTATTTGATACAATAATTTTGGTTTCTGGAACTAATAAAAAATAGAATTGAGAGCATACGGGTCGGCGCTGCAGAATTCTTGATATACAGTGAACATATTTATACCTGGCACTTGACATCGTTTAGTACAGTGCTTTTGAAATTAGACGAACTATTCGCTTAAGGGCGCTAAGAAATCTAAGGAGCGGTGATAACTCCGTGTTATATGAAGGGGGTTGAATAAAAATAAAATGGTAAAAGCATAGACAAATATGATATTACTGTATATGAAGATTTTAAAAATTTTGTATGTTTTCGAATTGCTGCTCAAGTTTTGTAGTATTGTATGTAATGAGATTGAAAATCTTGTAATTTATTGCTCGATAATTATTAAACTTTCTTACGTATTGGTTTGTGTATCCAAACGAGTCAGTAGAATATTAACAATTACAAGGAGCTGGAAACAGACTTCCAAATAGGAAAGGAATAAGAATCAATTTTAAAACCATTCAAAAATCGATACAGAACCGAAACAAACGGTTGTTAAATTTATATGTAGCTTTACATACTTTCGATGCAACTTCACTAGCAAATGTACACGTATTTAGTCAACATTGAACATCAGTGATATAAGTAACGACACCTACGAAAGTCAATATCGAGTCTCGGCCACAGGACCAGGAAAGGTTAAACAGTTATTTTCGGCACCGTTTCTAAATCACTAATCCATTGTTTGGTTCGACCACGTGATACTTGATCGGTAAGAAGATCGATGGATATCGAACTGAGACAAGAGACGCGTAATCAGCATGTCTGGATAGCTAATTTACCCAGTTTATGTAACACGAGTCAATTTCGAAAAAATCGACGCAATACTTGTGGCCTGCGTAACAGATACCTTTGTCACGATAACGTTATCGTGCCACCGACTGCGCAATGTCTCTACTCTTCGCGATGATTTACTCATTCTCATGAATGAAATTGAAATCTGTTTTCTCGCGGTTCATTCCCATTCTTGTAAGTACATCGCGGTATGAACTTTATCGATTCGGTATAAATGTCCGCGTTGAATTATAAATTTTTGCGTTAAATTTCCACTGTGAACCTCAAATATTCGCATAAAATCAAAGTAATTGCATTTTCAAGCCTCTTTGCGACATAAATGTTTGCTAAAAATTTCATCGAAATTGTTTAACGTTGTTTTGGGCTACAAAAAATTAAACATAGCAAAAATCGCTGGATTTTACGACTTTCGACCAATAATTACAACAAATCTGAAGATTTTTTTCTTCCTTCAATGATTGTAAGTACGAAATAAAAAGTTTGTCGTGCTAAGCATAGAAGAAAAATTTTTTGAAATAAAAGCTATTATAAGTTTTAGAAATACATATTTATTGTAAACGGTTTAACAAAAATATAATTGTTACATTTCCTTTTCAAGTATTACAAACTCATAATATTTGTCACGTGAAATAATGGGAAGTTCCACTTTATTTTCGTTGTTAATGTAAATTTTGTTCGGATCATTTTTTCCCCAATATTCTCTTTTACTATGTTTCTATAAATTTGCAGATATTTGCCACGACATTTTATTAAATTTTGTCGAAATTTGAATGTTTGGATCAATGTCTACAATGACACGTGCGAATATGTTGGCTAATTCAAGAGCTCTATGTAGGATATGTAAATTCAAATCACGTAAATTGATATCTCGTATAATAAATATCACAGAAATAGTGTTATAATTTACAGTGTAAATTGAGTTATACCTACAACTAAGTACATTGATTTCATAATCGTATAAATATTATCGAGTGTCAAACTTTTTATAAATATTGCAAAGTAGAAAATTGTAAATACTGCGCGCATTACGTACTGGCTAAATATAGGAAAGGGTTAAGTCTTTCCCGAAGCATTGTGTCGCGATCCCTAACGAAGCAAAAGTGCTTAGGCATGCGTTTTCTCACGATAATTCTTACCAAGTCCGTCTTCCGCATTCTCGCGGCCTGAAAATAGATCGGCAATCGATCCGTGGGGGTCGAGCTCCTGCAATTTGATTTACGATTTGTATCGACAGAGGGGATGTCCAGGTTCTTTGCCGATCCCTTGCGCCCAGCCTATTCCCAAAGTCATTAACCCCTCGCGCGTGCATTTAACTGGCCTCCTATTGTGCATTTAGCCGATCTTTCAAATAGCATTCCGGTTATGTAGATGCACCGCATATACAAATTCACAGCCACAAAGTGGACGCGAGTTTGGCTCTCTGGTTTCGGACATTTATCTGTGCCAGCTAGTTTCTTTTCGCCGTGAATTGTACGACGGCATAATGTTGTTTATTAGCTACGAACTCTTAAACGGTTTTATATCAGAGAAGTTCACAAGATTCGCCACAATGTAGAATCATTTCCATACATCGATTTCTATTTTCGGCGTGCCATTTTTTATACCTTATAATGATTAAAAATCATTATTTGACTTCAAACGAAGAACTGACGAAATTCAATTTTATTTCATTTGTATATGTTTATAGTGATATTTCGCAAGTCTATATAAAATCAAAACTTTAGTTATAATGTTAAACAAGTCAAAATCGCATTAGTTTTATAGTTTATAGTTACCTTTTTCGTTGTAAACCGTATGAAATCAATTACTTTAAAAGTTCAAATTTAAATAAATTGATAATCTTGAGGCATAAGTATTCATGACTCTTAAAATTGAAACTAAATTGTGATAATATGTTCTTTCGAAAATACTTGGAATTAGTTTAATGTATCTCTTTCTTACTAATTCTTGAATGAAGTTAAGAAAAAATAATATTAAGTGCTTATGTTCCAATAAATTTTAAACATGTTTAAATGTGTACAATATTGTCAAAACTATACTGTCGTACTAGAAAATTTGTACGTAGACCTATATGTATAGGTTTTGCCGTCAAAGCAAAATTATCAAAATTAAACATTTGATTCTTCTCAGTTCCACGCATACAAATTTCGAAGAGTCGTGCACAGATTATCGAAACGGAAAAAAAGTGTTTATTTTTTTCGTCAGTATAGTATAACTTCGTTATTGCAAATAATAAATGATAAAGGCAAATTCGTAAAAACGGAACATTTGCTTTCTGAGCTTTCGATTTGCATGCTCCTCTTTAAATACCACGGGAATCGATGAACGGTTCGCAAACAACTCGAGATGAGACTCTGGCCCATGTGTGCTTGCTCTGCTTTGCTCTTTTTACCTGTTTCTACTTTGTTCGTTTTACCTGTTTCTACTTTTTTCTTTTTACTTGTTTCTGCTTTGTGGAATTCTGTGCTACATTTTCGTAGCTTGTGCTACATTCCTCACGAACTGAATTTACGGTGATTTCGTTTTATAAAATCCCGAGTGGAATTTCATTAGCTTGTTCATTTCACAAGCATTCCATTTCAGAAATGATTATTAAATCTCGACCGTGTATAAAATGATTGGCCAAGGTTAAACAATAATGGACTACGAAACTTTCTTGATTTATAGTACCTGCAAAAATTATCAAATAGAATTATCAACAACATTGTAGATACATTCTGTGCCTAAAAATAAGGACGCCTGTGTCATAACCGAAAAGAGATACATTTATGCATTGGTATTATGCTAAAAGTATAACAATGTCTGTAGGCAATCAAATGTAGACACCTAACATTGAGTAGTTGCTACAATATGTACTCATAGAGAAACGTTAATAATTAGACACAATTCAAAATGCAATGAACTGTTTTAAATTGAATTAAATGTCTGCAATATTAAAAAAAATAGTTAAATAATAATACTAATTATTTATTTTTACTTTTTTATATAAAAATTATGCTTTGTATTATCATTTGTAATTTTTTACCACTCATTTTCGAAATCCTAACGTGTCTCAATTTTAAGGTTGATGGACTTACATTGATTGATTTTTGAGCCATCCATACGTCCACGATCGTATCTTAATATTCATCTTCCCGTCATTTTCTATTTTCAACTCCGCCAGGATAGCCTCAATTATTTGAGTAACTACGCATGGGTAGGCACTTAAAGATCGTACGATTATTAACGTAGAATTGTTACGATAACACGTTTATACCGCGTGACAGGGATCGCGTTAACAGGTTTAGACAATTATTTAATCGATCCGTGTCTAGAGTCCAAGTATCAGACAAACGTTTCTCGTTGAAATCGGCGTGATTCACAGACACCGTTTCCACGCGGAACACATTTCCGACCGTATATTGGCAGAACGCGATAAAGAATATTTATGGGCTCGCGGATCTCGTGATGTGCAGCGGTGGCACCGATTTACCATTCGACAACTTTCCATTCGTCGTTGAAGACAGTGGCAAGGATACACGGACGGAATAGTCGAGCCGTCGAGGTCCGCGAAACGTTTGAACGAACGTCGTCAACAGCTGACTCACTATACAGCTACGCGTTATCTACGAGCGACCCATAATTAGATGCTCGTACCGTTCAATCCTCGTGCCCAAATTTTTCAGCTACATAGAAAATGTTTACCGAACCTTTTTAACCCTGAAATGGGTCACGCTGGGATGTTTCTAAAAATAGCATAAAATGTTTACGAAAATAGTTCGGACCTCAATTATTTGAACCAGGGTTAAGACAAATTTTATTCAAATGACGAATAAGAGTATGGAGATTAACGAATAAAATCTTATTCGATACTATCGAATAAGTATTCAACCAAATACAAAATCTAGATAAAAATTTATCCGAATTTTAGAAGGTCGCTAATAGTCTTGCAGCTGATGCGACGTAAAACCACTAAGAAAAAAAAAAGATTTTATTCAAGTAAGAAATTCATTCGAATTCATTAGAACGATGTCTTAGCCGAATATGAATTTATTCGTACAGGAATAATAATACAAATAATAATGATAATAATAGTAATAGTACAAATAATATCTTATAAAGTGTTTTTTTGTAATTTATCGATTTATTCATTTTATGTTTCTTTCGGTTGTTACCTTCTTTTCTTTAGATTGATCATTGATGCGTAATTAAATAATCGTTCCGCTAGTGCAGAGGAAAGTGCCGGTAATTTTAGCAAAGTGAAACGACCGACAGTAGTTCAAGAAATAACAAATAAGAACGAACGGACACTGTTTTGGACTTTTTCCGTATCAGAAACCCGTTTCAGACCAGTGTGGATTGGATCAATCGCAGAGGTTCCAAATGAAGAAGTAGGTTCGAGAGTTTGTCGGCATGAAGATTACTATTAGGCGATCGATTGAGTAGTTTTTCTGTCTGTCATTATTCTCGCGAAATTTTCCAACGTCAGATGGAAATTTCTTCCGACGCCGACGGTTCGCTTGAACAGAGACGCGTGACGAAACCGAATGCGACGGGGAAATACTACCGGATTATTTCTAAATGCGTAAATTATATTTGTCCACGTAAACAATAACGGAGCAGCAGCGCGCGCGAGACTATGCGACGCTTGACAGAGAAATCTCATTTGCGTTGATTGTAACACCGGTCCGGTGCAAAGTGGCTCGGCACGGAGACAAATTACAGAGCCAAAAATTGCATCGTTGCGTCAGCACCGTCGATCTTTTGCGTTACGTGTTGTTCGTTACATGTTATTTGTTATTCGTTGAAGGGCTGATTGTGAGGATACCGACCACCTAGTGAGAAACATTCACCAATACAGTTACACGTCCAGTAACGATCACAAGGTGATGAATTTTAATTTCAGTTCTACACATACAGCGTAATTGTTATTTACTTTTTCAGTTTGTTTTATTATGAAATCTGCAAATGCAGGTTTCACATTTTAAATAACATTTGCTCAGATTTTTAGCGATTTTTTCATAATACTTGTGAAACCAAAGAAGATTGAATATATTCCCGATAAATGTATCTTTACAGTTCTAATGATCGTAAATAAAAATACATAAATAACCGCAAATATGAAAAAAAACAAGTCGTAAGAGCATGTAACAAAAAGATGACATTCGCAGCCAACTTAGCAATTATTGTTAGCAGACCAAAAACTGCTTAAAAGCAGACTGATTTAAAGGCGTAGTACAAGTTTGTAAAAATTGGTCTTTACTCTGATCGATTGAAATTAGATACAAGCAAAAAAATTGGATCGTCGTAGCCATTGTTTGTACGGAGGATCATTATTGTTTAAATGTAATTTATTGGAAATCGAGTTGATGTTCGAATACTTTTTGTAGTCGCTGTAGTTGGAGAACCACTGTTTTAGAGAACCATGAATATCGTGAAAAATCAGTCGTAGAAAAATGCTGGCTACCCCTTCTCCCTTTTTCTGGTGACATATTGATTTAGTTCCTTCTTAAATTTCTTAATATTTTCACCTGTGACACGAAATATTAAGTTAAATTCGGTATCTCATAAGTAATAATTAATGAGTAACTTTAATATTCTGCTTACTACAATAATATAAATAATATGTTTTATTAAAGAAAAAATTATTGTCTATTGGTAGGTATCTCGGTGATTTAATAAAAGTACAAGCGAACGTCGTTCAGACGGTGATTCCTGCTGAACAATATAGTGCATAAGAATTATCGGTGTTATGGACTTATTTGAATGGGTAATGCAGACCTCGGTAATAGCAAAAAAATAATAATTGTTTTGGAACTAATAATTACGAACGTCGAGAAAACGGTGTAACTTTTTTAAAACTGCAGATACTAAATGACTCGAGTCTTCTGGAAATGTTAGGGAAACTAGTTTACTTTGCAGTGACTAAAATACTTTTTTCTAATTTTGAGATGACGAGGGAAAATAAAAATCTCACTTTTTTCAACTCTTTTTATTTGAACCCACAATATAACTTCTCACTGCGCAAAGGAACTCTCCACTGTGAAACGAGTTAAACAAAATTTGATTCCTCGTTTAATGGGTTAGGTAATAAATCTGATGTCTTTTAAATAAAAAATGTTCTCTGTTTTGCTTCTTCCATTTTCTGGTATAAGATTTGAATCTTTGCCTGGACCAGGGAGGGAGTCAGAAGGGAAACGAACCCTCGTTTGGCATCGACTCGAATTCCTATGTGGAGTAAGCGATAAGAAACGAGAGGCCAGGCACGAGCCAATCTCTCGCTTATCAGCTCGTTATCAGCACCGCGTGGAATTATGAATGGGAAAAATCGAGGCAGTCTGATCGTTTAATTCAAGATCCTGTTACGCAGGTTTTTGTACCAGAGAAATTAACTTCCCGCCTGGAAATTCAGCACATTCCAATGTTTATTTGATTAACCCATTGTCGCATTCAATGCTCCAACGCATTCGGGATTTAAATATTCCCTACCGTTCGGAACGCTCCAAAATGCTCTCGCTTTATGCGAATTAATATATCGAAATTTGTATTGCGTATTGTAGTTGGAACATTGGCCACTGTTCCATATCATGTAATGAATTACAATTGGTCAAATTTTTCCGCGCGTGTATAAACCATGTGTTGGAAGAACAATAAATGGGAACGGCAGAGGATTAGCTTTTCAATGGTGTATGTACTGTCCATCCACGAGAAGATGGCACAAAGCGATTTTAGGGACCTATTCCCACCATTTGATATCTCATCTACCTGTGCTATACACAAACCGTACCTACGAGTGGATTTCCGTACCTTCAACTGCCTTTCTTTGAGTTAGAGTTTAGAACTAAGAATTTTGAACGTGTACTGAAGGAACTCGTGTATACAGAATCTGTGAACTGTGCATTCACGAACTAAATATCGGTGTTATATATGATAAATATAATGAAGATTGCACATCCCGTACGTGATTGTACACCTGTAACATTTTATTGAAAGAAGCAAACAGAAACATAAATTAAATAATTATACTTAAAATGAGAGGGAAAGATGCTGAATAACAAATAAATATTTTCTATCATATTGTGTTCAATTGTTATAACGTGCATGATGTAGTACATCGAATTCTACTTCTTATTTTTAAATAATTAAAATCGCTTAGCCTATAAGATCAATAATGCCACTTACTGATTTAAAACCTTATGTTTCCGGACAAAACAGATATTATTTAACAGTTGGGGATATTTTCAAGGAAAATTTGAAATGACAACAGCAGCTTCAACCGTAAATTAGCAAATGAAGTCGAGTAATATTAATTAATCATTTATTGTATTAGTAATAATACCTATTGATAATTGAAATTGTTCTGCAGTGACTTATTATATATATATATATATATATATATATATTCTAGCCATATTTATTTAAATTCAAATAATTTACTATAAGTGATGCTTTGGAAAACTTCTCTATAAGTACTGAGTTCACTTAATTTTCAAACGATGGATCTGCACTTCGATATTTCGTACAAGATTGCCACAGGATTTTTGTCGTATTTGCAAGTACTCTCTATATTTATATTTTTTGCTTCTACAAACTACGTCATTATCACTCATCTTGATATTTATCAGTAATGTATAATCAAAATCGGCCGAGAATAACACGAACATTGCGTAATTCGAATTGTTCCAACTGATTTGTTAACAAATTGAACAGTGATGAACATCGGTACGAGGAAGCGCATTTTATTATCGTATTCTGTCGACCTCCTGCCTCTTGATTTATCCAATTATTATTGATTACTGATGGATAATGAGGAGAATGGAGCGGAACATTCAATATCAAGATCATGGCGATACATTTTCCCCTTCATCGGTTTCGTTTATCGGCATTCAGACAAATGAAACGACGCTGCAATTCCTCTAAATATTTCTCATTATTCCTCATGAACGTTTATATGAAGCCTTGAATTGCTTTTTGTTAGCTCTCACCTGATGAAAAACATTAATTACCGTCTTAGTTCTCTACGTATAGTTCTGTGTAACTTAAAAAACCACTCTTTAATTTTCTGATACCTTTAAATCGATTTGGAATACAGCAAACCTTCAAATACACGTATAATTTATTTTATATACAGGATGAGTCGGAATTCGTGAGAGCACTGAGAATGATTTTACTTGAAAAAATTAGAAACAAATTTGATATATAATATTTTTTTTTCGTTTGTTCATCTTTGTAAAGGATTTAGTTGCCGTCTATTCCTCTACCGCAGTTGTCCTCGTCCGAGATAGTGTTCACAAACAACAATTGTATTAAATGGAATGTTGCCATCATTGCCCGCATTTGTAAACACTATCTTGGACGGAGACAACTGCTACAGAAGAATAAACAGCTAAATCCTTTACAAAGCTGAACAAACATTAAAGTCGATTTTCTCGAAAACAGAGCTTCGGATCAAATAATGTTACACCTTTTTCTTATTTTTTTTCACGTAGAATCATTTCCTGTTCTGTTATACTGCGAATACTGGCTTATCCTGTATATTCTTTTCAAAATTTCAATTTCATTGATCATTTGCATTTTAAATCATTTTTAATTTGTATGAGTTTAATAGTGTTCAAGCTGGACAGGAAAGATAAATGATATATCTTTTAATTCAACATTTTTGCAGAAGCAATATGGTGATGTGGAAAGATTTTAGTTCATCAGAGAAGTTATAGCATGATCTTATGGCAAATCGTTGGATTGGCCTTGACGTGAACTATAATAATATGAAGTAAATAATATGCAATGCCATTTTAAAGAAATGGATGTAACGTTGTCTTTTTATTGAATAAACTAACAGTCTTTTTAAATTCAATATATTATCGTGCAGCTGACAGGAAATCGATAAACGTTTGTTCGAAACATTTTCTTTGTCAGATTAACGGAAGTGCTTGAGAGACAGTGTGCGAAAGTTAAGGAAACACTCCGTAAACCAGTATGAAAGACAATGCAGTTAATTAACTACTTTCTCATCATTAAATTAATATTTCATTTATCCATACTAAAGAATATGCTATGCGCTATCTGATACTTTGGTTGTTACATTGAGCGACGAACTGCTCTCACGTCTTCCTGCGAACATCAAATATAGCATATGCATCTTATACTAGACATCTATTAAACTATAGTCATTTACTAAACGACATTTTATTGACTACTTTATTTAACACTAAATATTAGTTAGCATTTTATGTAAGCCCGGGGGGAGATTATTTGGTAAATAAATTTTTCTTATTTATTTAGACCTTTCAGTTTGTTATAATTTATGCTTGGACTAAGAAATTTATTCAATGACTTTCCATAAACCGATCTTCAAATGTAAGTAACTTTACTGCAAAATCCGCGAAACCGGTCATTGTGACCGGCTCGGTAGGTCCAGTGCTAAATTGCAAAGTGATTACGAGTGCAACGGACAGAATAACCTTTCCGTTTTATATGCAAATAACTAGTTCTGCTGTCGACGGTCTACCATAAATACAAATGATCGCTGCAACTATGGTGTCGTATTTATAACCCGGCTTTATATAGGACACACAGTGTTCGATTGGCACGTGGATCAGATAACCACAGTTCCTTTTATTTGATCGCCGACTTCCTGAAAATGTCTCGGCCTACTGTGTCTGTCGAAGGTAGTATTTACCTACTTTTCGATCTTTAACTTTTCCGTCGAATCGCTGGGAAACATTCACTTTCGATATTCTTTAAGGGAAGGGATAATGATATTGACTGTCGAATTCCAGAGACTCCAACCGGAACAGCACAGCTCGACAGACTGTCGAGATAACTATGAAATTGTTCATTCATAAAGTTTGGGTTTGCTCTGAAATGCGTTGGAAGCAATCTCTTTTTAATTTTCATTCACAAGCCTGTAATTCTCTATGAAAACCGTCGCCGTTCGACCACTTGTAGGATAATAATAAATATATTGGTGGAGTAACATGTTTAACCCATTAAGTTCTAGTCAGAAAGATAATCAGATTTCCCTGTCTACAAGTGTTTATAGAAGCTTTCAAGGAAGCGAACGATATCTATAATAAATGATGTGAAAATATTTATTGGACTAATACTTTCTGTGAAATAAAGTAAAAGGAACTTAAATGAAATGACTGTACTCATATGATGTATTCGCAAAAAAGAATTATGTAAATGATTTAAAACGTTTGGTTAAAACAATTGGTATATCACATTATTACAAATACTGTTCTCTATGGTTTAGTAATATTAATTTAATTCAATGGTGTTGTTGCTGTATATATGTTTATGAAATTCAATTATTAACTATTTTATCATACATACGATGAGACTGTGAAAATATATTGAACAATGTTAACGAAATTCGAGGATACCACAATATATGTAACTAAACTAATCTTGAAAGAATTTTGTATATGGAAGAAATTTGCATCATTAGCAAAATGCAAGTACAATATATTTTTCTGTTACTTTAATCACGATACACCTTTCTACCGAAACTCCATTCAAACTATTTCTTTACAAATATACACGCCTCATAATGCTTCCTAATCTGCAACAGTGTATCAATACCATAGCGAACTCCGAATTCTGTCGAGTTTTATCACCCAAGACAGAACGTCGTAGCAATTTAATAGGTTAAGTGGTCGTTTAGTGTCACGGGTCTGATAGCGACTGCGGTCACGGAAAGTGTGACCTAAAAGGAATATCATACATGTGTAATAACGTGCCAATATGATGAAATTCACATACGAAATAGATCTTTTTAGAAAAATATCTAACAGGTACTTTTTCTATTTGCAGTGGTTCATAATTACGATGTAAAAACAAATCTCAATTTTTTTTATAATTACCAGCAACCGTGGATTACGGATCGATCTCAATAGAAGAACAATCGAATTATATAAAAATTGTAACAATTAAATCGAAATTTTCACTCAGTTTAAAGTATGATGAAAGGTGAAACTATCCCGTTAATTCTTTTAAGTATAAGTTTTGTTGTTTTTATAAAATGCAATTATATTATTGATATTTTCTCGCGAGATCATTATTTCATTCGTTTCATTGATTTCGTTTAAATGGTATTATTCGAATAGAATATGTTTCATACTAGGATTTTCGTTATTTATATAGCGCACTTTTAAGTACAGTTTCTTTAAAAAACAAGTAATAACGCGTGTGGTATTATTGTATTATAATAAATAATCGCTTATTCCCGCTGTTCGAATTATCTATATCTTTATCGAATTATCTATATCTGCTTTATATTCTTTCTGTTCTGGTTGATGGTGATTTTCTTGAAAATAGACTTGTTAACCTCTAAGTTCTTTAATCTACTGTTGCTCTTCCTCCTATCCTCGAAATAGAATTGTAGTAAATAGGTGTATCGCGAAGTGTCTCTGTTCTGACTGCTGAGTTTACTTTATTATTACTTTTGGTTTCCACACGTTAGACCTGCTTTAACTTCTTCATGTATTTGTCGTCTTTATTTATTATACCCAATTTTCCGTTCCCCTTTTTTCTGCGTGTTGTAGTATTTTTGCCACTACAGTCTCCAACAACAAATTTTATTCAAATCTCTGATACGCGGTTTGAGAGCCGAAATGTGTTACTGCTCCTACCGGCACGCTACAGGGTTAAATGTGGCACTAAATGTACTCGACAAAGCTATCGATTGGGGAAACTAATACTAACCATCTAGAAGGGGTGAATACATATATTGAACACTACTTGTAGTTACTGTCGGTCGTTGACGCGCCAAGTCGACGCGAATCTGCGGTATCGGATAATCCATCAAAGCGTATATGTTTGATTACTTGCAGAAAGTCTGTAGCCATGAGGGCCAAGAAGTTCTTCATCTTCAACAAGAAACTACTCTGAACATTGCCGCGATGTGAGCATCAGCGCTGTTCCGGAAAGAGTTAGTTAGAAGTGGTCCAAGCATCCGTTGGCAAAGTAACACTACTAGGATCCTGCAGAGTCGTTGAATCTCGCCTGAGAACGATCACGGACTGAAACAGTGAACAAGAACTACGAGAATGTCTAAATGAAGTCCGGAGATCGCAGCGAGGTCAAGGAGGAACCATTGGCGAAGCACCAGCTGCAAGGCTCCGCTATCCTGAAGTAGCTGATCGAGGTCCTTGCGAGGAGAAAAAAGTCTAGGGAACCGTGGTTCGTGAAATTGACAAGGCTCTGATCGCGAGAAATAGACTGGAAGAAGAAGAAGAAGGAGAAGGAGAAGATAGGGCATTGGGTAGAGGTACGCAAACCGTTTCCTCGAGGTCAGGTTGGGTACCAAGTGGCTCGAGGCCTGTATTAAGGGGGCGGGATAATTTAGAAAGATTTGACGATAGCTTCGTCAATAGGAGCAGTGTCGATGAGACAGGGAGATGAGGATGAGGTGCTCGCTGCTGATCGTCGTATTCCTCTGCGTCGTGGCGCGATTGGCGCGATGCCAGAACACGGCCTGGCTCAGGATACCGGAGAATTACTGGGAGAAGGACCTCACGAGCAAATACGATCCTGCTCGTGCGGACCAAAAGGACCACTGGGGGCACCACTGGAACAGTGACTCGATCGGACCAGGCGATCCCCAGTTTTACAGTCGGGTCGTTAACTACAGGAGCAACAGGGCCATCGATGTCTCTAGGTACTTTGTTATTTATTGTGTCATCGATGCGGAAGAGATAGAGACTCTGATTTTGGACTTGGGTTTTATACGACGGTATGCTTTGAATAGGACTTGAAACTTTATTATACGTATAACGCGAAGTGACTTAGTTAACGATTTGAAAAACGTGCGTTCTTTTGAATTTTTTTCGTAAATGTTTATAAATTCGGATTTTACGAATGCTTTTTATGATACTAAATTTACCACGGTCAAATCATCGGTTTCTCGTTTTACGATTATAAAAATTGTAAAGACACTTTCATACGGAATGATTGAATAAATTATTGCGGCAATCGCAATAATAAAAACTATAGTAAATCTAATGAAATTGAATCTTTTCATTTTCATGAGACGATGAGTATTCTTAAGCCTTTATGATATTTTAGCTAAATTACTACAGATCTCTGACTTTATACGATTTCACAAAGATAAAGCTGGGCTAATCTCAGAGTTCTCTGTTCTGTCGCTTATTTCTATCCGGCATGAACGCTTAAACTCTACAATCCAGTAATTGCAACGGGAGAGAAAAGAAATGCAGAATAATCCAATAAAAGCACTGGCCGGAAGCAAACATTGACAGAAAAGATTCCGAACAGCTTCTCTGTTTGCACAGCTAAAACAATTTCACAATACAATTGTAGCTGTACATACATTGAACTTCGACGAATAAATCGAAAACGTAGATTACTCGTTAAAGGCCTACATCTTCGATTTCATTGCTTTGACGTAACCATGCTGCAATAGTATTCTCCTAACTATTCTGCTAACTATCTTCAAATAATTTTAGATTAAGGATGAAAATTAACCACCAAATATTCAACTATTTTTAATTTTTTGCTATAATTTATAAACTGTGCAAATAGAAAAACTTTCAAATAAAAGTTACTTCTTTTGTCCAATGTGTTATATGGTGTACGAAAAAAAAAACGATTATTTGCTTACAATTTTTTCCAGTGGTTTAAAGAATGAACAAATCGTATATCATACGATAGATTTGGACAGAAGAAGTAAGTTTTTGAATTTGATCATGTCTTGCAAGTATGTTAAGATTGTTGGCAAGAAGGAACACTATATCTTGGACCTTCTGCGCAATCAGAAATGCTTATTTAGTAAATATCCTCTAACCCACGAGTGTGACCAAACAATTGTCCTAATTCCAGTGATCTAAATGAAACCTTTGTTCGCCATTGACACAGATCGTCAGAAGTGAACACGAACATAAATCAGCAGCCGAGCCAATCGACGAACATCCCGAAACCGACCACGAAATTCACGATAAAGCCGAGGAGATTGAAAAACGTGACGATCGCAGACGGCATTTGCCAGAGCATCGACATCCGGAACAGCGTGCACTATTTTCCGGTGATGAAGGGCTGCCGCGTGATAGAGGGCTACCTGCAGGTGGTTCTGATTGAGAACAGCTCCGAAGGAGAATTTCAGGATATACAATTTCCTGAATTAAGAGAAGTCACCGGTTACGTCCTCTTGTACCGCGTGAACGGCTTGAAGAGCCTCGCCAATCTGTTTCCGAACCTCGAGGTGATACGCGGCAATATTTTGCTGACCGACTACGCCTTCATGGTCTATGAAATGCAAAATCTCCAAGAGGTGAGTGTACTGCAGTATGTTGAATATTTTTTAGTTTCAAAATGACTCGGTGTCCTCTGGCTGTATCAAAAAGCTTTTTAATTTACCGATCCCTAAAAAAGATTAACAAGGGTTGATTTATAATTGTAAAAAGAGTGTAATTGGTTTAAATATTCGTTCTATGAAAGTCGATAAATTCAACGACCTCGTGGAAAAGCGGGGCATCAATGGAGTACATTTTGATTTTGTTTTGGCACTTTTTCTTTGTAACATGTCCTTCAGTTTTTTTAAAGTCAATGCACCCCAAATTTTAATCCATAGCGTTAATTGCATTATTGCAACTTTTGCATTAATAGTTACTTATTTTACTGATTCCTATTATGCTCATAAATAATGTCACAATTATGCGGTATGTAAAAACAATTTTAGTACTTCCCAATTGTTCTAGTTAGGTTACAAGATGACGTGTAAAAGTGAACTAGAATTATATAAATGGTTAATACAACGTTATTGGTGATAGACGGACGAATTCAACCACCTAAATATGATTTTTTGATAGTTTGGAATATTTCATAAATAGGATAGAATGAGGCTAAAGATCCTGTTTCTCATATGAATTTATTGTGAATTTAATGATTTATGTTTTATAATAAAATTCTGGATGTGTATTTTCTTATTTTGTATAAACTGTAACTATTATGCTTTAATTTTGCAATGTTTGTCTTTTAAAGATTAGTATGCAACATAAACGAAGTCTATACTTAGCTGAGTGCAAATACAATTCCAGGTTTCATTGCTTTAAAATAGAATTGTACCATCGCAAAGCGATAAATTGATCCGTGCAAACGGTTATGTTTTCAATGCTTGGTGATGTCCATTCAATACTGCTGAGATAGAGATGTCAAGCTGCAATTCTGAGTTTACTTACTAGCGTAAGCCAAAATTATCATTTACAAGTTTTTTAAACCATTATTGTTCTTTGATTTTTCAAAGATATTAAAGAACATCTTTATTAATATTAAAATATTTTCATAACATTATATATCAATAAAAAACGTTCGATTAGACAGAAGTTCATCTACTGCTGGAAATATTGCCAATGATAAAGCGTAACACAAAGCGGATTAAAATTCGGAACTGTTAATTACACGTCTATTTAAGTACACGTGAAATAGGGATCTCTAATTTTAATCATCTTCAAAAGTCAGAGATCGAAGGTATACTGTTATTAATTGTGTAACTTATTAAATGAAGTATTTATTGGAAATTATTTGAGAAGTATACGAATACATGAAATTTGACGGACTGGATATAACATCGATTTAATATTTTCATCGAAGATGGGGAATATGTGAAAGAAAAGTCCTGACAGCAGGTCAAAAATTTTTCAACGAATGCAGAGCTTCCCTCGAAAAAAGTTATTTATCGCGTGGTCGGTGATATTTCCGCGGGCGTGTTATGATTGAAAATAAACCTGAATCAATATTCGCTTAGACGGTAAATATTAGTCTTTGCTCGTTTCACTTTACGCGATTTATATGCATGGTACCGTTAATCACTAGCAACAAGTTGAATAAGTTAAATAACAAGATCCGTCGTATTCCATACTGTTCGGAAGCAATAATTCAAGTAAATGCAATCATTACTGTTAATTGTACAATTTTATTGTATGTCTATTCGTATATGTTGCTCGGTGACATCTATTTGTATGCAATATGGTTTGCCTACAAAAAAATGTTGGTATTCGTTTCAACTAAAACTAATAATAAGCAATCCACAATATATAAAAAGTAAAACATGTGGAGCAGTAATTTTAACGTTATAAAACTCGACTGATACTTTTATATCCAATTTCTGTGCGATTAATTCAGCCACGTTACTAAACGTGAGCGCGTTACTCTGCTTTCCGAGAATTTATTACTGGTTTGTTATCGATTGCGTAAAAAGGATAAACGAAACTAAATGTCGTTTATTTGCATAACTTTAAGCGAAAGCTCCCAGTTCAATATGTTAACTTGTATCAGCTATATCTGGGTAGTTGAATGAAATCTGCAGTCATGAAATTCAATCGGATAAACAGACTCTAGTGTTTAAGAGTAAATTTTCAACATTAATTGTTATGGTACCAGTTACATAAAATATCAGATTGTTACATACCATATCTGCTTGTTACATATCAAATATCAGATGTACATACAGTCACAAGAAACAATCGAGAAAATTAAAGCAATTTATTTTATAAAGCAAAGACTGAAATTGAGTCGCTCGGCTGTGAGTGACATGACTGCAATTCTGGAATTGAATTATTTACTTCTTTTTTATGGACGTTCCTTGTCCGGCAAGTTTCCGCTTATGGTAACTAGTATAATAGTGCAATTTCTACATCTCGATAAGAATTTTTATTATACTAAGGGCAATCTTAATATCTTAAGGAAATAAAATTTTTTCTTCTTGATAACTAAAGCAGAATACATTTGTTGTTTACTTACATCGAAATTTTACTATCGACATCGTGGCAATGTTGTTCGAGAAATTAGAGCATATGATGTTAAAGAAAGTTTGTAAGAAAGAGGCGAAAAAGTAAAAGTAACGGTATGAAACTAACACCATTTCTCTTCTGCAAAATCTTATTAAAAATTTAATTTCTTATTTCTGCGGTTGTAAGGAAAATGATACACGACACATGCATGCTTTCACTCCCTGTATAACACCGTGTCGAGTTCTTAACACTAATTCTCCTAGTTGACACTGTTTTCTAGTTTTCTTTATACAGTATGAATATAACACTTTCTTTACTTTGCCTTAAATATCGTATATCTGTATCACTGAAATTTGTAAAGAAAGTTAAGTTAACCCTTAACTACTACACCGCGGTTTTATTAGCGGCCTCTCAAAGTGCTGTTAATTAAATACCGTAGCTTTTATTAATTTATTTATTTAATTTATTTTATTTTATTTATTTAATTTAGTTAAGATTATCAGCACATTATATTCAACTTACTGAAATTGTTAAGAAAATAAAGACATTTCAATATGGCATCCGATTGTAGCAATTAATAAATAAATTTTTTCTTTATATAAAGATCGGCTGTCTTGTTATTATAAAACAAGTCGAGCAAAGTTTATGAAGAGATGATGCCGACAATTTGTTCAGCGAAAATGAAACAAACACAAAGTGCATAATGCAGGTGTATTTGATTTGATTTTCTGCGATTAATGTTTAAGTTACATATCATAAATAACGAACATTCAGAAGTTCGCAATCACGAGACGAATTAAATACAGGCGTCGACAGTTCGAGAGAACTGAGCAGACAGAAACATTAATAAATAACAACATTGATTTCGTTATGCAATATTTATATTGTTGTAGCTTTAGCTATCGTTTTACGGCATTAAACTCTAATTTCTTGACCGATCATTCTCATGGCGACTCCATGGCGAGATGCTGGTCTACGTAGTTTTGTTTCAATTCGCCTGGCGCGGCTAGTTGACCTCGTCGGTCAAGTGACAGTAATTAGTCAATCAAATTAACCGGTAGTTCGACCCCTGGTTGCCAATATCGCGTCTGAATTGCTCAAGTCCACATGATCCTCTTCTTGTAGATTGGCCTGAAGAAGCTCATGGAAATCTCCAGGGGCAGCGTACGGATCGAGAAAAACCCAACGCTTTGCTACACGAATAACCTGAACTGGGACCTTATCGTTTCGGCTGGCGAGAATGTTATTAAGGACAATCGGGAGGAATCGTCTTGTCCAGGTATCGTTTGTCTCCAATTGTCTCTACTTGTTTCGATGAATTCATTGTCGTACTTTCTAATGAATCTAATTTTTAGTATTAATGTGTCAATTATGAACTTCATTCTGTTGGTGCTGAATAAAATTCTAACTTTTTGTCATCAACATTTAAACATTTAATTATAAATGGAATCAATATTACAAATGAATATAAATCGTTGTTCTTTCTCTGAAAGTATTACATTTGAGAATCTTTTAGTCATTATAACTACAAATATATTCTATTCTAAATATAAACGTTAATCATTTCTTCTATAGTGAAAGGTTTGGTTCTTGTGTTATCAAAATCTAGAAATGAAAATAAATGAAGATATATATTACATGGATAAATTGTTTCATTCTACTAGAGAGACGATTAAGGATAAAGAAATGTTTAGTCAACGTAATTATAGTTTTAAAAATTTACTTGGTAATGGTATTGGTGATGGTAATGCTTAATCACTAAATATATTTAATATATAAAATTAATTATTAATGTAAGAAGAATAAATTAATGTAAAAAGATGTGAACTATAGCTTATTTTTATAAAAGTATAATGCAGTATCTTTAATGGTTGCATTCACAGTTCTCTATACATCGTGTTTCAGGTTGCTCACACTGCCCACAAGGTCTTTGTTGGACCGCGCAGCACTGTCAAAGTTTGGAGAAACCAAAATGTCACAAACAATGTCTCGGCGAATGTCGTGGTCCAAGTGATAGCGACTGCTACGTGTGCAAGCATTATCGACACGAGGGAAAATGCGTGGAAAACTGTCCCCCGCATTTGTGAGTAATAACTATTAATAAATTGTTAATAACAAGTAATTAAAAAATTAATAGTAATTAATTTAAAATAATTAATAGTAAGTAATTATCATATTACTGTGCTCTTTTTTGTTGGTGATAAAGAACATCTTAGGATAGACAAAAAAGAGCTTCAATCTTTAGTTGCAGGATACCCGAATGAGTATTGTCATTTGCCTATCACTGGCTTTAATTATGTTCACTGGAAAGACTTTTTATTGAATTCATATGGTGATCAAATACTTTTACATTGTATTTATTACTACTAATACATCATAAAAGAACACTAAATCAATAGGAAGAAACATTATTTAGCAGTTTAAGTGCCGAATATCAGATCCAGAAATGATCACAATATCAAAGCCGTTTTAATTTATGAAACTGAAACTAGTAAATTATACAAAATATTATTAAAGCTCTTTTGTACTCTAAAAGTCCTAGTAACGTTCAGTTTGTTCAATATATTACAATAAAATTTAATTTTACGGTCTGATAAAAAATTAATGTCACCTACACGTGACCGATGCGATAATGAACATTATTTACGGCTGGAAAGATATCACCTGTGAGATATGCGAGTTTGATTGTTTGTTAGGCCCACGTAATTGTGCTATTGGTCAAATTGACAATGTCAATGGATCGAATTACGAGGAAATAGGGTCACGTCTTAGCCGTTCTCGCTGGCAGTAGACAGTACTTTCGATTACTGAATCGCTGAATCTGTATCGCAGATACGCCTACCTCTCGAGACGCTGCATCACCAAGGATGAATGCGTGAAGATCAATAGTCGCCTGAGAAGGATATACATGCTGGAGGAGGGACAAACATGGAGGCCGTTCAATGGGTCATGTTTGACTCAGTGTCCTGAGGGGTATGAGGATGCTCTAGATCAAAACAATGTAAGTTTTTATTCCACACAGGCACGATTCCATCTTATTTTTTAACTCCTTACTTGTCGCGAGTTAACACATTGAACGCCATGTGAGTTACTTATAACTCACACTGTGTTTAACCAATTCTGAGAATCAGTCTTTAATAGTTCTTCTTCAGCATTAATACAATACGGTACAGTATTATATTCTGATCATGGTCAATTTTGAGATGAATTTTTTTTACAGATTCTTCTTGATCTTAAGTCGTAAAATTCCGTTATAATTGTTATGGCATATAGGATGGGGTATTTAAAAACTGATCTCTTGATCTAGGTCGTCCATCAATCGCTATATATGTGAGAAAATCACGATTTTGTACCCACGTACTTAATTGAATGAAGTTTTTTACCTATCATTAGTTCAAATTCTAAAACACAGGGTAATATTTCAGAATATATCTAACGTTCCGGCATAACTTTTATCTCATATTTTAAAAAGGAATACGTTATATATGATTGAAAATTAGAAAGTCAGTTGCCAATACTCGTACAGAAATACCAACTTCAAACTTTCCTTTGTTTTCCGTTGCATTCAAGTGACTTGCTCTAAATGGTTCACTCTGTATACTTTGTATGCAGTTTGTACAGCACGTACATAATGCGAGTTACTGTCGAGTTACAGATGACCACGTGTCGGGTCTGTGAGAACCAATGCCGGAAGGTGAATCATGGTGCTTTGATACGTCATATTTCGGACGCACAAATGTACCGTGGCACAACCGTGGTAAGAGGGGCTCTGGAATTCCAGATCCGTAACGGGAATCCGAACATCATGAACGAGTTGACTGAGGCGTTTGGCCAGATCGAAGAAATCACGGAGTACCTGAAAATCACTCACTCGTTCCCCATAACGTCGCTGAGCTTTTTTAAGAAGCTGAAGGTGATCCGTGGCGAGAAACTAGACATAAATAACGCCAGCTTAGCGGTTTTGGACAATCCGAATCTGTCGAATTTGTTCCCGCTGGAGCAGAACATCCAAATCGAGAACGGCCGACTGTTTTTCCACTACAATCCGAAGCTGTGCCTCTCGAAGATTCTGGAATTCAGCAAGATGGTGAACATTACGAACTTTACGGACGTGGAAGTGCAGCCGGAATCGAACGGCGAGAAGGTCGCTTGCAATGTCGTCAATATCAACATCACAGTGCAGGATTTAGGACCGGACTACGCGGACCTTGTCTGGGACAGCTACCAGCCGACCCCGGGCCAACAGCTGCTTAGCTACCTATTGAACTATATGGAGACCGAGAACGAGAACATCAGCTACGAGTCAAACGCCTGTGGCGGCAACAATGCATGGCAGATTCTTGACGTTGACATCCCGAAGTGGAAAAACACCGTGTCCAAGCATATCACCAACTTGAAGCCGTACACCATGTACGCAGTCTTCGTGAAAACGTTCAATGCCCGCAACACCAACAATTTCGTGAAGAATGAGGTCGGTCAATCCGAAATTATCTTCTTTAGGACCAAAAGTACGATGCCGTCTCCGCCAGTCAATGTGGTATGCACTATTAAAAGCGAATCTGAAATCTTGGTCACGTGGGAACCACCTATCTTCCCAAACGGACCCATTGGTTACTACATGATTTCTAGCTCCATAATTTCGGAAGAGAATAACCTGGTCGCGCACCGAGATTACTGCGACAATCCCTTGCAGAACGAGGTCGAGGAGACAGTACCCGATGTGACCATCAAGACCCCCATAATGAACGCTGCTTCTTGTTGCTCGAAAAACAACCAGCACGTGAACGTGATCACCTCAAAGAAGTTCGAGATATTTTGCCACGAGAATACGACCATCAGTTACATTTCGCCCGGTTGGAGGGACTACTGTGTTTACAACAACTATAACTCTGTCGATGACAAATTCTACAAATTATCGTCCTCGCTTCAGCAGGAGGGGAATTCCCAAAATCCTGGCAACTCGAACAACGTCGTAGGCTTCGCAGATGCGGGCGCCGTGACTTATAATGTCAGCGGAACGAACAATTCGTTCGTGATAAAGAATCTCCGGCACTTTACGCGGTATAGCATATCAATCGCCGCGTGCGGCATCAAGGTGAACGATTCGCATATGTGCTCGTCTATCCAGTACTCTAACGCTCGAACCAAGAAATTGGAACACGCGGACGACGTACGGAACGTGAAAGTGTACGTAACCAACAACACTATCGTAGAAGTGACTTGGGACTTGGTGAAAAACCCTAACGGCATGACAGTCTCGTATACTATACAATATACTAATCTGGACATCAAGGACGCCAAGAAGATCACGGAATGTATTCCTAACTTCGGGCAGAAAGAGAAATTGAACAGCTTCTTCATCAAGAATCGGAGCCCCGGCAGGTATAGTCTGCGGATGAGATCAACGTCTCTAGCTGGCGATGGTCTCTACTCCGATGTGGTTCACTTCTCCATAAATGTGTCGAACGCTACCCCGATTACTATGATATCCTTGTTGACCGTAGCCACTTTTACTGTCATTTCGATCACGATATTCGTGCTATTGAGGATACAACACAAGAAGAAAAAACAAGAAAGACTGATAGCAATCGTGAACCCGGACTATATAGAAACTAAGTACGTGATCGACGATTGGGAAGTACCTGCAGAGAGTGTCGAAATCGTAGAGGAGTTTGGCACAGGTAACTTTGGCAATGTATACCGAGGAATCTACGATAAGACGACACCGGTGGCCATTAAGATGATCTCAAAGACGGCCAGCCAGAGGGGAAAGAACGAATTCCTGAACGAGGCTTCGGTAATGAAGAACTTCTCGACGTATCATATCATCAAGCTCCTAGGTGTGGTGTCCATCGAGAATCCTCCGTACGTTATCATGGAGTTGATGGAGAATGGAGACTTGAAGACTTATCTACGCAAGATTCGCGACAGGCTGGATCTAGTTCCAGACGCTTGCGGCATCGTGAGAATGGCAGCAGAGATTGCCGACGGTATGGCCTATCTAGAGTCGAAGAAGTATGTGCATCGTGACCTTGCTGCGAGGAACTGTATGGTGTCCAAGGACCTGGTCTGCAAAATCGGTGACTTCGGAATGGCTAGGGATATCTACGAGACTGATTATTACAAAATTGGCGAGAAAGATTTGCTGCCTATTAGATGGATGGCGCCAGAAAGTCTCTCCGACGGTGTTTTTACGTCCGATTCTGACGTTTGGTCATTCGGCGTGGTTCTCTATGAGATCTTGACCTTGGCTGAAATGCCTTATCAAGGTTTCTCAAACGGAGAGGTGCTTAGCCACGTATTGCACAAAGGAACGTTAAACATACCGCGGAACTGTCCCGAGAACATTAACAAGATCATGGAAAAGTGTTTCAAGTGGCGACCCAGTGATCGCCCCACGTTCATGGAGATTGTGGGCGAACTAGAGCCTCGTCTTAGGCAGGACTTTTGTGAGAACTCATTCTACCACTCCGCGGAGGGTGTGGAGACCCGGAAGTCGGGCATGAAAAGGCCTTATCATCCGGCCGCTCCTATCAAATTCCACTGGGGCAACGAGACGGCCCGCTGGGTCAAGGAGTTCGAGGACAACGTGACGCTTCTAGATCAGACCAAAGCTGGCACCAGCAGAGGTCGCATCTTCAAAAACGGTTTCCAGCATTTCGGTAATGTAACCAATTTGGAGAACGTGCCTCTGGATCGGTGAGATTGACCTCGGCGAACCAATCGCCAATCCAAGACCTTGTAGATACAATGTACAAACGATACTCTGGGCAATATTGCGATTCGCCCGATGAGCACAGGTGAATGTTCTCGCCGAACTCCAATTATAAAACATACGGGATTTTTTTACGAAGAGAACCTCGATGGTGACGAACAATGAATAAGACGTCGCCGTTCTGTGTGTCCAAAATGTTTTCCAGGAAGGAACACTGCGTGATCATTTGAAAGAGTTTCTCTTCTATTAGAAGCGCAACCAAAAGCTCCTCGACCTATCGAGGCAACCTCTGACCTCTTGTTCGATGAGCAATTTTAGCGTTTAGTAGCTGTAGCTGTCAATATCATCAAGAACTGATTAATTATACGAAGTTTAGTTGTCGCGTGATTGTACGTTGAATTCTTTGTTATTCAATCTTCCTTGGAGTTTTATCATTCTGGGTTATACGTTAAACATTGCAATGCATTTTTCGAAAAATTAGAATCTATATGATTCTGCTTTCCTTAGGGTTATTTTATTGAATTTTTCACTTATTAACGAAACGATGTACAGTCAGTTAAAAAAAATTCAGTATATCACTGATCGATCAGATACGAGATAAATCATTTTTTCGTTATTATGGCAGGAAACACAAATATGTATGTATATATTTATTTCGTAATAGTTAAAACAAAGAAAAAGACAAACATAGAAAAAATGAAATACAAAGTGCATATAAAATTATTACACATAATATTTTAAAAATAATTGTCAATCAATATTCTTCGATCTCAATTTTTTTTTTTTTATTAAAACTCGATATATATCAATCAAATAGATTTTGTTGCTGCATTTTTGAAAGTTGATTTAGTAGAGTAAATGTAATAATTTTGTTCTGCTAATTAGCAAAACTTTTGATCCTTGTTATCGTATAAATTTTCAAACAAAACCACGGGACTATTAGCTACGTTTATATGAGACATGCAATTACACGATCTATGTATCAATCATTCCTGCCAATTTCAGAGCCTTTGTATTGGAATCATATTTTATTGGTCGTAAAGTTTTGCACCTTTTCTTAATTCTCATTCACGAATTGCAATTTGTGTTTTCATTTTGAAGAAACTATTTTCAATTAGATCTCGTCTGTACATTGACAGGCACGAAACTGACTTGTACTTGACTTTGGAACCACGCGCCAAATCTTGTTTCGAAATCTCGTTTCTTTTTGTTATGTTTGTCCCTTCTGTTTCGATTGTTAACTGTTTCATTAATAATAAATATTATGTTTCTGAATATAGTCATACATAAATTATTTATTTCTCATCTCCTCGATCGGGGATGTACAGCTTTAAGAAATATTTTACAACGTGTACGAAAACTTCTTCTACTGGCTGTACATTAGATGAAACTAAGTTGTTTGTTCTTGTTGACCAAACTGATAGGCCGCGAACAGTGTCAACAACGAAATCACTTGTACACGTACGAAGAAAACGTTCCCGAGTACACATTTCGCGTTGCGTTGCATCACATCGTGCCAAACTCGAGACATCAAGGTTTGCCTATACATATCTCTACAAACTCTACGTTGAAATTTTGTAAATAGAGGCGACACGGCACAACGTACGTCGCTTCCTTTCACGATTGGCCCGTGTTACCTCGTATTTTATAGAGAAATCTTGATCCCTTTATAATTCAGTGGCACAGGATTATTGTCTTAGCGTGTTCTTTAGGGTATAACCAGTTCCGCGAGGAAGCTATTTCTGGGCTGTTGGATTCACTAAATGATATAACAGAAGCGGCAAGAAACGAATGGAATACGAAATCATTATAGTCAAGGGAAAGCATCGGTTCCTCGAAAGATAAAAACCGTAGCTTTCTCACGGTATCCCAGTATCCAAGAAATAAGTAACATAAGAGAAACACTAACACACGAGAGATAATTTCGGATCAACCAACCGGAAATTGCTTGCACATTCGGCACACGCGAATCCAACCATACACACATCAGAGTTCCTCATTAAATGTATATCGTTCGCGCGAGCCGCAATCCCAACATGTTGCGCCAAAAACTAAGTAGCGAGAGCATTTTCCTCCGAAAAGGGCAAGGTCTCGAATGGGTGCGCGGTTTACGCACGTACAGGTATCATCTAGGTAAACTTGCAATAAATATGCCAACAATCTTTGCAATAAGTATGAAGTAAGGTAAGGGTTTAAGCGGAGGGAACCGAAGGAGACAACAAGAGAGTATCCGTATTTTATAGTAACAGATGTCCGGATGAGTATTTTTCTTGGCCATATTTATTCTTAATCGATCGACTGAGGCAACGGGAATATACAGGGACACGATGTAGTCTAGGGTGGGATCGATTCGGACTGCGTAATTCAGCCCTCCTCAATTTTGTCGAGGTATGCTTCGGTCCTTCATTGTTCCAGGAACGAAAGAATAGTCGAATCGAGTCGTTGATACAATATCTCAGAAGCCTTCGATTAAGAAAGGTAAAGGTTCCGAGGTCTTTGGAAAAGATAAAAAAATTAAGACACCTCCAAAGCGTGCAAAATTTGTAATACCCTTTCACGGCTTCTTAAACAATAGATCTTTATGCACTGATATTACCTGTCGACTTGTAAAATAAATTTGAATTCTTAATTTATTTTCCATATGATAAATGTTTCATTTCGTCTGATTTTTAGAAAATCACTCACGAACATCATGCGTAAAGATCTGTAATGTATCTATAGTTACATGAATTTATGTAAGAATTCGGAATATAACATATTTATTACAAGATTTGCGCAAAGAAGTCACATTTCAGTTAGCATCCCGTTTAATCGGAAAACTACTTGCGCAATAGAAGATTACGCAATCGACGGAACATTGAAAAGGAACACTTCTCTGATATCAGAAGTTTTTTTTTTTTTTGATATCAGAAGTAAAAACTTTTACAAATAAGAAAGTAGATAAGTTTCAACGTCAGAAAATTACTCGACATATAGGATGTTCTAACATTTAAATTGTCTAGAAGTATTTCCTCGGATTTAGTAACATTGATTCTGATCGATTTTATATTTTAACTACTTGATAAATACTGTTAACTGTTATTACTAACATTTTATTAGAAAAAAAAATACAATTTCAAACTTGCCCTCTATTGTCTCGGTTCTTGTTTGTTTTAGTTGCGTGTTCAATGTATCGTCGATTTCGTAGCAGTAGTTTACACAATTTATGGAGAAATCTAATGGTACATGTAATCGAAAGTCCAACACGGGCTGTTACTATATATTTTACGAAATCGATATTCTTTCTTAGGCGGGCGGGTGAGTAGTTGAGAATAATGTTTGTCGGGAGAAAGTGTAGTGTTTAAGACAGTATGTGTGTACAGTACACAGTCACATGTATTCTAAGATGTTACTGCAATTTAATAGTAACAAGAGAAAGGGATTAAGCGTTAAGCAGCTTTGTTTCTGAAGTAAATCTCTTGGACAGATGTAATTTATCGGACAAGGGGGCAGCCGATGATTATCGAGAATGAATTATTGAACGAATATCGATGATAATTCTCTGAATGATTCTCTCTGCATTTGTTTTGTTCTATGTATAGCGATTTACTTGGATGACGAGTTTACTGATTATCGTGAACCATGGAACGATTACATTTCAAAACTAAATTTACATCTACAGAACGTACCAGACACAAATGAGTATATATGTTTTAAAATGGTAAACAGATAAAAAGAACTCAAAAATATCGATGTATCATTATGAATCTACCGAAGACCCGCAATTTTTATTTGGCTCGTATTTTTTGTAATTGTTGCATCAAATTTCCATTTTGCATCACGTCTATACGTACTCCTAGAACTTAAAATCAGTCGATTGGCCGACGAAACGCTGGCTCGTACTGACCACCTTAGTTAAATTGCACTAACTAACGTTTCCAAACATCCAAAAAATGAAGCTTTAAATTAACAAGATATTCTTTAAATAAGGAGAAACTTAGAAAAAACTTGAGAAAAAAATAAGTGGAATTACAGTTAAAACTCTGCAAATACGCGATAAGGATGACAGCATAGGAAACGAAAATTAATCGAAATTGGTCTGAATTTTCATAGTATCTTCTATTTCTTGCTGTGAATGAAAATTGGATAATGCTACGTTGCCAGAGAAATACGTTTTGCGGTGCAATTGCGTTTAGATTCCGCAATTTTCAGTATACGTACGACAGAGTCTTGAACCACTTTCCGAGATGTTCGCGATCGCACACGTTGTACATACTGCGAAACAATAGTAGCGTTAACGATAATAAAATGAAGAACGTCTACCCGGACGGAACGATATCGACAGATCGTTGGCCCGACGTTGCTCGCGTGTGAATAAAAATCCCAACGACTCTACGGATGGTAGAACACTAACGAATTTAAGCGTGCCGTAGGAGCGACGTATAAATTGTTTCGAACGGTCGAAGGAAGTTTGAAACGATACACGAGAAAACGTGTCTTTTCCCCCATTCCATTTGGTGTTCATTATCGACCATACGTACGATTCATGTACCAGGAGAAGAAAGAAACGGAGGATTGAATTTCACTAAACGAGCAAAAAAGAGACGAGAGACTGGAAAATAGAATATTATCGAAATCAAAATACTCTAATGGGCATTAACGTATCTCCCGCGAGCTTCAAGAGAAAAAAAAGAAGTTAAAAAATACGAATATTTTGTTACTGTTGCAATAATAGAGAGTTAAATCGTGTAAATAATAAGAGAACCGTGCGCTCGTGGTTTCTAGCCGGGGCTAATTAAACAGATAAACTAAATAACGGCGAAGGGAATTATTAACGATGTTAGGTAATAATAGCATACGCTGCGACGACGAGTCAATCTCGGGCCAACGATGGCGATCGAGCCACGTCGCGTTCTATCTGGGTAATTAATTTAGTATTTATTATTGCCGTCTAGTGCCTGAAGGCAGGAAGAAGTCGTTCCGAGTGAGTTTCTTCCAATCAGTCAGAGAATATCTGAATTCGCAATGGGAACGCGCGACGCGACTGGAGAAACAATTTTCGTTGGTCGTCCCGAGTGCCGTAACTAGAAGGCCTTTTCTCGCTAAGTCACTAAGATACATACTTACTAGTTCGTACTCTGTTTTATTTAAACCGACTTGTATATAATACGCGTAACGAATACTTGTACCAGTTCAATCACTGTACACGCTGCATAAGAGGTCCAATCGCGATATACACACACACATATATATACATATAAAAGAAATATTAATATATGCAACTCGTTAATCTCTGTACAAATAGAAAAATCTTAGGATTCTAGGATTACGAGAAATCGGGTTTAAGCCTTTGCGGACGAAATCAGAATTGATCGATGAATTCGCTTCGGAGGAGAATAATTAACACATTTACCTACCGCATTTGTATTTTACAAAACAGAAGTCTTATCCAGCAGATTTCGGCTGCGGTAAATTCAAACTTAGTGTCTCACGTTGATTCAATTCGTGATCATATACACGACTAGACTATTTTGCAGACGCTTGTTCGCAAAGTGTTAACTCAAAGTTTTCAATGAGTGACTAAGCTTGGCCCGACCGTAAAATTCTAGATTCGTTTTTACAATTTACAATAACATAATTTATTGACAGTCCTCGAACCGTAGCTTCCCTCGTCACTTAAATACTTGTATAGCACCTTAGTTGCCTAAGTAACTAACGTAATTAGGCGTGTCCACTTGCTACAAGATAACGAATAGGAGCTATATGAGAGACAAAAGTCATGCAACCAGGTGAACAAAGAGGATCTTCAAGCAGATTCCAGTTTACGGGGTGTCCCAAAAATGTCTAACAATCCGGAAATGGGAGATACCTGAGGTCATTTCAAGCTACTTTTTCCTTTACAACAATTTTCTCGCATCGGCGGTATTTGCTAACGATGCCTCGGAAAAATTTTTACTAGATTTTTAGACATTTTTGGGACACTCTGTATAGAGACCTTACTTCGAAACCATCCAGTAAACGAGAGATAAATTAATTACTTAACTGAAATTTCAAACAATAACGACGGTTAATGAAGTTGTTTGAAAATGTGTGTTTTAACAGCATCCAAGATCGTCTAAATTATCACCGTCTATTTATTATTTTCAAGAGAAAACAGTCAGCATTTGTGACCAGTGCTTTGATCTTGGACCATGCCACTACTAATTTTCCAATACTGGTGGCGTGACTTATGGCTCCGGTTGCTCTGTCCTTATTGAAAACTGCTCCCATGAGCAACTAGTTGGACACAGCACGACTAAGCGGTTCATTAGCTGGCAAGTGGCCCGTTTAAGCGAACTACTGTCCGTTGTTCAAAAGATGGCACGATTTCTAACGATGAGCAAGCTCCTACCTGTAGTCCCCACTTTTCTACGACCTTTCGAAATCTACAACTATTGGTAAACAAGAAGATCAATAAACTAATGGCCGCGAGGAGTGATGAGAGTCGGTCGCCCACTCCATCTAATCACGTCTCTTATTCAGCGCATAACATAGTCAACAATAAACAAAAGTCTAGATTCAAAACAAATTGAACACACACACACACATCTGATGTGCTCCTAGCCGAAAATGACGGTCACGGGGCCAGAGTCACTATTTCCTGGAAATTGGGGCTAATAGGGTGGGATCATTTCTACCAATACTCCGTGCCTTCTTTTAAGCAACGGGCAATAGATCTTTGTTTTTCATTTCGAAATAGGAGCTCAAGCGCGGAACTCAAGTTTATCGAAAGGCAAACTTCAGTCGTCGCAGATCAATTCCATTTGGTAATTATTCTAGTTACGGTACTGTAGACGCGCGCATACGGCAAATGTTCAGTGGACTTGCGCCGAAGACTCAGTTTTAAATTAGGGGTGTCTCTCGTTTCATTTCGATAGTCTCGTTCCACCCTTTCATCGAATCAGCTGACTATCTGGTTGGGTCGCAGCTTCATTCACGGACCGTGTTAGTAAATACGGTTCATCCGATTCAAAAGCTAGAAAACAATTAACACCTCGCAAAATAACAATATTTAAAGAAAGCAACGAGATTAATCTTGGATATCCTGTTGCTCAAAAATATGTACGATATTTGGCCCTCGTAAATAGCTCAAAAGCGATCGATTAAAAGATTCGGAGATAGTACCTCGATCATCCATTTCTGCCTTACACTTCAACCTTAGTTTAGCGTTTGGATCACGTTGACCCAAAATAACCTATTTACAAATTAACGAACAATGGAAAATTTATATCACTTTTCAGAACCAATGGATTATATTTTAGCTAATTATAGTATCATATTCCGAAGAAAAATGTACCTTTAACAACGGAAAGAAATTGAACGAGGACAACTCGAATTCAATCATTCATTGATGATCCAACATTTTTGAGCGTTAGGATATCTCCTTCATCGTCCAAGTTGTAAGCGAGTCTTTGGTTTCAAGTTCACCGGCGCGCTCGTTGTTTAGACCATAAGCTCCGAAGAATAGATGCGAAGCGTTGGTTTACGAGAGAAAAGAAAAGACACGAGAAAACGATCGATGTTTTCAAATTTTGTATCGTTTTTCGTTATTCGAGTAACAACGATGCTTTTAAGCATTGTTTACGTGACCAATGAAACGCGGCACTTCTCTCCGTCAGAGAAAGATGTATCCGTGATCTGTCAGCAGCCACTGTCTCGGATGATTTTAGCCGAATTTCTCACATTGCATCACAATTAATGTTTTACAATACCCGACTGATATACTATTTTAAGTACAGAGTCAGTTTTTAAGACAAAGTTGCGGACAAAGTGGCTGTTGTTTCCTCATTCAATAGAGCAAATGTACAGAATATTTTGTCGCAAATAAAAGGTACAGAATGAACGAATTTAACGTGCTGATACGAGCAAAGCAGTTCATATAAACATACACTTCTCGTAATCTTGTTTTATTTTGCAATCTTGATGTAGCTTCAAAGAAATAACTAAGAGTGCTCGGCTCTAGCTTCCACATGAACGTAATCATATCTTATCAAAGATTATCGAATTCGACTTTTTGTGATCTTTGTCAAGTCGTGTAGAGAATTATTAACCAATATTTGATTTCGTTTTATCTACCTATACGCGGAGAAGATTGTTAAATAGAAAACGTACAGGGTGTTCAAAAAATGTCTAGTAGTCCTGGAATAGGGGTTACCTGAGATATTTTCAAGTAACTTTTTCCTTTACAAAAATTTTCTCCGAGGTATTGTTAGCGAGCTATTCTCGAAAAACGTTGACCAATGTGGGGCGAGTACCGTTGACGCGAGACGGCTGAGCTAATGGAGTGAAACTGGGCTTTGTTTGCTCGTTAGCTCGGCCTCCTCGCTCCAGCGGAGCTCGCTTCTCATTGGTCAATGTTTTTCGTTAACTCTTAAACGATGCCTCGAAGAACATTTTTGTAAAGGAAAAGGTTGCTTGAGCGACCTGAAATAACACCCATCTCCGGATTGTTGGACCTTTTTGGGACACCTTGTATATAATAGTATAAATTTATTTGAACTTTTTGCTTTGTTTAGTTCGCTGAATTCCAACACGCTGTATATCGTTTAATTTTCACGTTATAATTTCACCAGCAGAAATGGGATCAAGTGCGTTGTAAATAGATACAAATTTAAGTTGATAACTTGGAATCCCATTAATTAATTTTTAAATAAAAAAGGGAAAGTAATACTTTCAAGTAGATCCGAACTCAATCGAGGTAGCTCGATTACTTTGAACTTTGAGAAACTGGAGCGATTTTTCCAAGTATACTCGAATTCTGGTTGAGAAAGTTAGTAGTTCAGGTTACGTATTGATATGTTTTAACAAAGATAATTTCTCTTTTACGTGTTAAGCAATTTATTTAGCTATCTCTGTCTGTGTATGTATAAAAACTTAAAAATAATATCCAGTTAACAATCGCAGGCTTTAACCTATTTGGTTTCTTATTGATAATGTTTCCTGCCCTCGAAAATAGTCTTTCTGTTTCCGATTGTACAGATGTTACCATGATGCAAATGTATTTGCGGACTACTTTTGCTAAACTGTAATATTGAATGCAATTGAGAGACTAGAACAATACAAAATTGACCGTATGATTTATTTATTGTGCATTCTAATTGAATAACATACGACGAAGAGTTGTTGTAAAATCGTTCATTACGAAATTCGGCTTTAATCCGTATCTTCGCAAAATTGCAACATCCTTGAGGACGTTATTGCGATGCGAGGATAGTGGCTCGCTATGATATAACTCTAGGCATGGATGGTACCGTAGTGGAATGAGAAAACCATACTACAGAGCTTCTCCTAAAAGACGCGACTAATCTTTAAAAGAATTCTGGCATGCGTGTCTTGCAAGACAGAAACTACGAATAACCGACTTAGTTTGATATTTGTATGCGGTCGTACGCTGTTGTCCAGATGCATTCTCAACATTCGGGCTGTTTCATCCAGTTTATTATTATTTATTATTATTTAGAGTAGTTAAGTAACTGATTTTGCAAAATCCTTCACAAGATGACGGCAGGCAAGGTACAGGTTCAGATATTTATTTTTCCCATTCATTATTATTATCTGCCATAATTTTCCCATTCCACCTGTAATACTCGATGTAATACTTAACGTAATATATCAGTTTAAAACGATATGCAGAACATACTAATTAAGCATCAATGAGAACTGTATAGAATTAGTATAACCAATGAATGAGAACTACCGGTTAATTTATTAATTTGTACGGCTTTTAAAACTTCTCGTTAAATAGAACGTATCGATACGTGAACGATTCGGGTTTTATTTGTGACTGAACAATGCACTACCATGTCTACAGTTAATGTTACGAATGAACATGTAATATCTGCTAAGGATGAAATGTCTGACGAATATACTTCAACGATCAGCCTGATAGCGGAATCGTCACACAGGTTTTCGAACAAGCTGGCTGGATGTAAGCTGAAATTTAACTTGTCGTAAACAGTGCTAATCGTATTTCTTCGTAGGTGAACTGAGAAAAGAAAAATTGAAGTCATTGTGTGCTCACTTTTATCATTGTAGATGTTATATTCGTGTCAAAGTTGTGATCATAACTTTTCATTCTAATGAATGACAACTATACTAAGAATATTCAATTTGGGTTACCATAAGAAAATATATGGTAGTTTTGCTCAGCTGGCTTTTCAACCGTAGAAAACCCTGTGCGACGAAATGATTCTCCCTGTTAACGGCAGAAGTTAACAAATTTGGTAATACGGAGGACCGCGACAACGCGACAACAGGGTACGATCCAACCTAATTTCCAACTCGTGCTAATTTGAGTAAATTCCGGATTCGTCCTGAAGAAGAATGCGACCGTGTACGAGAACATTCAGGCTTTAACTAGACTTTGATCACGTGAAATCGAGAATACTCTGGCGGATACAGTGATTCGGAAGCATCGGTGTCACTGAAATTGTACTCCTAGGAACAAAATGCTAGTGACTGTTAATGTTTGGCAAAGAATAGACGTTCTTCGGGGCAAGTTAGCACAGCGCAATAAAAGTGCTGACGGTAAATATATGAACAGAGACACTAAGCTATATTATATGTATAAATGCAGAGAAGAGTACACGATTAAATGTGAAAGAGTTAAACGAGCGAAGCACGAAAGGCAAATCATATACGTAATCGAATTAAAGATATTGTATGTATAAGAATAGAAGAAAAGAAGCGCATCCGTTCCGTCTTATTATCGCCAAAATGAAAAACATCTACGTACCTTGTTTTGTACAACAATGTTTCAGTATCATTGAGATACAATGTACTCGACATGTGAAGAACATAGTTTCGCTTACCCTTGAACCATTCTTCCACGGCGAACGTTACTAATGTACGTATTGCACGTCACACATTCTATCAAATAACGAGTTTCAGAAACTAGAATTGCACTAAAACAATTCGCGATTGGCCACGGAGAGCCAGATAGTCAAGGACTTTCGTTAGTTGTTTATCACTCGCGCATTGGGTATTAGAAATCGGTGAACATTTTCCAGATGACGTTAAAACCGGTCGTAAAATTATTGAACGTGAAAATTAAAATTCAAGAGCGAAGAGCAGTGACGATTTTTGAAATTTTATCAGAGCTCTCCTGATTGGATTAATCGATCATCTAGAATCTGGAAGCCGAGTTTCGTTATTTCTTCCGCTGGCTTGTTTATAATCGTGGATTTTCAATGGGTAAACACATATCCGACTAGCTGATCAAATAAATATGAAAATGACTTAAGAGAGACCGTATCCAAATTCGACGTAGCCGATTGGCAATTAAAAAGACAATGAAATCTCTTAATGGTTTTTTGTTCGTTATGAATATGGAAAAAAAGGATTGTATATAGTGTACGATAGGCGAGAACGGTATAAAATTAATGTGAAAGTCGGAAACAGATTACATTGCTTCGTATAAAACACGCAGGGATATCCACGTTTCAATTGAAAATTGTTCGATTGAAAAATTTCAGTTTGATTGCTTGTCACATGTGATTTACTATCGCTGAAAATTGTTCGCCTCATCCAATCCGTCGCGTTGTCGCCGCGGCCTTTACTGTGCTCATTACGTCTAATCATTATATAGTTATACAAATGTACATACTTACATTGCACTAATTTAGTATTGCCGCTGAGTATTACAACTAGTCACATAAGCCAAAAGTTTGTTACTCTCGCAAAGTTTTCTTTTTTCTCAGTTTTGTAATAAAGGAGGATGACTAAAATCTACGGAGTTTGATTTCTTAACCCCGAAAGCCATACAATCGTGTATAATTTATTTGCTTACATAATTTAACGATAATAATACTAAAATACACAGCGGATTGCTAAGAGAGATATTTCATACACCATCTCTCGCAATACATAACGTATTTATTTATTGTAACAGAGTTTAAAAGTAGAAATTGTCTTAAATTAATTTTACATTGAATTAATTACCTTACATTAATTACGAGAATTCATCTCTGTCTCACTGTCTACTTGAGGATAATCGGTATTTTCATCGCTACTTTCTGTACTGTAAACAATCTTCTGTTTCTCTTCCGGTTTCGTTTGCGTTTTGCTACCTATTTCCTCCATGTTTAATTTTCTGCAAGTTAAACGTAGATACATGCTAATATTAAGTTATGTTCTATATTGTATAAAGTGACGTAATCGAATGAATAAATGAACACATGGAACATTTGTCTCTTTTGTATGATGTAAACAAATATTATAAAGTATAGATTTACGAACAACAGATATACTTATAAAGTATAAAAATGTAAACGATTATAGATTTCTAAAATGTTGCAAGCATTTTACAATATTTTTCGAGATAATGTGCTTGAAACGCGTCATGGAAATGATAACAAAATAATAAGTTACATGGTTTTCGAACTTGTATTTATGACGCAAGTAATTCCGTATTCGATGGAGGATCATAGCACATATTAATATTAACAACGTTCCTGATAAGCCAAGTACCACTGCTAGAAGAACAGTGTCAATTTCTAACCAGGGGTCTTCATCACCGTGACTCTTGGGTGCTAAAGTGATAGGAGACCTAGAATTGTTAAAAAAGATTGTTAAGTAACTTTCAAGAATATTTTTCTTTTGTACTGAAAATATTCGTAAATACCAGAATATGATATGCTCTCAAACGGTGAAAAATATTGTTTTGCAAGAAAATTGTAAATTCATGTAAAAACGTTAAATTTGCAAAAGTGAAAATACTATAGATAAAAGCGACTATCTTGGGCTGCTTTATAAGAATAATTAAACAAAATTTATTTTTACTTTTCGCGACTGTTATTATAACGCGCGGTGCAATTAAGGAATGTATATATTATGTAACAAAGAATCTTTGTAATACCAACAATTTTGACATCAGCAATGTACATGGTAGATCTGTTGTTTAAGCAAATACATTTACTCACGAAGGTTCGCTTTCCTCCTTAGCGAGTTCATCGAAGGATTTTTCTACTGCTCTACTGAGATCTTTCCCTAGCTGTGTGAACGTGGATTTACCCAACCAATCAGCTAAGTCGTTGCGACTTATTTGGCGTAATCTGTGCGTTAAGGCTTCGTGCGTTTTTCCTTTACCCTCCGACGGAGAACTGTTCCAATGGATCAGGTGTCGAATACAAGGTATGTCGTCGTCCACGTTTCGTTCTTATAAAATTACGGGCAACTATTTCGTTAGGTGATATGGGGCGAATATCATCATCATAAAACTATTTTATATACGGTTAATCCATATGTTCCGTCCTGGGCATAGGGCCCCAAGGACGACATTCAGACAAGGAAGGCCAATTTACAGTTTATGATGCTAGTAATGGCAAAAGGCTATTTTTGAGAAACCGAATCATCAAGTAATTTTAATAATTCGCGCGACGAATGGTAATCGGTTTACAATCTTTTGTTCTCGGTCTCAATAGCGAACGCTCGCATCATAAACCTCGGGGATTTCCAAAGGGCTCCGCGGACAGAGGCCTGAAGGTCTAAGGCAGGCCCGCGACCGTTCCGCGAACGGCTATTTTTACGGTTCATTCAGACCTGGAGGAAATCCCTGTCAAACGTTGCTGAAGCACCCCCTACCACAAAGTTCCTTCCTATCCCTACTTTAGACATTTTTTCCACTTCTACCAAATTCCTCCTGCGACCGAGCTTTCGTAAAAGCTAGTACGACAACAAAATAACAGAATTGTTTTTACATCGAAGACAGCAAGTTTAGAATCGTTTTTGCAACAAGTGCAGCAAGTTTAGAATCGTTTTTGCAGCAAGTTTAGAATCATTTAACTATTATAAATCGCAACGTCATTATATCGAGATTAGCTACAACTGCAGCCAAGTCCTTTGTAGCTAAGATCACTTCTGTACAAAGTGTAAATAAACGGATTCTCCGGAGTTAGCCTTACATCCTTTCTTCGTTAACCGGTCGTAAATCTAAGTCGCCAACGAGGCGAACGATACGACACAACACCATAAATAACACGGAGTGATTTTTAATTATATGAAAATTATACAAAAATTCATATATTTATAAAAACACATTAATAAGTCCGAAGACAATTATTTTTTATTGTGATTTAAATAATTACTGAAATTTGATGGGAAAAATATTTTTGTATTATAATTTGTTTTACAGCTAATACTTTTATGTAGAACATCTCCTTCCTCTCTGATTTTGACGAGCGTTAAATATACCGTAAAACTCAACATTTTGAACAACATTATTCTATACACACATGACATGCAATCGATTAGTTTTCGAGATATTAACCTCTGACGTAGACGAATTAAAAAAAAATTAATATCCCAAGTTGCACAAAATATTTTTTAATGCAAAAAGAGGAAGAAAACGTTCATTTTAGTTATCTGACATAAAATACTGCATCAAAATTATTCTGTTATTATTCTAAAGTTATTCTATTTCTCATCGTAACGTAAAATGCAATTAAAGAAGATTTCAGCCGAATTAGACAGAAATAGTTTACAGTTGTAGGGAAATCGCAAACAGATATATAAATTTGATATACCAGCTTCTGCTAAATTATTTGGTAATTCGTACGTGGTGTAATGAAGAGCAGCGATTAATCTTCGACACTCGAAAGGATTCAGACGCGCGGCCAAATATTCCAACTCATTCGCGTTAATATCGATTGTACTGGAAACTCTGTACTGTGATAGAATTGTAATATAACACAACCGTGTCGACCATTTGGTTGTCGTTAATAACATTTTTCGTTGTAAAAGGTTAACAAGACGATATGGTCTTACAGTTCTAATATACTTGAACAAAAGAATCGAGTAACGTGGTAGCTTGTAATGAAAGTAGCATTTGTTTATAATTTGCCAAACAAATTGATAGAAAAGAATTTCTTCTTTGGACTATCAACATTTTTTTACACGTGACAGAACAATTTAAACAATTCTTTAACCGCTGCTGAAAATGAAATTATTTATTTGAAATTACTGCAGATTACAATAAAAAGACAGGAGTGTTCCTTAAGATAATAACTAAAGATCGCAGAGCATTAAAAAATTTACAATGTCAATTTACAAGCTTCATCTGTGCGGCCTCCTCGTGCTTTTCTTTCTCTTCTTCTTGTAACATTTGTAACAATTCGTTGGCGACGGTTCTGGTTCTGTTTCTGCAGGTGTAATAAGCATGGTGTTCTGCGTGCCTGTGTTGATTAACTCGTACGATGGCGATTTTTTCTTCTTCACTCGCGATTTTCTTATAAAATAGCTTTTTGATACCTCGTCATCGTCCTCCAACGCAGCTATCAATTTCCTAATCGAAAAGTATATTTTGCGTAACAACACAGCCACAATGTTATAAATAGATTGCCTGCCGTACTGCACGTAATGACTGGTAATCACGATAAATATTCTAATGTGTTATTCACCCTTTCTTTTTCTTTTTTCTTCTAAATATTTTATTCCAGAGATTCGCCAATCTGTTTCTTATAAATAAAGTGCAACAACAAGTGAGAAGTATAGTGAATGCTACAACGAGTCCGGCAGTTCGTAGCGAAATCTTCAAGGTCTTTTGTCCTAAGGCTTATTGAAACAATGTTAATCGATCTGTGGACGATTCCTGAAAAATGAAGGAATTAACAAGATGGTTTATTACCACTGGTTTTAGTTAATGTTTTATTTGCAGTCTGATTATCAGCTTTAATGTCCTCCGCTTTCGTAGTAACGGTTGGCATTGTAGTTGTTGCAGCTCCTTCCTCATCTCTGGGATGGAAAATATATTGAAAAAGATAATTTCAGATGTCTAGTTTGATCTCGGACTTTTGTTAATCCGACACGTCATTACTAGTAATGTTTAATCAGTGCGAGGATATCTTACTCCGTGTCACCGGCTAACTGAACGTCACGAACCACCTTCGGCGACTTCGAAGTTTTCATCTTGAGTTCGGTGAGACACTCAGCTAAATCTCTTCTTCCGATTCGTTCGAGGAGGTCGTTTACAATTGGGCATGTGTTCTTTGTAACTGTCCTTAATTGACAAATCCATTTCACTAGTATTCGGAAACAGTTCTGTTCTCGTGCTAGCTTTTGTACGTCTTCGTCCGACAGTGGATCTAAGAAGTCGTATTGTAAATTATACTGGGTGTCTCAAAAATGTTTTACAATTTGAAAATAGGAGATACCTGAGATCATTTGAAGTAACTTTTTCCTTCGCGAAAATGGAATCCGCCGCTTTGTTTACGAGTTATTAACGGAAAACACTGACCAGTGAGAGAAGAACAAGAAGACTGGCGCTAGATGATCGAATCAATATGTGTACGAAGTTCAGTTCTACACATTGGCTCAATCATTTCGCGCCACTTCACTTCTCATTGGTCACTGTTCTTTATAAATAACACGTGAACAAAGTCGCGAAGAAAATTTTTGTAAAGGCAAAAGTTACTTCCAATGATCTCAGGAACCTTTCATTTCGCGATTGTAAGTAACTTTTGGTACACCCTGTAGCTTGCAAAATGTAACTCGTAGAAGATCCGAAGTAGCATGAGATAGTAAAAATATGAAATAAAATTTAAATAAAAAGAACAAAATTTTATCGAATCTTGTGTTCCTTATTACATTTTCATCCCCCCTGAACATTTTTATTCATAGATTAGTATTAATGTATTAACTAATATAATATTAATATATTATCATAGCACGGCTGGCAATGTGCACTTACACGGAGAATCCAAGGAGACGAGTTTCACACATTCTTCTGGCTTTAGGTGCGATGCTAATAGTTGCAGTTCCGGTACGTCGATTTCAGTAATAATCTTTGCAAATTAAACAAAATATGTAATAAGTTTTAACGGAAACTGGAACTGCGGCTGTGAACACTCGTATCGTTATCTCAGAGGAGATTACCTTCTACAGAAATACACAAGATCAACGTACCTGCAGAATGGAAGTAGCAAAGTACAACGGAAGTAGGTAAAGGGCATGCTTGAAAATGTTCTTTAAGCGCATTGAGAGTTTCCGAAATGATGAAACCTTTTCACATTCTGCCGCGAATGTTACAATGAATTCTGTACTATTAATATAATTGGTTAGGTACACAAGAAATCAATATGTCCGCGAACGAAAAAGTTCTGACATCGAAGATTAAAACATTATTAATAATGTAATATTTTACGTACTTGGTACAGATAACGGTTAAAAATCTTAAAATCGGGATAAGGTTATTTTATTTCATTGACAACGCTTAGGAAACATAAACGATGAAGACTATTCTAAAACATTCATTCCGAAATGATCATCTCATTTCACAGACAACTGCTATGCACCACAGGTAATACTATTTACGAACTCACATTGATCTTGCATTTACGCGAACGTGTCCTCAAACTCGAGCGCTAAGTAACTTATCATACACTTCAATCATTCAAATGATTGTTGGTTAATTCGTGATGACAGATTTCAACAGCAATCCCGTTTTTATTCTTTTTCTTTCCATCTAATATATTTCTAACAAAATACAGCAAAACGTCTGCTTTCAATCAGGTTAAATTATAATGTAGAAATTCACATATGTGTATGCATTTATTTAGAAATTAACTAAATATAAATCTGGAATCACGAGCCATCACACGACAATCGATTTAATCGAAACAACTGTCAGTTATAGAGTTCTCCGTCAATGACGAAATGTGTTTATCCCAGAATGACATTTGTATATACACTTTATATTTTGATTATTGTTTTTGCAGAAAATAAGGTGAGCTTACTAAAGTTACCTATGAATTTTTAATGCATTTTAAAACATCAATATTATGATACTGATAATATACGGGTAAGCAGACAACTGTTTCCTTTCTTTAATTTTTCTTATTAATTAATATGTGATTACATTTGAGTTTTTGTTATCAGCGTTGTATGGATGTTTTTAGGTGATAAAAGCAACATACGAAATAATTCCAGAGAAAATAGAACATGACGTGACGAATTATAAAGTATTAAATGAAGATTTAAATTGTTCATCAACAATATCGAGCGTATACTTTCTCGATCTCGCACAATGGACCAAGGATTATCCAAGTAAAGATTATTACGCTTTCACGATTACTTTATTCGTATATTAATCATATTTTCAAATGCGCATAAAATTACTCCAAAACATATGAGAATGTTTCTCTGATTTTCGAAAAATTACCAATCGCAATTATTTTAATTTCGTGTATAAAATCGTTGGGTAATAAATTTTGGGTCATTTAGAAATTTAAAACCTTACTAATTTATATAAAATAAAATATTCCAAAACTCAATAATAAAAACATCAAGTAAATTAAACTCTCGATAAATTCTGACGAGGTAACAACTTTTCGATATTTTTAGAGACGATGCAGTTTGTAAAATTTCCAAAAAAAACCAATCTCGAGTGTATCGCTCGCTAAATCATGTAAATTAAAACGCTTTCAGTATTGGCGATTTTTCAAAAATTGGAGCGTTAAAATATTCAAATATTTGTTCAGCCTCCGTATATATTGTAATACCGTATCATTATTAAATTCAAAGGGTGTATGTCAACAGAATAAGAAATTGTTTTTATTTGCAGAAGAAAAAATATCTGGAAAGCGTTCAACAATGGAGTTGATGCGAAAGTTATTAGGATACTCCGACATCGTAAAGTATATAAAAGAAAGTCACAGACCGGTTGGCTTATTGGATGCAGAAGACTACCATTTAGCAAATGCGTTAGAATTTCCAGAACACAAAGTTGTGCGAAGGTATGCGTCGAAAAATGATAAACATTCGTCCGTTAGGAAAATGAAAGGAAAGAAGAAAAGAGCCCATAAAGAACATTCCGAGCATTCTGTGAGGCAAAAGAAACGAAACCATGGCGCAGCATCAACAAGTCATCATGATGTTACGTAAGAATTTTCAATTTCACATACACTGTGTTCCAGCTAATTATTTCACATCTATTGATGGTACCAAATGGTTTCTAAGTAAAAATGACTACAGTTTCAAAGAGGTAATCATTTGGCAAATATATTTATCAAATTATTTTATCAAATTATTTAATAAATACAAGAATTAAGTGCAGGAGAGCCTCGATTAAATAAATCATACTTGTTAATATTATGCACATTAGTAAAAATTTAATTTAATAGTATAATTGAAAATATAGTAAACTAATGTAATTAATTATAATATAGTATGCATACTTGCGTAACATGTAATTTGAAATTATAAATATGTTTGGTAAAATAACAAAAACCGAAACTTATCATTTCAAATTTATTTCAGTCACAAAAATCATAAATTGAAAAAGAAGGAAAACAAATTTAACCGAACGACCTGCTACTTACAGAAACATCAGTCTCTCTGCATATCGATCGTGTTTATTCTAGTCTTCATTATCTTAATACTGGCCGCAGTTTATTATCTTCATAAGCGAAGTCGTTTAAAGGCACGTGGTACGCGATTCAAGTAATTATCATATGCAGATTAAGTTTCATATAAAAGTGCATCGCTTCCACACTTGTACAATTCTCCGGAAATATTTTTAGTTAGTTCTCTCCTTCTCCCGATAAAATTATCTTCGATCATAAATTCGATTTAAAGTAAAAATATAGGACATGTCAAAATCGTGAAAAACTATGAAAATCTTGAAACTTTTCGGAACATGAATGCGCAAATATAATCTGGAAACTCTTTTAATTTTTCAAATTAAGAATTTATTTTTGCATATGACGATTATTTTCATTATTTTTTTTATTATTGTATATGATGATTATTCTTAAAAGAAAATTGTAACGTGACAATGGAAGTCTTCCAAGATTGAAATATGCTATTCTTTATCGATTGTAACTTCTTCCAATTTGCGTATCTGTTACAATAATATAGTTGGATCGGACGTAAAGAAGACAAGAACACTTTAACCGATTACATTGAGTGGAACGATGAAGCTGTATGTACCTGCTCGGACGTTCATATCGGAAGCGCAAAAAAATGTCCACTCTGTAATCGGATTTATCAAACTGCTTCGCATATTTCTAAGAAATGTTTAAGTTGTATGGGGGTAAAGAGGTCGACAAATAAATCGAAGAAGAAACGGTTCGGTTTCCTCCAGAAATGTTTTGGAGATAAGAAGAAAGAAAAGAATTTGGAAAATCGAGATTGGAAGTGCGTAAAAAGGAGGAATATTGGTACGGTAGAACTAAAAGTGTACAGTAGAATCTAAAAATGTACAAGTTGTTAGATAGCTGGAGCATTCTTTTTACTATTTGTCTTTGTGGAATAATGCCTCTTGATATAAAACGTCATTTTGAGAAAAATATTCTGTTAAGTTCCTTAAAATGTAAATCTCTTTGAATGAATATTTTAAACATGATTCCACAAATCTACATATCCAAAATTATGCTGTGTCCATTTGTTTTTCTCCGTCAGCCTAAATGTTTTTTAATTACCATTAAATGTGTAACATGGGCATACATATATTGATTAGTCTATCCTTAAACTATTTAAACAAGACATAATAGATCTAACACTTCATGGTGTTTGACATTAAATAAACATTCAAACATTTTCCATTCCAAACGTAATTATAGTCACTACTAGTTCTTTAGATTGTATTACCCAACATCAACATAAAATGCTGTTAATATACAAATCCTTTTTAAATTCAGGAAAACTGACAGAAAAACAGTTTTAAATAAGAAGGAAACTTTTCCAAGCTCTATCCAGAGAGATCAACAGTGTGCTTGCTGTAAATGTAATTTGAATAATAGAGGTACGTGCAATACAAATTTACATACAGTTTTTAGTTCAAACATTAAAATTCGATCAAAATTGTATGCATGAGAGTATGTTGATTTCTATAGAGAAAATGCTTCGCGAAGAAGAGTATAGAAAAAAAATACTGCAAAAATTGAAGGCGAAAAAACGCAAGGAGAAAAAAAGAAGAAAAGAAGAAATGGGTAAGGCTCAAAAATACGCGAATATATGTTTCAAGGAAACTTGTAAATAAATTACTCTTTAACTATAAGTTAAAAATTAATGTTGATAAGATAGTTAGCTACATACATACAAAATAATAAGATATATAAATAAAGCTATAGTCGTATATAAAAGGTGATATTTTTATAGTAATGTAATAGAATATGATTTCTCAATTTATTTCTGTAAGTTCTGATTTATTATCAAAAATCATAGATGAAAAGTGATCAGATTTTATTTTATTCTTTTTTTTACATTAGTGCACAATTATACACAGTTGTATAATGGTATCGAAATACCTTTATGCAGAAATATTTATATAACAGCACTACATGAACCTGAATTATTTAACAAATTAAAAATCTATAATTTATGATTTAAGAACATGCAGGGTATGGATCTTCTCTGTTTGTCCTTAAAATAAATTTAATTTTCCTGCTCATATCTTCATTATAGATAGCCCTACACTTCTCATAATTTATTCTCCGTCTTGTTTGTGTAGGTTTTTCATAAGTTCTAGTGCGCCTATATTGTTCAAAAAGTTTTTCTCGTGCCAATATGCCATTTAGAACTCTGCTACATTGATCAACACTGCCATCTCTAACCAGAACAGTTCTGGCAATAAATTGAGCATGTCGTCTGCATGCCATCTGAAATCAACATATACATTATAATTTCATTTTAAAGTAAGGCTTTATAGTTCCAAAAGATTATAGTTAACTTGACATTATTTTCCTACATCAAATTTTCAAGTACAGAAAAGTGTAATACATAGAATAAGTAGTTGAATCATTATTTTATAATTATTTAACTGAATTTATAGCACGATGTATTCTTTTTTGTATTATTTACAGTGGCTCACGAAAGTATTCGAACGCTTACATTACAACTTT
>NC_135772.1:5756639-5765038 GCF_028453695.1 Augochlora pura
AAGTTGTAATGTAAGCGTTCGAATACTTTCGTGAGCCACTGTATATGAAGTACATTTATAGGTTATGTATATACTGAAAACATGTTACGAAATATATGCAGTCTTTTAACTTTGTCACTTTAACTTTGTTCATTCCAAATTATTTGCTGTACCTTGTATTAGAGAAATGTAAATAAGTGTATGAGGGAATTATAATTAATATTTATAGCATCACACAAGTCACAACATCGAACGAATATTCTGCTCTGAGTAACTCCACATGAACCAATAAACTTTATGGTTAATGAGTGCGCATGTGGTAAAGAAAACTGAATAATCGCATGTCGATAAAGCGTGTATCGTATGTCGATAAATCTTGTATCATGTACATTTATAATTACAATTATAATAAATTATTTGTCGGCTCTCTAAAAATTCTTTTTATGAACATTGTTTTATATAAAAGAACAATTTAAAAATATTGAAACATAAATGTTTTCGGAATCGTTTAAAGCATCAAATAGCTCTTAAATTGTTTAAAGAAAAAGCATTAATGAATTCCATTGTATGAAATTGATATAAGTGTTTAAATGAACTATTTAACCTATTATCGACGAAATTATACAATGAACTATTTTTTCAAAATGAAACTGGAAAAATATAATTTTAAAACGTACCTCTAGTGATTCATCGTAATTACTTGTTATAATTAATCGAAATTAATTTTTCATCGTTTGTGCGGAATTACAGTAAAATTGTATGTGTCCCAAAAAAAGCATATTTAATAAGCTAATGACGATAAAATATAGGATCAGACAGGAAAGGATCTAAACACATAAACAAATTAATGGGATATTCATTTATATATTTATCACCTCATATTGCTAAATGGATTTACATTATTATTGTTACGCGTAGCAAAAAGCGTTTCAGATGAAATTAAATGGTTTCGAGAGAGCCATGTTCTGATGACGCTACTAGTTTAAATACTAGGAAGTACTAGAAAACTAGTATCATTAGAATGTACCCATTTCGAAACCATTTAATTCCATCTAACAATGAAACATTTTTCGTTACGCGTAATAATAATGATGCAAATCTACTTAGTAATATGTGGTGACCCTCCAATAATATATGTATAAGCTTACGCACGGAGGGCGATTCCATAATTAATTATTCGCGATTCAATCATTTGCAATAAATTCATACAGTTTGTCAACAACAGAGTAGTTCATAAGAAAGTTTATATGTTTAACGATAGCGCACAAAGTACGGATACAATGTTAAGACGTGTTAATATATACGACATTGTTATTGTAACAAATTTGATGACGAAGTTATAAGTAATTATGGAATTTCTCTCACATGCGTATTGTTCGGATGTTTGCGGTTATTTAATAAATTAAAATATGGGGATGCGATTTTAAGAGGCTTTCTTATTTTGTGCAATTATATTCTTTAAATTCATAAAATGAGTTTATGAAAATTGAAATTCTTCGATAAGATTAAATGTTAATTAATTCTACAAACGCAGTGAAACAAGTAAAATTAAATTGAAATCCATTCGAGCTTTAGTTATGAAAACCATTACGTTATTAATATTTGAAAATACTTGTATAGTCTACATTTGAAAGACATGTCTATAAACGTGTTAAATTTAATTTATTATAATTTTCCAGTCATATTTCATACTGGTCATTTTAGAAATTTTTGCGCAACATTAATTCATCTATTAATTCATCTGTATTAATATATAAATATAATATGTTTATATATTAAACATAAAGAGTTTGTAAAATGCTAACAGAGATATTAAAAATTAGTGCATTAGGAAATCCTCTTAAATATTGTAATTATAAATAGATTATATTTTAATTCATATTGAAAAAAATTACTTCTCGATCTTTCAAGTTGTATCGAAATCCCCAACGACATACACAAAGCCAAATTGATAAGGATATCAAAAGTAGTACCACTGAAAACGGAGTAGCAAATATGTGTATGCGAAACATTTGACGTTAAGAATATTACAAACCACTCTTAACTCTTCTTTAATTCCACCTTTTTGTATTTCCAATAACTCCGTCATCGCGTAACTCTGTATATTATACGCATTGTATATCTATACATTACTTCTCCGTATGTATTGTGCATTGTTCAAAATACTTTGATGAAAATGTAATTTTTTACCTTTCGTTTCAGCGCAGTAAAATCCGCATCGAACTTTTAATTAAGCGATGGATATTTTCTTACTCCTTAATATATTATTATTTGAAAACAGTCGTCTTTGTCGATTACCTTATTTAGTATAAATTTTCTACATTATTGTGTCTTTAATTATTTTGTTAACATATTTAATTTCCCATAAGACTATCGGAGAAAAAAGAATTTTCAGAAAAATTTTTTGTTAACCTAAAACTCGAAATTGAGAGAACGATCACTACTAATTAAACAATTTCTTGTCATTTACAAATGCCAATCAAATCGATTAATACCTCGAGGTTGCCAATTTTCTATAAATCAAATTTCAAAATCGCCAAATTTTATTTGTTGTAATTCAAATTTTATAATATCATTTTAGTAGATCAATATTAATTATTTCTTATTATCATCTCGTTCACGATTAAACCGGAGAGAAAAGTACTTCAGAAGCGTAATTAAAACGTTTTTCGAGGATCAATTACAACGAAATGAAATTGCTATCCCATGAATGTACGTCGCCAATAAAAAATATGTAATTATACTCGTAAAATCAGATTAATAGCAATAATTTCGAATATTATTTAATTTTTATAAATTAGGATTAAGAAATTAGTAATTTGTGGTGATAATATTTCATTTTATATGGTGTCAGTTTCATAGACGATACTTCTCGCAGTTTTCGTCGTTCTAGCGAGGGGAACGTTCCATTAGGTTGCTTCTCCGTTATCTTTACCATCTTCATTCGTATTTTCTAGTTTGCACTATTGAAGCTTGAGAAAAGACAAAACGTTTCGACGGTTTTCTTGGCAAGCAATTCGCCAACTTGGTGAAAATTGAATAGATAGCAAAAACGAATGGAATTTGGTGCCAAGTCCTTCAACGGGAGAGAAAAAAGGGAAAATAATCGCAGCTGGGATTTGGCGGCGAAATCATAGTCCTTCCGCATTTCCCTTTAACAACTTATGTACATATGTATATATAGTGGAGAGCAAAAGTCAAGACTTTAAAAATGTTATACGTTCCTTAAAATTAGTCTAAATGACTTGAATATTTTATGTAAGTGTTAGAGGAACTAGGTTCACTGTACAATGACTGAAATACTTTTGTTTTAAATTTTACTATGTACAAACTTAACAGCCATTATTATTAAACGACTTAACAATACAATTTAGAAAGAATGGGCGGGCTTAATATATGCCATAACATTTTCATCATCTAGAAATGTTGGTTGAACTTTCATGATTCTTAAAATTTATCAAAGTTAGCTATATAGGACCTAAGTTACTTAACTGAGTATTTCTGCAAATAGCGACAAGTTTCATTCACTTTTGAACTGCAATAAAGGAAGTGACCCTACATAATTTCGTCCGCTAATCCAGTTTGGCGTTGTAAAACGATTGATCTCGATACTCCGCGACACTGCAGACGGATAGATAGTAATTTCTAAATGTCGCGACACGATGTCCGTCTGATCGATCGATTTTCGAAATTAAACTTCCGCGCATGTAACTAGTGTTAAGTGGTAATTCGTCGGGCAAGAACGAGAGGCGAGGAGCGGTTGTATCAGCCGTTAAATTCAACACTGAATGAATAAGGATAGGGGAAACGCGAACGTGGGTAAGCAGCGAACTAGCGAAACGATGTGCAGGGAACGAACGAAATAGATAGCGTCCCCAGGGAGAGAGAAATCCAGTTCCAGGCAAACTGTCTTGCTAGTAGTCCAAAGATAGTTTCGGATTTAGATTCCCAAGAGTTAGGTGAAACCGCCTTCCCGACCCAAACGTTCTCTATTCTCCGCGGACACGATTCTATGCCGACTCCGAAATGATATCTACCAAACTGAACATTGACTTTCGCCTCTTTCGCTGAAGGCAATCAAACGAGCCATCAAATTTCTTATTCTTACGGGCGTTACGCGCCAGCCGATGTAATAAGGTCACTCGCAAGAGAAATCGATTCATTTTGCATGATGCAATTCGTTTGTGCAAAGTCAGTCAAGAATGACAGAAAAAGTGAAACGAGACAGGTCAAAAAGACAAACATGACTTGATCAATAGATATTTTTGATCAACGGTTTTTTAAGATCATTTCAAGGTTATCAATAAAAAAAAATGTTTTTCAAAGGCATTATGTACTTTCAATCGCATGGTGTCGTAGACGAGACGAGTCCAAATAATCTACGACACTGTGACTCTGAAATGACATCAACGTAATATAGATTCTACATATTTTTATACATATATTGTAACATATCTTTATTATATGTTTGAAGTTGTCAAAACATCAACGATCTCGACATAACTTTCGAAGAACTGTTAATCAGAAAATCTGTCAATCCAGTCGACTTTTATGCAGAATTTTCCATACAAACAAATTTTCTATGTCATAAAATGATATAACTTTTATAAAAAATGTTATGTTTAATACACTGTTGAGATGGAGGCATAACCCTTCATTAGAAATCTGACTGATCTGTATTTAAATCGATTATTTTCCAACTAAATTCTTGTACGAATTAATTTCTGTTCGAATAACAAATAACTGCTTATTTAAATAAAATTACCTTAGTATGCAATTTCATTTCTACACTTGTATTATTAATAAGCCAATATGCAGATAATAGAACCTTCAAATGCTCGAATAATGGATTATACTGTATTAAAAAGGTATTTCGATTTCGGTAGCAAATGCTAGACAATTCGTAAATTAAATAGCTTCAGATAATTATTATTAAACAGAACAAGAATACTGAAGTTCTCCATACAGTGTGCTTGTTTATGTTTCAATTTACCGCAATATAATTGTTGTGCAATTACTCTCGTTATTATATACATTATGACGTATTCTCTACGGTATAGCGTTTTTTATGACTATCATGATTTTGGCTGCTGTAAGATACCTGCAAATAAAAGATAGAAAATATTCTTAAGACTAACGTATTTGACATTAGAAGCAACTGATGCGTGCTGATATAAAAAATGTCATGACTGAAAATGTGGTCAATATTATTGTGCTTTCTTAAAAAAATGGTTGTCGCATGGTAAATAACGTAGTATATTTTTACAGTGTGCTATAATTCAAAATTGGAGGTTTGAGTAAATAGGGGATATAATTGAAATCACAGCATTCTGTTCCATTTTTGAAAGAATCAAATATTTCGTTTTCCTAAGCAATACATTATCGTCTTTGTATTACCATTGTAAAAGTTAGATAATTCTATTGTCACGATCCGGAGTGCGTATCCGGATTTTCTCGAGAATTTGAGAAGTCCTCTATCATTCTACAAGTTGATGCTTCGTTTCCGAGATATTAGTAGTTGAAAATTGAAGGTTCAACTTTCGGCGAGGAGCTCAAACTTCATTGTCAGTCAGCTTGGCACTCGGCCACACATACACCCGCACACGCAGTCGAAAAACAAAGGGTGATGTTACCAAGCTGGTCTTCTCTATTGTACGCCCTACTACAATTGTTCTACAGCTTACAACGGTCTTTCGACCTTTTCTAATAACATTGTCCGCACTTATTTGTGACCCGTTCCCTCTATAATCTCTATACGTATAGGTGTAGCGCGTCATTATAAAATATCGTAAAATGTACGCAGATCTAAAGAATTTTACGTGAGTCGCGAACTGGTTTAAAATTATTATAATTTTTTTTATTCGTTTTTATCTTTGTCGGTGTTCACACATTAGCATCATCAGTCACGCAAACATATTGATAATAATAATGATTATTTAAAAGATATACTATCCTATACATTTTATGTAACGTTGAAGTAAAATTGTGGCTGTAATAGTACATTTTGTAAAGTTCATTTGACATTACATTTTAATAGGATTTTTACAACAGAATATATATACCATTTTATCACCCTTCCCTACTTTCTGTTTTGTGGAGCAAACCGATTTGGCAAATGAGCAGCTCGTACGGGTGGAAATAATAATGTGGTCACGGTCGAGTGAGCAAGTACGATCATGATGATAAAGGAACAATTTCGAATCGAGAGGACACAAAACGATTCAGGAAGAGACACAAAAGTGACGTATTATATTATTGAGTTTTACATGGAGCGACATCTTTTTCACGATAGGAGTCGATTCTTTTTTAATATAAATGCTACATATCTTTACACATATAATGAAACATATCTTTGTCACATGTTTGAAGTGGTCAATATAAGTTATTACTAGAAAACAAGGAATTTAACGGATCGAAATATCGATAGACTGCTGATAATAATAAAAAAAGATTGTAGGAAACAAAAATACAATTTGTTTCTTATAATAATTTTAGTAAATTATATAATTTTAATAATGTAAATAAACGAAATAATTTTAATAATGTAACAGTATTATAAAATTCTTCTAATTTTATATTTCACGTACTCATTTTTGTCATAGAAATATCAACTCCGTAGTCCAGTTATCTATTTCACGACCAAAATCTAACACTTGATCTCATAATACACTTTAAGTACGCTTTCATGAATAACTAATAATTTTGACTTATACTCTTGTGTTCGTCCATCAAAATTATGCCACCTCGAGATCGTAAATAACGGTCCGAAAATAGTGTAGTACATTAGCAATAATAGTGGCAGAACATGGTAGCAGCCAATGCAACCACCGACAGATTAATCTTTTCGCTATTACGGCCGACTATAGCCGTTTGCCACGAAACACTGGTCATACTACCCTATCCAAAGAGTTTCTGGAAAATTAGATAAAACACAAACAGCTGTAAAGAAGTTCTCAGACGGAGGTTCTTTATCGTGAGGAAATGATTTATCAATTATTTATATAGCTAGTAAAATCCACGATACATTTGTTAATCTCTTTAACAAAACACTTGTATCGCCACTATTTTACTGTACATTCAATTCACAGTAATTCTTACCTTGACAATGAATTGTCAACCAGTCAGGGCAAAGCAATTTTTCTCCTCATCCTTGACTGTTTAGGAAGCTGCGGTTAGGCAAGTGTGCATGAGTTTAGTTATTATTGTAAATTATTGGTGTTCTAAAGGGTTAGATTGGAATTGGGTAAGAGACAAAAATTGCGTATTGCATATTTATATCTTTCACATATCCATATCATTTCAGAATTGGTTTAATTTAGGGGTTGAGAATTTCTTTGGTACATAGAGAAAACGCATATTAAGCGCTGCTTTTAAATCGACTTTAAATCGGGCAACTGTTATCACATTGAAAACACATTATCATAGAAGATGTATTTACCCGCTTTATTCATGAAAGCGACTCGCTAAGTTACGACTGGACTGCGACATCCACAAAGCAAGCGAACGGGACTGGCCCTCGTGCATATTGCAAGGGGAAGTCTCAAAATTACTTTCAAGCGGATCGTTAATGTGCTACGACCTGGCTTTAAATATTCTACTTCACTGAAAAACTTTGTCCACGATTGAAATACTAGGAAACGCTGAGCTGTTTCTACAGGCTCCGCAATAATGTATCCAGCGGGCGTTAAACCTATTACGCTAACAATAAATGGGACTGAACCTGTTTTACGAATAATCATTTTAATACAGTAGCTTATAGTTTAAAAATTAATCATGGACATAAATATATGTCGGCCACTGTATGTACTTAAAATCGAAGAGTGACAATTGCTATTAACGAGAAACGAACGAAACTGAATGATACGATATCGATAAATGAAAAAAAAAGATGGGAAAAATCAATCTACAGCGTGTTTCGTTCGAGTTTCCTCAAGCGTTTTCAGTTCGAGATCAAAGGGGCCAGTTGCGATATTCGTGCAAATATCAATCTGTTCCGGTACTGCGGCCACACTTTCGATCATTATATCCACCATACCAGAGCCACGACTGTTACGTGTGGGGTGCATTAATGAAAATATAGAAAGGTCTATTACAAATGTCGCTTTAGTTTTGATAATCGCACGATAAGTGCACGCCTTGTGAAGCATAGGAGCCTTTTAGTACAATTTCTAAGTTAATTGACGTTTATGAAGTTGCGTTTGTAACAAAGTCAGGAATTTTGTCGACAGTATGTCTAACTTACCGACCTAGAAATTCGAGACTGATAAGAACGTCCCCTTTTCATGGTCAATATGCTTCCAGAACTGTCTACTGAAAAAATATTCCATGTGTTGCGTCGAGTCCGCGTACGCAATTGCCGCAGATCAATCGAAGGCGCGTTTGTTGAGATGAATGAGGAATCAACGAGGTTTTTGTAATTA
>NC_135772.1:5765138-5905766 GCF_028453695.1 Augochlora pura
CCCATACAAAAAAATGTTATACGAAATTTGTTACTTATTTTTTCCCATAAAATGGGCCTCTCATCTGTAGTATTACAAATTCCGGCTCACACTGTATTTTTATTTCTGATTTATAATATACAAATTGTCCTCACGAATCAATTTTTCAAGGGCACATTTTTCAAGATTCAAAGGTCATTGATGTTTCTTTTTAAATGGGACTATATTTTTATTGCCTTCGTACGATAGCCAAGGTTAATATGAATCAAATGATTTCATCTTTCACTTTCGTGTGACCTTGGATACTAATGATAAATTAGTGTAATTAAGAAATAAACTACGTTAAACAAATCGGTAGAATGACTAATTTTGTAAGATTTACTAACTTTGTATCGTTATTATTAATTTATTAATCGCAATTATCTCACCTTCTTTATAGTTTGATGCTCAATTTTCACATATATATTTTTAATGTTATTTTCTTTACTGAAGGTTATACGAAATTACGTACTAAGCTGAGATGACCTTATTAATTGCTACTTCGTTTACCGCTTTGTCTTCTAAGTACGAATTTTCAGCGTAAACCGAGATATCACTTTATGCATTCGTCATCTTTAATTGCAAATGAACGTCGCAAATATAACTCGCCCTTCAACGAATAATCGCATTTCTTACGCCGTTTAAATCATTTTTGCGCTGTTCTTTCGCGAACGGAATCTTACTTATAAACAGTTAAACTGTACTTGGTTGCTCTTGCTACTGTATTCTCAAGACTAGATTCATGAAGGATACAAGTACGAATTTTTAATTATTCCGTATTTAATTCTTCACTAAACATTTATAGATAAAAGCTAAAAGATACAGTAAAGCAACAGAATACGAGGTCCATGCAAAAGTGATTGGTCTTTTTTCCTTGTGCTCTGTTTAGACAAAATGCATATTCTACACATTAATCTTCGAAATATTTTGTCAAGTTCAAAACGCCTTCTTCCACCTCTCAATCAATTTTTAAATTTTGTCTTGCAAAAAAATTCTTTATATTCTGTTTCCGTTTTAAATTCTTATATTTCAGCAATATTTCAAAAGTGTCTAATATAGGGGAACTTATGACTTAACGCATTTACTATGATATCGATGCATATAAGAAGCAGGATTTTTGCTGAAAATAAAGAGAATCGCTGCAGCCATTTATCCATCTCCTTGATATTGTTGATTGTTGATGTATGGTAAATATTTATTCGCGAAACAAGATTCCCCATTGGTCATCCACAACTGTTTCCAATCTACCACGCGGCTCGCTGTTTATAAAAAAATCACGGGAATGGAATTTTGTAAACTAGGGCTCCACTTTCCTTTTATTTACAGTGTAATCGTTGAATCGATATCGATATTTATTAACCAAAAATAACTTAAAATTCGTCACAAGTGCACAGTTTTATGAAATCCTTTGAAGAAAATTTCACTTCAATGATAATTTTTCAATTTTTCAAAAGTAGCCAGCCTAACTTATTCAGCTATACGCATTAAATTCAATTCGAAAAATTTAGTCATGGCTGATATTTCGAATAACACACATATTTAACTAAATGCAATATTAACTATTTTCAGTAAAAGCTGTTACGAAGCATTTAATTCTGAATTCTCGTCACATTTTTTCATATGAATTTTTTAGGTTGTACTAGCAGTTCCGAGATACGATGACTCCCGTTAATATTCAGACAACATTTAAAACGCAATAACATTTTTAAAACTTGACTAAAAGACCTGAATTTCACTTTTACACGATAGAAACCTAGTTTTCACTAATCACTAATCTAGATTTTTTAAAATTACTTGGAATGACAATTTAGTCATATAGTCAAGTTTTAAAAAAGTTATTTCGTTTTAATAAATGTTCGAATATTAATGGTAGTCGCTGTACTGTGTCTGCAGATGTATAGCAGTTCGTGACCTGTCGAACAGTGTTTATTGATTATCTCGCAATGCCGTGTGACGTTGCAAAAGTTTGATATCCTCCAAACACTGGAACAACCGACTCGATCGGTATTTCGAAGGACCATCCCGCCCTCTCTGGGTGCTCGTTAATACTCGTAAATTAATTAAGGTCGTGTTTTAATTCGTATATCGTCTCGCAAAAAAGTTCGCTATGAAGATTCACAGGGATGTGACCCAGAGTAGAGAGAGACCAGTAAAAAGTGAGCTCGCTTGAGTCCTGATGGATGAAATTATCTATTAGAGCCTCGATCGTTAGAACCAAACAGGAGACAAAGGTGTTCGAATAATAGCTTAATTAGTTACGATTAGTTACAGTACTAGATTGTATTCTTGCTGATTTATTCATTAACCCTTCGTTTACTGTGTCGGAGTCACGGCGAGCAAAAATGGGGAGAACCGTAAATATGTATTAGTGGAATATTAGCCTGGATCAGAAATGAATCCGGCACAAGAGGCCGCGCTTTAATAGTCAGAGGGTTAAGGCGTGTTGTATGCGTATATAGACCGCCCTTGGCTTGTGAACTTGTTTATGCGTGAAACGTATTCATATGATAAGTAGGCAAACAAAAGTTACAGAAACGTATTATGTCTCATCGTCGCCAACTGTTTCTAGTTCGTAACAAGGTCAACCAATTTCGATAAAAGTTTTCGGTAAAACTTTTTGCCGAAGTTACATCTGAGTAAAATAATAACAAAATGACAACACTCCAATAAGTTATAACTTTTGTAAAAAGTTTCCAAGATGTTACCTACTAAACTGGCTAATCTAACGTCTCAAGAAATTTAAGTTGTTTCATCTAATTTCGGAGAAGTTCCGTTTAAAAAAGAACCCTATATGTTTTTCTCTAAAGTTGTAGTTAAAAAATATGATTAAGAAAAGATATGCGACTATTTAAAGACTTAAAGACTATAAAATTATTTTGTGTTTTCATATCTATAAATTCTTTACTTAATAATATAGCCTAATCTTGCCTCTTGATGTTAAATCTACTAAAATCCATTAAAATCGAAGATCTCCACATTTGAGTTGTTTGTTATGAAACATAAGAACACAGTGTGCCTACTAAAATAAGTTTGAATGTCATAGAACGTCCTTGAATTCAGAAGTTTCCGTACGATCACATACATCATTCCGGAGAAATGGATGGGGTGAAATAGCCAGAACAAAAAGCACGGGGGACGCCAGGCGCCACGACGTCGCCAGCGAGAAGGCGGCAGTCGAAGGGCGTGCGTCGATAATAACACAGAAAAGGGTAGTTCAGAAAATGTGAGCAAAAAGCGAAAAGATACTTGGCCTAGATAGCCACTTGCTTTTGCGTATTTTTGCAATTCGTCTAACATTCCTCGCATTTCCCTGCCGTTCTAAAATATTTCCATGTTGCGCATCACACACTTATTTCTGTCATGGATATCACCGCTCTGCCGTTATTTTTAGGGGAATATGAACAAAGTATTCAGAAAATATTTAACGTCATTCTCAATAAAGTTTTACAATCAGAAGATCATTTTATAACCAAAACAATTTGCAATTTCTTTCAATTAACACATTGTATGCGGGACACGTACTAGTATGTTTTCTGACGATTGATATTTGATACTTATGGTTGTTATTTATATATTTGTTTATATATATCAATATAAAATACGAAAAGTTGGTTAAAAAATTAAATAATTTTCGATCTATTGAGATTTAAGTGAATAACTAAATTTACGCGCAAAACGCCCGCTCCCGGTACAATTCCACTGCAAAATGTACCCGCACACAATGTCTTAATACTGAACCAATCATTGTCCATGAAATACCCAGTTCTTTATATTTTGTTTTGGTATTATTAAAATGGAAAGGCTTTCTTGATATATTTATATATAAAAATACAAGTCATGCAAGATTTAAATAAATTAGGCACCTTTGTATTCAGTCAAATTAGTAAAGAAAATTATTGAAGGCAATTCTTTTTACTTGTTAAATTGATCCTACTATAAATTCTATGGAATTTTCTATATCAGTACAACAAATACTAGGGAATACACCAATAACACAGGAAATTGATAAAGTAAATATTAAGTGTATAAAAGTGTTAACAAGTTTCAATAAAAAGTCATCAATCCACTTCACTATGATGATAGTAAAATGCTACATCATCCGTGTACACCTCATAACTCTTTCTGCTAAATGTATCAGGTGAGGACTGCTTGAGCTGAGAACGAGCCACGTCAGAATCGTACGACCATTTACGTAAATGATAACGCGTCACCGAGCCAATACATACTAGGAAGGGAGGACACGTTTCCACTGGTTCATTCACATTGCGTGTTACAGTTTCCCACCACGAGGATCAGAAGTTTAACAAGAGATTAAGTGATATTAATTGTTAAGACGCCATAACTACTTGAGATATATGTGCTTACTTAGTCATTTCCTACTTGATGAAACATTCATGAAAATTCTGCATTTCCATGTTATAATAGATTTTCTCATCAATTACGTATACAGATAAGATAGATGATGCACTTGTGTAACTCGTTGAATGATATATTACATATTGCAGATGCTGATTGTTACTGTAAATATGGGTGTATATCAATCGTTGCCAACAAGTTAATGAACGAAACTATATGATATTATTTCATCGTTCCTCCCTTTTTCAGGTGGAGTGAGGCATCATTTTGTGTACTCATAATTTGCAATCATTATCTCTCTTTTTACCACAAAGAGATTATACACCTTCTGATTTGTCAACAGTTGTAAACGACAGCCTGAAACGTGTCTCCATTTAGCAGTTGAGTATGCAGCAAATAGCCTCTTGTGTCATTGACTTCCTACCGGGGTATGTAAATTTTGTAGTTGTGACTTTGTAATTTTGACCTCCATTTTCATATTGAAGGAAAAGTTTGCACGAACTCGTATTTACAAATGTTTACGGATAAAATGATAGAATTATTTCATTAATCATTTTTACACAATTTGTACCTTGTTATCAGCGAAGACATGGTAATAATACAAAAATATTATAATTAGAATATATGATTTTACACCGAATACTTTTTAAAGATGTTTCTTTGAAAAATTCAGAAATAATCTTTATTTTTATCTATCGAGGAAATTGTTTTCATTGAATATTTATGCATTTATTATGAGTGCTACGATATACTATATTTATTCTTGAATACATATTTCCATTCAACGTGGTGTGAATAATAGTGACAGAACTTAATTTTCTCTAAAAAAATATTCCTCGCGGAAATTGTCATCCTAGGTACTCTTCATACACACGTGTCTTTCAACAAGGAATGCTGTTTAAAAACAAGATGTAGCCGGTTTTAATTCCCTTAAATTTGTCCTCACTGTCCAAAACTGCATATGTATGAAACACACCGTTTTTCGTAAATATGGCAGAAGTTGCGTCCGGTCGTAAAACTTTACGAGTTTCGTTGTTACGTTGATCTAACACATTTTGTCGTGGTAGTCTCCCGGTGCGAAAACCTAGTCATTTTCTGAGTGCTAGCTTCGCTATTATTTATTTTGTTTAAGTATGTAGAAGTGCCGGTAGCACGCACGAGCGCAACCTTGAATTTCAGGTGTCCCTTCCAACATAAAAAAGAATTTTTAGAGATATACGAAGAATTGTGTCTCATAATTTTCAGTTAACATTAACTTAAAATATGCTGTATTAATCAACGCTTTATATATCAACAGTTTTCTAATGGCGCTGTTAAATAAATCTTGTGAACAGAATATTTCAAAGTGACAGCAATTTGTAACATAAATCATGTAACATTAAATAATGTAACATAAATCATTTAACATTAAATAATGTAACGTAAATCATGTAACATTAAATAATGTAACATAAATCATGTAACATTATATCCTGAAATTGTTATTTAAAAAAATTATCGAGTTTTTTTAAACAGTTTAGTTTATGAAAAGCCTGTTACTAATACTTTAGAGAATAAAATGTTAATTATGCAAATATGCTGATAAGCTTTTCGTTGACAAAAGTTTATCCTCGCGTCAGTGACTTTATCCATTGTGTCAGCAAAGTATTATTTTTGTTGGTTTTGCAACGTTGAACAGAGGATCGTGTTGCACGGTAGAATTTAAGAGTAGAATTTAATCCGTCGGATAAGTTACGATTGGCCAAATTATTTCCCGAAAATTATTCCGTTCCCCGTAGACATGACTCGTAACGGAGTTCCGCCTGGTCACCAGCTTGATGTAATCAAATTGGACGTTTGCATAATGCAAATTCAACGAATTAGAAAAACACAGACCGTTGAAATTTTATGGGATCACAAATTCACCGACGAATTGAAACCAACAAAAAATTAAATGCACTGTCCACGTTAACATTTCGTAATTTCACACCTGGCATATACATATACAACTTATACATATAAAGATATGCAAGCTCTGTTGATTATTCGTTACCAATAATTCAGGTGATTTGATATTACAATTAGTTAGATTTGCAACTTTTCTTTGCAATTTAAAAAGTGTTATAATTATGGAACTTTTGATGAAATGTATGTTTAAAAATTGAAGAAACAATTATTATTAGGCTTCAAATATTGTACATTCATGATGAAAATGAATAAGCGAAATACAGAACTTTAGAGGATAGATTCTAGAAGAATTTAAAGATATTGTTACATTATTGTTAACTTATTATAATAATTATTGCAAGATATGTTTAATGCCATGAACTTATAATTTTATATCATATAAAGATTCGAAGTTTAGTTATTATTACATTCTAATAAAGTGCACCCTTCTTTCAAGTAGCATTATACGTAAAAGGATGAATATATTTTGCAAAAAAATTTATTTTACCACGTGACCCATGACCCATGACCAGGTGACACCAAAAGAGGTGTCGCCTGGATCTTATTTCACAAGTGCGTATCAAAATTACGTATCTTCAATCCCAGGATGCCTTTCTAACCGAAATAATTATTTCAGCTAATGGTATTGTATAATATACCTTAAAAGAATACACATCAAAGTAAAAAAACGTGTTGAAGTCATGATTTGATATTTTATTTTCATCTATTTATAGGTATTCATTATTTTCTTGCTAACAATTCTCAAAGATTAATTATCGATTGCAATTTCACTATCGCATTTGTGAATAGAATTCTTACGGATATCAATCCACGGAAAATGAATGCTCCAGATAACTACAAATGGTTTTTGTTCCGACAAATTCTGCAAACTATGCGCTGCACTGTTCATTCAAAGCGTGATAATACAGTGCTAAAAAATTGAACATCAATTTTTCAAGAGTTATTATAAAAGGTAACTCCTCCTTTACAAAGGCATTTTAAAACAAACTGCGGAAGCGAAGCTTCGTGGAGTAAAATAACATTTTTTTAAATAAAGCTGAGTACAATTTTCTGGCCCCGTTTTTAAAATATAGAGTTCAGTAAAAAAAAAATGAACTAGGGAATATAAAAGTAGAGGCTTCGCTTTTTAAACCGGCGTCGTATGTCGACATGGTGGGGCATGCTATATCCAATAAATCGATCAACCTGATTTAAACAAATTACATTAATTACAATAGTAATAATAATAATAATAATAATAATTTTTTTCTTTTTTGAGGTGGGGAAATGCATTATGCACCGTAAAGCTATGGGCTCCGTGTGTGGGACTCTTGAAACCCACTAAAACCCTACCTCCTATCCAGGACACCAGGCTAGACCCGTTTATCACATAACAGCCTGGGTCTTTATTTCCGCATCAGGGCGATGGTAGGTCTGGATTTCTTCGTTAATTTGGTCTCCTGGAGTCCTCGATCGCCTTTTTGCGGCGCAGGATCGTTTGGACGATAGTCGCGACCCTGGCCCAGTCTTTTTGGCTGCGGAACATCACTCCGACAACGTTACCGGGCGTAACCTCCCCGCATGCTTCGTCTAGTGCTTCTTTTTTATGCCTCCATGCCTCGCATACAAAGAAGGTATGGTGGGCGTCGTCGATGGGAGCCGCGCAGTTAGCGCACTCCGGTTCCGTAACTTTCCCCATTTTATGGAGATAGGCCCGGAGCAGGCCATGCCCCGTCAAGAATTGGGTGAGGTAGAAATCTAGCTCACCATGTCCTCACCCCGTCCATGCTGCTAAGTCCCTGATCAGCCGGGCGGTCCACCTTCCTCGGAGGTCGCATTCCGACCGATCCTGCCATTTCCGCAACGTTAGCGCCCTGGCCTCTTCGGAAGCTTTCGTCTTCCCGACAGAAGCCCGCAGGTTATATGCGTCATTGCGCTCCTGGGCCTGCAGGTCAATGGGTATGATCCCTGCCACGACCATTACTGCTGCTTCTGAGACAGTCCGGCAGGCGCAGGTGACGCGCAAGGCGCCGGTTCTGTGAACTCTAGCCATACGCCTCCGGTACTTTTCGATATTCAATGCATCTGCCCAGACCTCAGATCCATAAAGCATTATGGCCTCGGCTGCGCGTAGCAGCAATCTCCGTTTGCAAGGACGCGGTCCCCCGATGTTTGCCATCAGCCTACTGAGACCAGTCGTCACTGTAGCCGCCTTCTCGGAGGCTTTCCGAATGTGGTCCCAGTAGGTGAGCTTGCTGTCAAGCATCATCCCCAGGTACCGCGTGACCGTTTTGGTGTTGATGGTCTCGACTCCAATCTGCATCGACAGCGAAGTCGGTATGCGCTTTTTTGTTAGCAGCACCAACTCCGTCTTTGCTGCGGCTAGTTCGAGCCCGTGCTGCTCCATTCATGGGCCGACCCGACGCATCACCTGGTTGAGGCGCATCTGAAGCGCTTCCAGGTCACGACCCACCATCACGGCGGCCACGTCGTCCGCATAGCCGACCAGGAGGAGGTCCTCCGGCATCTCCAAACGGAGGATCCCGTCGTAGGTGATGTTCCAGAGATCCGGACCAAGTATGGATCCCTGGGCCGCCCCGGCCGACAGTGCCCTTCTTCTCGGTCCGTCCCATGTCTGGTAGACCAGTAAGCGGTCCCTCAGGTAGTCGCCTAGTATGCAGTGGACGTATTCTGGCACTCCGAAGTCCCGCTCCAGTGCCTCAAGGGCGTCCTTCCACCTCAACGAGTTAAACGCATTTCTCACGTCGAGAGTTGCCATGAGGAAGATGGGGCGCGAGAAATGGTTACCCCTCTCGGTGGATACGGCTGCTTCCACCACCATCTGAACGGCGTCGATGGTGGATCTCCCGCTCCGTAAACCATACTGTCTCTCGGACAGATCGCCGGCCGCCCGGACAGCAGCCAGCAGGCGAGGCTTCAAAAGCTTCTCCAACACCTTGCCCGCGGTGTCGAGCATACACAGGGGTCGGTACAAAGGTGCATCCGGCGGTCCCTTGCCCTTGCTTACCAGCACCAATCGCGCAGTCTTCCAGCGAGGGTGAAACACACCCGCCATCAGGCAAGAGTTATACATGTTCAGCATGAGCTGGGGCTGGCTGCTTGCTACGGCTCTCAGTAGCTCCGCCGGGAGCCCAACGGGGCCCGGTGCCTTTCGGTTCCGCAGGGTTCCTAGGGCGTTGGAGAGCTCCTTCTCCGTGAAAGACGGCACCTCAAGGTTGTCCGGTCCGTGCCGGCGCGTAAGTCTTGCGGGGTGATCGGGGAACAGGGTTTGTACAATATTGTCCTTCGTCTCCGCGTCCCTCGGTCCATCCCACGGGTCGTTGTCGATGTCCTCTGTAGTCAGCGAACCTTTCTGGCAGGTCATGGTCGCTCCTCCGGGCTCTTTGCGCCAGTCTCCTCGCTCTGAGGCACTTTTTCCTCAGCTCTGTTATCTCACTGGTCCACCAGTACCTTCTTTGGGACCGCCTCGTTGCGGGCCCCCTGAATCACGTCCATGGTCGCGCTGACCAGACGGCATGCTCTCTCTCTCGGAGCCGTTGTCGAGGAAGCGCCCTCCAGGGAATAATAATAATTTTTTTTTTCTTTTTTTTGGGGCAGGGAAGCGGAAAAATCTTCAGCAAGATACGCGGGGTGGGCCGTGTATTCCCCAGGTTATGTGGAATTCTTACCCACTAAAAAACCGTTCCCCAACTCGCGACTTTGAACTCCCCCCGGAACTGTTTATCACATTACTTCGGGAGGGAAGTCGCCATTGCTCGTCGCTTGAGACGCGGTGCCCTTTATGTCCTCACAGCAGGATTCGGCCCGTGAGGTGATACGGCGGCCTTTCGGCGGAGCTCCCTAAGATGGAGTAGTAGGGTTACACCGAGAATTCATATTCCATCCTCTAGAGGAGGGTAGGGCTTGACTCCGCCACTGTTTTCCAGCTATCCGGAAAGCCACATACTGGTGGTCGCTCCCCGTGTAGTCCTCGATAACTTTCCAGTCATCTATACGGGGGGCCACATCCTCGGATGCCATCGTGACGTCTACGATGGTCTCTCTATAGCCGAACCGTCGAAAGGTCGTGGACGACCCTCTGTTGAGGACCACCAAGTTCAGGCGAGCCGCCTCCGACAAGATCCCCGCCTTGAGATCCCCTCCGACAACCCATCTCCCCTCCAGCTCCTGGATGGTGTCTTCGAGGGCCCCAATCTTGTCGCGGAATTCCGCGATACGGTCGTTAGGGGAGAGGTACACGCTCATCAGCGTAAGACCCTCTCCCCTCACCCATACGTATCCGGCGCCTGCACCGTGTCTCTGGACCCGGAACTTGGATGGGTCCGGTATCCAGATGGCGGCGGTTCCTAACGTGTCGGCGAACTACGTGGGGCCTTCCCGAGCTCCGTACGGCTCACAGAGTAGGAGAACGTCGGTCTCCCGCTCGAGCCGCATTTGCTCAAGGAGGGCATCCGCGACTCTGCTTCGATGCATGTTGGCTTGCAGCACCTTAGCCATTTCTGGTCATTCTGGCTTTCGCCGCCGCTAGGGCGTCGCGGAACGTCTTGCAGGCGCCGGAACCTATCGTGTGCGACAGGCTCGTGGGAGGTACCCCGCGCTCTTCGCAGACAACACAGTTGTGAGGCCATGTGCATGCCGCCGCCTTGTGGCCCTTGGAGCCGCATCGGTAGCACGCGTCTTTCCGGTCCGTCCCTTTGCAGGCCCGCGCAAGATGCCCGAAACCGAGGCATTTAAAACACCTTGCGACGGTGGATCTTCGACGGGGTCGGCTACGGACCATGCCGATCGGAATGGGTCCGAATTTCATCAGACCTTTAGACGCGGACCTTTTTTCTAGCACGATAATTGCCATCTTCTGGCCCCTAGCGTTGGGCTTGGTAACCGTCACGATGGCGTCGGCGGTGGCCTCTCCAAGCGCGCCCCTGAGGGCCTCTTCCACTTCCGCCTCTGTCGTGAGGTAGTCAAGGTCCCTTAGCTCGGCTGTCTCGCGGGGCTCTAGCTTCTTCACAGAGCCCTCTTGACCTATGGCCCCCCTTACGGCCTCGCTGAAAGCGGCCTTCTGCTCCGGCTTCGCGTTTCCTCCTAGCTCGAGAAGAACGTCTCCGGAGCGGATCTGCCGGATTTCTATGCCGCTTTGCTCCGGCTTGACCTGCGACCGCAGTCTTGTAAGTACTTCGGCATAGGTTCTTCCCTCAGCCGGGCTTACAATAACTGCGGCGGTTCTTTTCCTCCGGTGCCGCTTCCTCTTCCTTCTCTTTTCTTCTTTTTTCTTTTTCGCCACTTCTCTCCCCTGCTGCAGTGGCGTCGACTCGGGCGTTGTGGGGGACGTCTGTGGCTTCGGTCTCTTCCTCTTCCCCTTCTTGGTGGCGACGGCATGCTACTCTTCTTCTTGCCCCTCCTTCAACCTCTTCTCAGCCGGTGAAGGCTGAGAGGCAGGGCTTCCCCGGGTCTGACGGCCGCGTTTACGAGCGCTAGTGTCCTCCTGCTGAAGCGTAGGCTGCGCCCTGAGGATTGCTTCCATTTCGTCGACGAGCTCCGCGCACTTCGGCAGGCCGGACTTTATTGGCATGACCACATTTTTCTGCTTCGCGGTAGCAGCTGTCATCGCCTTGATGACTTCGCGGCATCGCGTGAGCAGCTCCCGAAGCGAGGTCTGCAGGTCGTTGGTGGTGACCACCACCTCCGGCCCTACCTTATCTCTGCCAGGTTGGCAGCGATCGTCGCTTGTGGCAATAGATGCTGCAGGAGCCATGTGGTCCACTCCTGCAGCACTGCGGTTGTTGGATAACGACGTCTGGGGGCCCGCTTTCGCACCCTCACCAGACGCCGGTACTGGGGATCCGACCCCCTGCACCGTAAGCTTACTCTCCTTACGTTTTCCTTCCATAGTTGGTTTATTTTCGGGGTTCCCTCCCCTAGGTCGCTCTTGGTTTTTCACCACTCCGCCTGAATCTTACCGGCAAGGGAGACCCTGCCAGGAACCGAAGTTCCCGCCGGCATCGCTTCAGACATCCTCGCAGCTACTTGTGCCCCCGCACCACAACAAGGCGTCGGCCACGCGGGGGAATAATAATAATAATAATAAAGGAAAACGCTATATTCAGAAAAAAACGAAAAACAATTCTACAGAAGCATACAAAATAAAAATGAATCATGCAACCCAGCACCAAATCAACAAGAAATAACAGATTATTGGAAAACCATATGGTCAGAAAACAAACAACACAATGAAAATGCCAAATGGATAAGGAAGGAAGAACACGATTATTCATACATAATAAAACAAACAGATCATACAGTAACAAAAGAAGAACTCTCAGAAACCATAAAAAACACACACAACTGGAAAAGCCCTGGGATCGATCAAATCCAAAATTTCTGGTACAAACAACTAACGTTTACACACGAATACATAACAAAGCAAATCAACCACATCATAGAAAAACCCGACCAAACCCCAAAATTCCTGACGGAAGGTAAAACCTACACCATACCTAAAAACAAAGATACACAAAACCCAGCTAACTATAGACCTATCACATGCCTACCGACACTCTACAAAATAATAACAGCTACAATATGCAAAAAAATAGACAAACATTTAACTCTCAATAACATTCTGACCGAAGAACAAAAAGGATGCAGAAAAAATAGTCAAGGTTGTAAAGAACAATTAATAATAGACTGCACCATCATGAAACAAGCCGAAAAAACACAACGGAATCTACACACATGCTACATAGACTACAAGAAAACCTTCGATTCAGTACCACACTCCTGGTTATTAAAAGTACTACAGATATATAAAATAGACCAGCAACTACAACAATTTCTGAAAGAAACCATGAAAAACTGGAGAACAAGAATCCACATAACCACCAAAACGTATAAAATAGTAACAGATTTAATAAAAATAAAAAATAGGCCTCTTTCAAGGTGATTCTCTAAGTGCACTATGGTTCTGCATGTCCCTCAATCCATTATCAAACGCACTCAACAACACGAACTATGGCTACGCCATAAAAACGGACAACACCACACACCATAAAATAAATCACCTCTTGTACATGGACGATATCTAATTATATAGATCAAATACAACACACATAACAGGAATTCTCAAAATAGTTGAAAACATAACAATAGACATTGGAATGGAATTTCGTATGAACAAATGCAAACAACTACATATAGAAAAAGGTCGCTGGATCAAAGAAGACGAACCAATAACGCTTAATAACCAAATATTAGATAACTTGGAACAAAACGAGACATACAAATATCTAGGCTTTCAACAAAACACACGAATTAATCATACGCAAATAAAGTCACACCTCAAAAACAATATACGCAAAGACTACAAACACTTTTGAAAACGAAACAAAATTCAAAAAACCTATTTAAAGCAATAAATACATACGCTATACCAATCCTCACATATTCATTCGGCATCATAAAATGGTCCAACACAGATCTTGAAAACATGAACATAACAACAAGAACACAGCTAACAAAATATAGAAATGTACATCCAAACGCAAACAAAGACAGAATCACAATAGCCCGAGATCGAGGAGGTAGAGGCTTCATAGATATCCACATACTACACGCAAAACAGATCAAGTCGCTCAGAAAATACTTCCACAGTAAACAAACACCACTACACAAAGCCATAGTAATAGCTAACAAACATCACACGCCATTGAACCTAGCAAAGCAGACACAAGACAATGACGAATACGATGAAACACAAATCTACCAACAAAAAATAGACACATGGAAATCCAAAGAAATGCACAGTAAACACTGGTACAATGTAAATAAGGAAGAAATAAACAAAGAAAACACATATAAATGGCTGAAGAACGGACAGCTCTTCCCGGAAACAGAAGGATTCATGATGGCCATCCAGATCAAGTAATAGCAACTAAAAACTACAGAAAATATATAATAAAAGATAATGCAATAGAAAATGATACCTGTAGAAAATGCCACCAAACAAAAGAAACAATAGATCATATAATCAGTGGATGCAAATTCATAGCCGGACAAGAATACGTGGACAGACATAATATAGCAGCAAAAATAATACATCAGACAATAAAACAAGCATATGAAATTAGTACAAACAACATACCATACTACAATTACACACCAGAACCGATAATAGAAAACGGAAACTACATGATATATTGGGACCGCACTATACGCACCGATAAAACAGTAATCCATAATAGACCAGATATAACAGTGCAAGACAAGAAAGAAAAAACTACCTACCTCATAGACATATCGATCCCCAGTGACACAAACAGAATAACCAAATACAAAGAAAAAATAGAAAAAGATCTCAAAATTGAAATACAGAGAATATGGAAACAAAGGAAAGTCATAGTACTACCGTTCATTAAATCAGCCACAGGAATCACACCACATTCATTCACAGAAAACTTAGCCAAGTTAAATTGAAAGGAAAAAACACACAGGCACATTCAAAAACCAATAATACTAAAAACATGCCAAATAGTTCGGTCGTTCCTACAACTAGAAACATAAAAAACACCCAATAGATTGAAACAACGGTTAAGACTTGGCTCTAAGCCCGTCAATCGAATTAAAACCCAGATGTAATACTGGAGGAAAAAAGGATAATAATAATAATAACATATAAAGCATTTTCGTTTTATTTTTATAATATTCATAACAAATGTATTCATAATTTCCTTATTAAAATTAATTTTCAAAAATATTTTGTTGAAGAAATAGACACGAGTATGTAATATCTAACAACACTTATCACGTCACATTTTATATCACACTGGTATCGGGTTAAATTGAGTTCAAGCAGACTATCGTTTGATTTTCTTTGCCGAATTGCGGTACTTTAAAAGTTTATTCTGTAATTAGGTTGAGTACTGCTATTCCTAAATATTTTATACGAATGGATTTTTCTGTATTGACAAGGAAAGAAACTTGATCATTTTACAAGAAAAATCCTCTTATCATTTTATCATTGGATATCCTTTTCTTGTAATAACGATTCTATCGATTCTATATGTATACACATGATTAGATTTTTATATGTATACACATGATTTATCTAATCATGTATGTATAAAAATATAATCATGTATACACATGATTAGATAAATAATCTATTGGCCCTTGCAGCTTATAACTAATTGGTTGAACGACAATTACTTGAAGCTGAGCTTTAGGAACACGTTAACAACTTTGAAAGAGTTGCAGTTGTTCGACTTATTCGAACACAGATTTGCATACATACACGTACTGGGCAATACATAGATAGACAACTTCAAGCGCGCACGTCTATATTTAAAAGATGAGTTCGTATGGTGTCAGACGCTATTTGTTATTGAGATTCAGTTTTGTGCGAATTGAAATTTTACTTTAAATTATTTTACATATGGAGAGAACTTGTGAATATTATATGTATAATTTATGCACGGTGTCCCATTTGAAGTAATGCGAAATTACATCATCTTTGAAACTACAGTTCATTTATAAAATGTTTTATAAATGTTTTCATGAACATGCTTCCAAAATTTCAAGGTGATCCTGGTTTTTTCTTAATGGAAATGTATACCTTTTCAATGTAAGCAGGTTGTAAATTTTAAGGTCAATTCATTGACCTAAACATTTTAGTCCTCGAAGAACACTCAAGATTGTTTTATGCTGTTTAAAGTTTATCTTTCTTGGCACGAATTCGTGTTATGATATTATATATAATATATGTAAATACGATATTGAAAAAGTTTCTAAAAACTAATGACGCAATACTTTGAACTACTGACAACGTAATTTGAAAAATGCAAGAGAGTCCTGTCTTTAAAAAGAACTAATAAATATGCTTGAATTTTGCAGAGCAACAAATTTAATTTAAACAAAGCAAAGAGAAACAGAGAATTATTATTCTGATAAACCGCTTGGAATATTACTTATTTAATTAATTCCGTTGAATGCGATTTACATGAAAATACCGGATTACACAAGGTAATAATATTAATAATAGTAATAACCCCAAATATGTGATAATAAACTAATTTATGATTAAATTAAACAGTGTAAAACCCATGTAACTTATTTGCAGATTTCCATAGCACTCTACTTGATTAAATATTCAATGCATGCTTTTCGTCAAATACTTAACGTATTTCCATAATTGAAACAACAGAAACAAAGTAGAAATTAATTGCAGCAAATTATCCAATAAAACTACTGTTCACTAAATGTTAGATTTATTTACATTACAGAATCGACCATTTACATCACGGATGAATGATTCAGACAAGATGAGAGATTGGTTCACATTCATTTTTGACATAAGTAGGTCACACTTTTTCGGCAATATACATTGTGCTATTAAAAGTTGTTTTTTTAAACATTTCAATTAGCTGGAATGACACAAAAAATTTTAAAAACTCATATCTCTTAACTGTTTCATTCAAGCTGAATTTTTCAGCATGCATGTAACTCTCAGTGATATAAACTACATTTTTAATCTATTAATTTATCGTTACATTTTTGTTTTCACTGTGTATTTTATTTAAAGCCACAATGGATTAACAATAAATTTTATTTATCGTTAAAGGTTACTCGTTAGTCGGATCAGGATTTTTTGACTGCCACTTCGTCAACCGTGTTGGCAATGTGGGGGCCGAGCATCGAGGTAAGGGGTTAAATTTCTGTTGCATGATACGATAATCAGCCGTATCTGGATTCCATCAAAATCTGTTAATTATCTGCCCGTATTGTTCGCTGACAACGAAAGCCCCCTTCTTAATTAAAATCTGTTCAGTAGGGAACACGAGATCACGGCTGCTGTCGTTGTTTCGCGAAGACTTTCAATTAATGATCTTACACGTTGCCTGAACGAAAGCCGTAATGACAGCGGCGCCAGCGTGGTTTTGTAAAGTGTAAAGCAGCGGCGTAACAGAGAAAATACCGGAGATGTACAGGTGAAAAGGCAGAAAGAGAAAGAACTAATGGCGCCCCCACCAAACGGGTTCGGTGGCGTGATGCGATCGGCGCGTGCGCAGTTTGCGCACACCTTTAAAGCTTCGTACCGCCAAAACGCATTCCCATGAGTCAGTCGTGCACAGCCGGTCGCGTCGTACGGATCACGTGTTATACGAGTACGTTGACTGGTCGTTAGTTCGAAACTCCAAGAGCGTGCAGAAAAGCGTGCGTGTGACGCGTTCTCTCTCATTGCTTTCTACGTTCCCTTCGAGGAGAACGGTTGCGATCGCCGAACGAGGAACGTTCGCATTCCGGACGACAACCGATTTCCAGTGCGTGAACTTTTCGCGTTTGCCGCTGCGTTTCGGGAGGAACCTGTGAAAGACGCTGACAGTACCCAGAGATGAGAAATCTCGTGGAGAGACAACTGTCTTGGCTTGCTCTGCTCGTGACTGCATTCTATTCTCGTGAGTAATTTTGTTCCTTTATTCTATTCTCAAACCCGCGATTTGGCTAGATAATTGAAGGACGTATGCAATGAATGAAACTGAGTGTGACAGATAAAATGCGAGAAAGATTAAATTACGTGCAATTTGAAGAGGTTCGGCAGCTACCGGTTTTCCAATGCACCGACCGAAGTGTCCGCGATGCATTGGTACCAGCGTTCTATCCGTGTTCTATCTTTAGCAGGTTTTCGGTTCACTCCGGATGTGTTTTGCAATTGAGTTTTTCACAGGCCGTTTAGCCGAGCGATGTACTTATAACGTATTTCCTCAATTCAGTCTGTTTATTTACTGTCACGTCTCGCTGGATTAATGCCTAACTGACCTACACACTTTTACATAGATGAGCACAACATCTGCTTGTCCTTGTTTTCATTCAGCGATACGGACGTATTTCTCGACCGACTTTATTAATTGCGTAAACAGTAGTCCAGTTTAAGAGTTTCGACAACGGATGATTATCGCGTTACTTACGTCAACGGTTACGTTATATCGGTATACGTCTTCCAACCGTTATTTCCTCATCCGATAATATTGATGCGAAAATTCGAAAAGAACAAACGTAAGCAGTGTTATGAATGTTTCAAATCTGCCGTTTAATTGATCAATTAAGCAATGTACTAGATGCGATCGCTGCGAATTGTAATCGGTCCCATGCCATATGTTGCCGCGCGCCATCACGATGCACTCGTTTATTATCATCATTGGATTTGCGAAACGAATTTGTCATAACGATGTTCGGGGAAAAGAAGGGGAAGATAAATGTCGAAAAAGGTGCAAACAGTTTATACAATTAATTGCTTTTAATCAAGAAGCAATTGATCGTCACGAAATTCTAAAATAGTCGTTCGAGACAAGGTGCATGCGGTCGGCAGATTTTCTCGTGGCGAGATACTAAAATAGCGCGATGCTTACCACGTGGGTGAGTCTCTCCGTTACATCGTACGAGATGACGTCGCAGCCGCTGATTGGTCGAGCGGATGGGCGTGCGCCTGGCCTTACCTTGCCAACGTATAGCGATGGGACTGACCCGGGCTTTGGAATGTACTGAACAATTCAATTGTCAGGCGTTTTTCGCGGAACGTAGCGTGTTAGTGACGTTCAATTTCAAAGAAAATCTTATTGATTTTATTGTAGAGAAAACTGATATTTCGCGTTCCGTCAAGACAATTTGAAAAATTGATTTTTCCGAGTTATTCATGGCAAAAAAAAACGTGTAAACGTATTGGTAAGCGAATAAATCCATGCTGCGAAAATTTTTAATGTTAGAATGTGTTTTCGAATTCCTCTTAAATGTTTCCAATTTTCTCCTTTTTTTTTAGATTAAACGGCTGATTTTCATGTAGTTGTAGTTAATGTAGATTTAAAAATGAAATTAGAAGATAAATAATAATAATAACAAATAATTTAATTTTCTAATATAATGGATCAGCATATACTTTACCTTTTATTTAGTTCTTTAAGGAAAATATATTTAAAAATTTATACATACAATGCAGTTTGATATTGCTTGAAAATAGTTATTATCAGAAAATATAAGTTATACAGTTATACAGACATATAAAGAACTTCCACAATTCTGACTCGATTGAAAATTCTGTAGCACATGACATAGATGATGCCTTTTACCCACTCTTAAATACTATCATAGATAATTAATACTCGGATCATTTCTTATTTGTAGACCTTGTAAGTGATGACACAATATTCTCTCATCGTTCCAGTAAATATTTATCAAAGCTATTTATGGTTTAGTTTTAAGTTTTAGATCTTCCGATCATATATTAATTTTTGCACAATTTTTTCATATAAAATTTTCATTGTTGATTATAATGAATGAATGAAGTTGATGAAGTTTTTATTCTCACCTGCTGTATGGAATAATAACGCAAAATAATTCTCTCACGTTAAAGGACTTATTGTGAGTTTGAATTTGACCTTCGTTTATTTCCAAAAAGTACCTATAAAATTTTCCTTACATATCTGAATTTACGACTTTTGAAAAATTGTTAATATGTGAACTGTAAAAATTTCAATAAGTAATAAATCCATACTATTTCAAGCTCTAAGAGTACAATAATGTTATATCGAATGGGAAATTAAAGATACACTTTCTCTTCGAAATGTTGTAAATGAAATTTGTTAAAAAATATTGAAAAACTCTTCCCACAACTGAATTTACTATAGATTTGAAAATTGAAGCTTTCACTTTACGATCCTCCGAAACGTGCTGAACGATTTTAATTAGCTGTACCTTATAAGTATTGCAGCAAGTTTGACAGTATACTTCCTATTCAAAGCTTGAAGCTAGCGCTAAAATAGTGTTTGCGGTCACCGTTTACGTGGACCACTTGACACAAATGTTAGAGAAAAACAGACGTAAATTGGATCACGAAAGGTTAACTGCGCTGAACTGCGCTAATCAGTCGCGGTTCTGTGACTATCGGCAAGCGCGGAGCGTCGCGTCGCGAACGAAATAGCACATCAAGGATTCTCTTGAATTGGTGACGAGGATGGTTACGTTCATGCTTTAAAAACATCTTCGGAGTCTTTTTCGTTGTTGGTCGTTTCCTTGCGAGCGGAGCCGGTTTCTTATATCGCATTCCGCAAAGTTTAAGTTTGCCTTTTGGTAACCGACCATATACGAAGCACGCGTTGCAGCCAAGCTAGACGGATGTCCAGACATCCGTCTTTTTTCTCTTCCGCTAGGTATCGCTATCCGTGGAATTTCAAATAGTATTATCACGCGATACACATTCGCACTCGATTCTGTAACTAGGCTCCTCGTCGTTTTTCCGAGCCACGTCGTCTATTGTGATTACGGTTGTCCTTACGGTGACCTTGCGCATCAACTTTTCGGTTTTTAAGATTCCACGAACTCGCTTCTGTAAATCTTCCATTGTCTAGAACTTGATGGACATCCCTACCATTGTATTACACGAGATAATGTGTAGCTAAAATATTAAGGCGTCTTTAGATCTTTGGTGGTTGGCAAGGTTTTTGGTAATAAGCAACAGATTTTATAGCAAAATTAATTTAACATTTAGACACTTGGACTAATTGTGTATTCTCTGACAATTCATTCAAGTTTTGATTAAGGTTTACATAGAGGAAAAATAATGTATCTAGAAGGAGTATTTTAAAAAATATGTGGAAAGAGGAAATGAAATTATGAATGTTCTAAAATAGTACTGTATTATATTTTTAGCAAAAAGATCCATCGTTTGTTCATCGACAGAGAATCATTTTATAAAATTATCTACGTATAAGTTGTGTAGTTTATTTTCTATACAATTTTCTCCAATGGTAATGGAAATTAAGAAAATAGTTGTACACGTATTAAACACTGTGCATTTTGCAATCATTTATTTTACTTGGAAATAGTATGTCACTTTATCATCAATATTTTTTTGGCTTTTGTTAACCATTTAATGCCATAAAACATCACTTTTAGCGACGACTATAAGCAACAACTGTACTGATGCATGTTTTGCAAGCCAATGTTCGCTAACGAACTTTTGCCTTTGCAAAAGTATTTAAGTGAAACATGAATCAGTTCAAAACTGAAACAATTTGAAGGATATGATTTTGTTAACCATGATTATGATAAAGTAATACTGAGGTAGCAAAAGTTGTTGAACGACTAAAGAAAATGAGAACTTTTTGTTTTAACATTATGCATTATATAGCATATTACTTTTAAAATTACCTATTATAATATTGTAGATTAAGTTTACATTACGTAGTGGAGCATATTATATTAATATTATTTATTATAGTATATTTCTTCAAATGACATTTAAATATTGAGATTACAATGGTATGTCACATATTGCAATTAAAATTATAAACAAATATAGAAACAATGCTGCATAAAATCAGAGTTGAAACAATTTGTTATCTTTACATTGGAAGGTATTGATTTTATAACTGTTCTATTAAAATTCTTAGAAATGGTACACGTGTACCAATACGTCAAAATGGACGTAGCGTTATATCATGCATTCCAGAAAATAATCTTGTAGATAGATAGAACGAATTTGAACTAAAAAGAAAGAAGAGCCTTCTTCTTCCTAAATAAACAGTTTTCCAGCGAAATGATTTTCGTCTTTGGTCGCCTTCAATCCGCAGTACTCTTTGCTATTTCGTTGCACCGATTCAATCATATCCTTCTATCAAGGAACTCTTTTTCCGTACAACAAATTGTAGTTCCATTTCCGTGAAGTTCCATGGTCCATTTAAAGGAAAGACGACGGTAAACTATATTAAAGAGCAGTAAAATTTTGCCAACAGGCGAAACCGGAATTCCTTTGGTCCTAGACAAGCAGGGATAAAGCAAAGTAAGCAGAATTTAATCATGTTAAGAGGGTTCCGCAGCAAACCGTTCATTAAGGGAAATATTGGGATAGGTCAATGTACTGGATGCGTCTTTCGTGTTCCATCCGACAAATCTTACTCTGTACTTTTGACGTGTGCTCGAATCTTTCGAGTTATCGAAAATTTTCGTCGTTCCTTAAGATTGTTCAGTATTAATTAGCCCGCAGCAGCTGATTTTTAACATTCGATCGAACTTTTCTCTTCGTTTGGATTTAGTTGATTTAAAAATCAACTTTCATCGAGAATTCTCTGCAACATCACACTTTATTCGATATATCAACGGAGACGAATATCGATTCTGTTGTTGTTGCTTCGATTCGCGTCTGTTCCGTTCGTGTATTTCAACTGACAAACGCATATAATTGTTGTTTTGAAGTTCTTTTTCCTAAACGAACGACTAACCGAGTTTTTATTTTTCATAGTTTCTTATGGAAACTCGTATCTTTTTTTTTACTTCTACTGCCGACAATATCAGATTGATTCTCATATTGTTTTATTTAGCGAAAATTGTTGTGACGTAAACTGTTAATCTAACAATTATTTTCGACCGAAAATATTAGACTTCTTGGAATATTAAATCCGCTACTCGAAGGTGAAAATTTTAATGAAATCGATTGTTAAGTTCGAAGCAGTGAAATAATGCAACTATTACGTGTAATCTTATTTATTATTTATAAAAGTGTCTAAATGCTATCGAGTTAATTTTTGCACTCTTATCGTTTTTAATAGATATGGATTAGTTGGTTTAGGTGCTATTTGTACATTATGTACATTGTATACAGGATAACAACGCTAAACGTCACTCTACTTATTCCAAATGCAGCATGAAATGCTAAGCAATATCGAAATAATTAGAAAAAATAAAGTTAAATTTATGTTAATACAAAAGTATTTCTCGCAACCATTTTACAATCAATTTAGTTCCAAGGTGAACATAAATCGACTACGAATCAGTAATTGAGTTACCAGGATTATATGAACATAAATGTGTAGTTTAGCATTTGTAGTCGAACTCCAGATTTATAATTAACTCGAGCTTTTGAACGTAATGTGACTGTTTGGGAGGGAAATCGTGCGACCAGGAAAATTTTGGCACGGGAGAAGCAGGGTCGCACGTTGGCAGGGTCATGCCTCTTAGAAATGTCGTCGAATGAAGCCAAGAACGACGAGACGATTCGCTCAAATGTCGGTCATTTTACTGTCGATAAATAATAAATTACCATCACTGCGAAGATATCGCTGTGGCGACAACATGGTTTTTCGAATGTTAGAGTACTGGGTCGCATGTTTTCATATTCTTTACTGGCCGAACGAAGTAGTAGTACATAGCATAGAATTAGTTCCGCAAGGAAGCAAACAATACAGCAAGTTTCATTGCATTGGACTTATAAATGCAACAGTAGTGGTGTGCATAATTATAGACTCAAAGTAACTTTTACATTGTTGCTGATATTTAAAGGAAAACTTAAAAAAATGTCATATATTTATATATTCCTATTTTCTATTATCTCTAATATAGAAATATATAAATATGAGTCTTCCTAAGTTTTTAAAAATATTTCTAAAAATGCGAAGTTATTTTGAGTGTATAATTATATGTACCGCTGTACATATGTTTCGTTCTCTTATAGAGTATGATAAAAATTAGATTTGAAAACACGTCTTTTTTTAACACGATGATATATATTCTTTTGGCCAATATTGGATTTTTATGTATATCGGCTTCCTTGTTTATCAGATAATTAATACAACTGCTACCGAGCTTGACAGCACGTGTGACTAACACTATTTCGTATTTTACATAAAGATAATGAAACGAATATTATTCGTATCATTATTTAAAATTATAACGCGTACCATTATATTCAGGTACTTTATGACTTTCCTGAAATGACGTACTTCCATGTTTTACAGACGCATATATTATCCTGACCAGACTGTGAATCCGGGTTATTAGATATTACTGCCGCTCTCTAACGAACAGAAATTTTGTTCATCATTTTTCTGCGATGTGTTTGAAACAATCAATAACGCTATAAATGTATAAGAGGCGCAATTTAATTATAAATGGAAAGAATGTGTTGCATTCATGAAAATCCACGTTCATTGCCATTACACTACAAGAGAAATGGAAAGTAGTTTACAGTTGCAAGAAGTTTGATGAAATTTTTAGAAAGAGGAATGACCCGGTTGCGATCGTTATGTACTGCGTACACGACATACGTTAAAATTGCGATTAAAGGCACGAGCTTTAATTAAAAGCGAGGAACCTGTTAACTGTATCATTTCACGAAGCACCTCATCGATGGCTCGTATTCAACGTCAGCAGTATAAACGAGCTATACGACTCGTTTCTGTTTTTCGAAAAAGCGAACGCGTAACGGTCTGTTGCAGGTCGACAGGTCGAAATTTGCCCGATAAATTCATATTCATGCGTTATTTGCAATATTGTCGCCGGTTATTGCGTACGTTTTGTACTTTTCACATCAAAATGATAGACGCCACGTTTCTATTAAAGACACATAACTTCTTGCTCTATAATATCATATTAGTTTCGTTACGCACATTTGTCACGTATTTAAATTTAAACCATTCTTTTATTACCAGGTTATTGATCTTTATGCGAAACAAAAATTCTTTATTGATTCCAACAAACATTTTAGTGAATTGAAAATAATATGTAAATGTGTCAAATTCGCAGTTCTTTTCTTTTACTTTGAATTTTAGAAAAGTTGGCTGGTTGCAGTTGAAAATAGAAGAAAGATTCAAAAAAATGTCAACGCCTTATTTTGAATCTATTAAAGTGATCAAAGAAAGAATGGACTCACTATTTAGTGCCTATTGCTTGCAACTAACGCAGACAATTTTTTAATGCATAAAATAATAGTAAATCTAAGATTATGATAATGTATGACGCTCTGTAGTTAATACAGCAAATAACTAACGAGAAATTAATTCGAAAACAGCGTATAATATTATGGTCATTTAAGCTGTAATCGTTTTTAAACAGCTTTGCAGTGTTGATTATCAGTGACTGTCGTGGCAGTGAACGCGTTAAATGCATGTCAGCAACACGTTTCGAAGTATGCGGCTGATGCAGGAGTGACAACGCGCGATGACAGCGTTATCGTCGTTGTTTTGTCTATCGCGATGGAGATAACGGACATCGGCTGCATGCTAGATATATTGTCTCTGACCCGAACAACGCCAGCCGTTACAGTATTTGATTAATGGGGCCATCGATTTTAATTACATTGGATTATTTGCTACGATTTTCCTTTTCATAGAGAATTCGACCGTTGCATCCTTAGATCTGTCATATTCTGGGTGCGCATTTCTATGAGACAGTGCTAGTTAACATGAGATGTTTCTTTTGCCGATGCTATAATCTTACGAACATTAAAATATTTGCAGATTTTATATGGACCTCTCATAATTTTTTAAAACTCTTAGCACTTCTTTATATTTGTTATTTTTACTGTGTTGTATGCTTGGATATAGTTAAAGCTGACACTGCAGTTACAGAAAAGCATTTAAAGCTTTCCTACTAATAATAAAACTGGGCAGGAAAATAGGCACCCGCCGTAATGCTACAATTTTATAGGAGAGTACATTCATTGTATACTTTGATAATCTTCATTAAATAAAGAAAACAGTAACTTGACACATTTCTTAGAGAGATTGTAAGAGTAGTCCGATTAAGGGTTTATTAAAATCAGAAATGCAAGATTCATTTCACTGTGTAATCACTTTTGCAGACTCAACGGTTTAGCTTCGTGACGATGCAGGTTTCTTTCAGATAAATTGCCTTTTCTTTTGAATTTTGGATATTTTTCTCGTATAAAAGAGCAACACATTCCAGTTTGTCCTAGTTGATATTGAAACGATACTGAGATAGCCAGTGTACGAAGCGTTACGACCCGAGGGTTATTAACAGATTTCATTAACCTAATGCACTTTCGCGTTCTCATTGGTGATGGTTCTGTTTGATTTGTAATTGAGCGTACCACAGGCCCCCTCTCGCTCACTTTTTGACTCTCTGCCAGCTTCTGTATTATTCCGCTGTATAATTGATACACGTATCGATTGATAGACTGTATCACGTCTATTTCTCATATTCGAGAGCTGCTAATGAACATTTACAGTTTATTCGACGTTCACTGTTGAAAAATACTGTTCTACATTTTCTGTCTTTGTAAGTTGCTAAAAAAGATTTATTTAATGTTATACATTCAAAAACACAATGTGATGAAGATAATAATGAAACAAAGGAGATCGGGATAAATCTTTTGTTCTATTTGTCGATTTTGTGAAGTTAACAGACCTCTAAAGTACAATAATGAGTTTCTTGTGTATATTTGTAATGATATGTTAACAATTTCATTTTATGGTTTAACAAAATATTATAATCTATATGTAATCAGGAAAAACATGAGACCTGAAATAATGTTCAAGTATTTCACTTCACGTATGAGAAAAAATATTTATTTCAATTAAGTATTCCAGCTAGTATTTTATATAATACATAAATAACACAGTTCCAGATATTTGTATTGCTTAGTTGTAACAGTTTAACCCAGGTTTGATAGTAACATTTAAAGGAAATTTACATTCACAAAAAATTGGGAATAACGTACGAAAATCATTTATGCCATTTATTTTACTTAATGCAATTTGTAAATTTCCTGTAAACGAGACAGTGTTGTGAGTCACAATAGAATAATCCATATAGTGACCAATAACTCGCATTTTTTGTAAAAAGTATGTATTACCGTGGTAGGACGTCATACATTCGAAAATAAATTAGTCCAGTTTTTTTTTAACATTTTCATGGTTAATTTTCCTTTAGTGGATGACTACATTCATTCCATTTAAATATTATTCCGAAATGTTTGTCTTTATAGGTTGTTAACGAAAAATTCGTTATAACAAATGTTTCACAAATGAGTCCTTTGAAAGCTGATTGAACCAGATTTAAAATTAATCAAAGAAATGTCTTTATACTATTTTGAATAAAAAACAGTAAACACAAAGGAAGGCAACGGATTCGTTTTTTGCGTCAATGACATTAAACAATATTGTCAAAGTTTGATTAATTCGAATAATCTCGAATGCGTTGTTTCTCTTTGGCCTGCATCCAGTAGACGATAATGCACATTCATTAATAAGCAAATTGTTGGATTGGTACGAAACAATTCAACATTGCTTATTATAATTCACAGTAGTTGCGTTTCCAAGTTTGCGTCCTCGCTAATTTATGTTCGATAGATCATATTAAAATTGATATTTGCCCCTGTTTAGATAGTAATGGAATTAATCGGTGCCGTTGATTGCAGGTAATATATCAATGTTATAGTTGTGTAACACAAATGTTGAATTGTGTCCGTAATGAATCTTAACAAGATAAGCCTATCTGAGAATTGTACTATGAAGACCGTATTAACATCCCTCCATTGTCTTATCGAAATGACTCGTACCATGTAACAGATAAGCGATTACGCGTAATATTAATCGTTGGTACACTAATGGATTGATAAATTATGTAATAAATTGAACCATTATCGAATTTAATATCATATTTGTACGCGCTGACGATATAGTAAGTGGATCATTCGTATTTGTGGACGAATTAGTGAACTGATTAGATTGCATTATTCGAGACCAGCAGTAATCTTATTCAGTAGATTAACTCATTGCAGTTTTACGCATCAGAGTAATAAACATTGTTTATTGTTCGCTGTTTAGACTGTACTGTTTAATATGTGATATTTATTTCAGAACTTTAATTTGCCTTGATTTTTATTGTATAATATAAATAAACGTATATAACGTAAGCACGATTGATATAATTTCAATTACATTAATATAATAGGGATATGACGTGTAACAAGTTGATATTTTAGTCAGTACTAGAAGTGTTAACGAATTACCTATACTGGCATAAAAATAATGCTAATCACTCATGAATGAACATTTCGGCCATAGAACATTTTCTGTGAATGAGTAGAGTGTTGTAACTAATGATAAAATTTATGGATGTGAGACGGTTATACAAAAAAAGCGTTTAAATAAAATGTTACCAATGTAGGAATTCTGATTTATTTCACTGAATTCAGAGGTGTTTGTAATTTGATACAATAATACCTTTGGTATTTCGTGTAATTCGGTGAATAGCAAGCCACGGAATGAACTCGATGATAATAAGATTTCATTAATCTAATGAAGCCGTTCATTGCCAATCTTATTCCAAGCATGCAATGCGCTCGTTTTAATACCACGATGTGGATGCTGATCCAATTACAATGTTAAGCATTTCGAGAGACTAGCTGGCTATTATCGGAAGCAGTACAATAATTGTTCTAGTTCCATACAGTTGGTTAATTCTCATTTTTCACCCTCTAGCTGCGTATGATGAATATACTCGTTATGGGAAAGCGGCATTTTTTTATAACAACGTAACTACAATCATACAATACTATTTTTAAATTCTTGAAGAGTCTCTATTTTTTTTATATTTTTGGTCTACTCATTTCCATCGTAAGTGCATCAAATCCGCAGTCCAATTATGAAATTTAAGTGATCTAGTATAGAAATACTAATACAATACATCGCAATACTAAATCAACAATAAGTGACTTGTTGTCAATGTTTTTAACATTTCTTAAAGAAACCGATGGTTAAGCAAGCTCCCTCGTGTTTCTTTTGGCGGCGACAAATATCGTCCCTTGTTGCCTGCTCCCATTTGGCGCAGTAAAAATTGAAGAAAAATGGGCACATATAGCAACGGAAAGAAATGCTTCTTTAGTATGTTTTTTTTACTCGTGTTGTGCCGTATAATAAATTGGTCTACCGTATAATATAATGTCTGAGATAGTAGTATGGGCGAACAATTCATTGTCAGCTAGGAAAATAAAAACAGAAACACGGAATGTTTTCGAGTTACTTTTTCTTCTTCAAAGAATAAAAAATAAGGAAATTCAGATACATAGTTCTTGAGGGTAATGGGTAAAAGTCGTGCAAAAGGATCGATGCGTTAAAGTAGATATTCTGGAATCTTGTTGTTAAGCTTGACAAGTTTTGGAAGTGATGTACGCATATTAATAAACCATATAAGTCAGCAGCCATTAAAAGTATGTAAATTTGTATTATTTTCAGATGATTAAAATTATTAACAGGAAAAATGTATATTTATGTCGCTTTTTTATTTTTGTTTCAATGAATCTGAAAGTTCACATTTTTCGTATTTATTTTCCTTTTTAGTTTGTATTTGCATGCTCATTTACATTAACATTTCAGAAATTATGTAAATACACGATGTATTAAACTACTAAGTTCAAAAAAATTAGTCGAATATTTTAGATTCCGTAGGATTGATTTACGAATTGACGTCAATACTCCTAGGCTTTCGCTGATGTTACATTATATCAATAAAAGGAATAGCACAATGTTTTTAGTAGTTTTAGTTGCGACATCTCAGTCGCGAGCTTCTTATTAGTTCGAATATTTTGCTTAAAAAGTCAAGACAAAAACTTACGTATGCAAGACGTTCGTCAAAATATAACTATTACACGTGCTGGCTAAATAAGAGTTAGCACATGAACATCATTATTATTTCTAAAGATATGAATACTCTTTATTAAGTTTATTTTAGTACAAATTGCAGATATTACGTAAGAAAACACTGTAATATTGGAAACATAAAGCATGTTATATATTCGAAAATGAAGTTTAATAAGGGTTTGTGGCAGAGTTTTGCAACAGGGCGTTTACCCTTCTCCTTTCACTCACTGGTGATGGAGGAGTTTAGTAATATTCTGCTAAGTATGAATGCTCTTTTAAATCGGAAAATAATTTTGTTCTCCTGTTATCAATATTCAAGTACTCAGGAAATAAAGGTACACAGTAATACAAATTCTATTTTTCTTCGAAGAAATTATTAAATTACTATCGGGGTTATTATTGGGATTATGCTAACTAAATAGTTATATTTTTCAATCAAATAACGGTTTAAAGTAAAGAAGATTATTACTTGATAGCAGAAATGAATGAAACAATAATTTATAGCATCACATTTGTTTCAAACAGCTTCAAGTGTAAGGGGTGAAATATGTTCCAGATCTTTTCCCTGGTTGATATTCAATTTTTCATTCACCCTTGAAAACTCTGCAGTCACACTCTGAGTTCCTTGGCATCGCCATTTAATACTTTGGTACCGTCATCCAATACCTCGACGTTTCGAAAGACCCGTACTGATCCGCAAGTAAGGAGGCATTACTTGGAACTTCTTGGTTGTTTTATCTCCCGCGACCGGAACTGTTACGGATGAAACGAGCTATAGGGTCTTGAAGACGGCGCGGGGGAGAGAGTCTGCGCGGCGTCGGCTAGAAAGTTTCATTAACCCGATACACTTTCACAGTGTTGTTATCGTCTGTCCGTCGCGACTTGGCGGTGTGTCCGGGCGACGCTGATGACGCGGTGTGCCATCGGCCCCTGCCCTCTCATCGTCATCCTCTCTTCGGCTAGCGGACCAACAGAGAGGCTCGCCGACGCACGTTCCTCGGCATCCAGTTAACGTACGCGCTGACGCAGCGCCGCACCGCGAACACGTTGTTGGTAGGGAAGTGGTGGCAGTCAGGGGGTGGGGGCAATGGATCTTATTTATAACGATACGGGACCATCGTACGATGTCGGTGCGACCAATCGCGAGGCATCTCGTGGTTTGGCCTTGCGGCCACCTCGCCGTTCGCATACACGTATCTGTGCATGCAATCGCGATTCAACGAGTCTACCAAAGTGTCCTGGCTCTCCTAGCCAACGGATATGTACGCACGCTCTCGTGACGTTGCCAAGTTTATTGTTTTGTGACGGCGACGCCGGGGTGGCGCAATTTTTTTTTTACTGACTCTAGGATTATGATCGTTTGTCACACGCGTCAGTGACGTGCGCTTTGTGTCAATGTCGAATTCTTCATTCCACGATGGATCATCTTTCAGCGAAACACACCAGTTTCGATAGACCATTTCGGTGCTGATTGAGTTGAGAAAGTATGGTAGAAGAAATACTTAGGATAAAATTACTTAACATGAAGATCTCTCCTAATGTGAAACCTTTGTTGCGTATTAACTCGCATCTTTGGTTTTTCGTCTGCTTGTCCAGATCAAATTACTGTCGTATCTTGAAAATATCTTAAAAATGTTAAGCGTATAATTATTTTCATAAATACTATTGTATAGTGCACTCGATTTTTGGAGTGGTATCCTCAAAATTCTTTAATATTTAAGATATTCATTGTTATATTGTCAACGTCGATACATTAATACATTTTAATGGTCTAGTGGGAAGTATTGTCCGGTTTTGAACTCACTGGGATTTCCATAGGTAATGATACAAAAAGCTGGTAGTAAATCATTATTGGCACTTTTCATCTGTAATTAGTCTAAAACCAGCAAGAGGTATGCTTAAAATTTTCCGCGACATCCATTGCAGCATACGTACAAATCACGGTTCAGGAAAATTTTATTCGAATAACGGATAAGAGATACAGATTAACGAACGAAACTTTATTCAACATTACAGAATAAATACGCAATTGAATAAAATCTATCAAGGTAAAATTGTATTGGAACAAGACTTCATTTATGCAGAAATTAATTTGGAAAATAATCGATTTGAATACAAATTATAGAATGTACTGTTTTTTCATAGTTTCTTTATTAATTTTTTCCATGTTGATTTTCACAATTGTGTCGGCAATTTTATAACTCTGTAAGTATTTGAAATTGAACGAAATTTTAATGTATTTGTATAAAAGTATTCTTACAAAATTACGTAAAAGCAAACACAGCGAACAATTTTTTGCTTAAGAATTATTCAAATTAGAATATTCGACTAAAAAGTATTCATTTGGATTATGAATATAAATTAAACTCGGATAAAGATTTATTCGAGACAATTCGAATAATTTTGAGATAAATCCAAATTTTTTGTATAACGTGAGGATTTCATCACATGAGGTAGTAATTGCATTTCCATTATGAAATATTTGAATCTCTTTGACGAGGAATACGTTGCAAAAATGCCTGCGAATTAATGCATTTGTTTGATTGTACAATGGAAGCTGTCGTAGTCAACCAAAGTTGAAGCGGTGCTTTTCGAAAGTATTGTATATTAGGTATCTGTCGATAGAGATACATAACTAGAAAACCTCGCGGATTAAGAGCTTCACATAGGAAACGATTGAATAATCTTCATAATTTAAAACTGCATGAAGGTTGAAAGTTATTTCGTCGTTTCTTCCAACTTATATTTTAATCCTGTATAAAGAACTTATTTTAGTCAGCTAATTTAAAAATTCGTCGGACACAGATGGCGGTACTGTCGTCTGTACACGACCAGACGATTCTACTTAAAAATTCTAAATACGCGATTTCCACGAATTTTTGTTAATGAAGTATTAGTTTCTGTTGCAGTTTTATTTTAGCATACGGTATAACTTTTTGCTCGGTACTGTTACGCCAGCTGTTTGTCTGATTAGTTGCCTGGTATGTAATACTTCTTTGCGTGCGCTTCTAGTATTGTTTTTCTACAACCATCAAGGTTCAATTGCAATCGTGATACTCTTGGCACGGTGACCTGCTGTTACGCGGTGAATTTTAACTCATCTTCAGACATATTTATGGGATCGAATGTGGTGCATGCTCAAATGCAAATACGTTGCCTACGTTCAGTATCAGCGGCGATTAGGCGTCTGGTATACGCCGCCAGCACGTCTATCTTCGTAGCCGTGTCGAAGGACATCTTCCGGCACATTTGCATACCAGACCAACACAGTGTGTGACTATGGGTAGCAAGTTTTGAATTATAAGTTGTCGAAGAACTGCTATGGGCACAGGTGTGCTCTGCTTTCTAAAACACATCGGCGAAGATCTAAATTTCGCTACTCGACGCTTCGATCAATATGTACTTCCTACAGGAAGATAGTATGTTACCTATAGTGCGTCGTAATGCAGGCATCTCACCATAATACACTTTGATCTTTGTCTCTTTTTAGAAACATCAGAAGTTGGATTCCAGAAAAGAGTAAAGAGGAGGGTATTCTAATAAAGTTTTGCTTCACTTTTTCACACGACAAAAACATTTTTGTGAAATCAAGACGTGAATTCATATCTCTTATGCGGTATTAGGTATCTAGATTCTCGGCTAGAATATATTTTCGGCATAATAATTGAAACCAAAGGTGAATTTTAACTAAGATCGTGATATCAGTTAAATTGAATATCTTGATAATTACGTGCCGGTTAAGTTGGAAGTATTTTAGTCTGGATCACATTCAAGATTTGATCCATTTGACATGTAATAGTGATTGACGTTGACAAGACGTTGCATCATGATCATGGCATAATCCTACGTACATAGTCGGTTTGAAAATATTTGTCTCCTTCCTTACGCCATTTATTAGATTATAAACATTTGCTAAATTTTGAACTGGTAAACATTTCTTTAATTTCTTGATAACTTCCTCCAAAGTCTTATATTTGTAAAGTCCTATAAAAACTTCGTTTCTTCTAATTCTGCTACTTAAAAATATATTGTTCTCTCTCAATAATCTCCTCGAAAACTCGAATTATTCTTTTTGTACTGGGATCAGTAAATTATCGTTGGAAACAATTAATTAGATGGGGATCAGAAAGAGCCTTAAAATTTCGTTCGGTCAGCAGAATAATTAATTGATTGGCAGTTTCTAGCTCTCTTAACCGTGTCAATCGCAGGCAGGTCGGCGATTCGCGGCAGCGCTCTATCATACACATACATCTCTGAAGACGCTCGAACAAACTTAACAAGCGCAACTTTCCTTGGTTGGCATAATTTCCTTCCTGTGGCTGTGCAGCGGAATCCTGGAAGTCGGACGCTTTATCGTGAAAATGGCCAGAATTTCGCTAATTGGTCCAATTCTGCGCGCCCGGACAAATTTTACCCGCGTCCGTTGAACACACAGATCCTCGAATTTTTCTCGGCGAAGAAAAAAAGAAGTTTCAAATCGTACGGTCATTGACCAATTACGTGCATTTACCTAACACTTGTTGTTAAATGCTGTTGCGCTTGCAACGCAGTTGCAGTGTTACGCAAACTATTATGAACGTGTTGACAGGATGTCGTGACGAAAATGGATCTTCATCGGTTACAGCAATTGTTATTACTGAGCTTCCCATTAAGGATTTTGTTTTCGAGTAATCGATTGTTTACAAGCGTGTTTTTCACTTTCGTAATTAGCTTACGATTTACAACTTTTGACTTCGTTCTTTAATCCATACATGAGTCCATACATGATTCAATGCAAATTATTCGAAATTTATTTGTGATAACGATTTCTTATAAAACTTGACTATGCTGTCCCAGACTTCTGAGTCACGTTGCCAGTCCCGAGAGACGACACTATTGCAGGAGAATATCGCATAAATGGTTTTTGTGTGAAAGTAGTATCGTCAGAAGACGCTCACATACATGGTGTGCGCAGTGCGAAGAACATATTGGCATTCGTTATTGAGAATTCAGGAGGGAAATGTTTCTATTAGGTCGAGGGAATAAAGGGAGAAAAGACATAGGAATGAAGAGAGGCAGCATAACTGTAAGATTTTTCTTAATATTCAAAGATGTAATATTTGTTTCATGGAGAAATTGATATTGAGGAAAAATTTTGAAATTTTTGTGTTTTCGACTGGTAGAAAAAAACACAATTCTGCGTTTTTAAGAAGTATCAATTAAATTGTTAAAGTTATTTTTAGTAGCGAAAACTATTATTTATTTATTATAAAAAACCAGTCTATGAAGTTTCCGATGAATACAGATTTCTAAAATCGAGTTATTATTGTTTCATATTACGAAGGGACAGTTCAAACGTAGGCACACGGAGCTATTATCATTTCGCCGGAAATAGAACGGTGAAAAAAAATTCTTTCTTCCATTTTTATGTTTATTGCATACGCGTAAAAAGTTGTAGTTTCTAACTGCGTCTCCGGGAAAAGAATGAAGGCAATTTATTTTTCCACTTTCGCCGGTGAACCGGGTATGATTCGGTGTTTTGCATTTTTACGTTTCTCGAAATCGTAAAGTTCAGCCTTTACTGCTCCGTGTTCCGGATTAAATAAACCTTTACCTTTAATTTAATCCTTGTGCCCCGTATCTATGCAGATAAACGTCACTGTATTTATCTCCGCTGACGTAAGCGCGATATAATCGCAGCTAAAAGTTTACGATTACTTAACGCCTAATTGTAATGCTCGTCCTATAGAATCATCGTATAGTTCGAGACAAACAGATAGCGCACATAAAATTCCACTAGAAACATACATGAATGGAATATAATTGAATTTCGCCAGTTTAAACTTCATTTGAACAGAAAAAGAATTTGCATGGAAATACAGTGGAACAAAATGATAGCACATTTAATTAAGAATAATATACAATAAGTTAGCGAATGGTATTTACTGCTTAATACTTTGTAGCTGTTCGTTTAAGTTAAATAAGTAAAAATTACGTTAATTTTAAAATGGGCGACTTTTTTTCGTCCCGAACTGTAAAATATCTAGGGGATAGCGTGGATACGATACTATTTCCAGAAGAAAACGAATAATTTGTGCGAACAAGGTGTGCGTATTCGGACGAAGCTATTATGATCGTATATAGCAGCTCTGCTTACGGTTCCCTTTGAAGGACGAGATGCTCCGTTGTCGCTAGCAAATCGTGCCAATTCGGAGTTCTGTGTGTGTTTGAATAGCGTGTATTGCACGAAATTACAGTCGTTGGTTTATCTGTCTTGTCTTTGACGCGTTAATGCAAACTAACAGGGAGACTTTGTCGAACTGATCTCTCCGGTGTGGTGGAAACTTTTCTCAGTCGACGTAGGTTTATTAGTATGCGTATTAGTAACACTTAACTGCGGACATCGAGACTCACGGACTCTACACTAAATATTATTGCTTATTGCTTCTACCATAAGCGGAGTTAGAAGTTATTACTTCGAGTACCTTCACGTATCTTCCTACATTCGTAAATTCCTACATCCTCAAATTAATCATATTCATTTTTATACGATATATTTTACTGTAAGTCTGATAGACTTCATGTTGCTGTCACAAATATGGTTGTTCGCAGTTAGGGTTAAACAAGATTTCCAATTGTTAAATGTCAGAGAAATTGAATTAGAAAGAACACTGTAGTTGAGCAAAACAAAACGATTTTATGATTAAACTACGAATTTTTCTGTTCTATATACAGTATGATACCTTGAAATTGCGTTATTTATTGGATTTTTTTCTGATAATGTTGAAGCATTATTATGAGACAGACATTTGTTTAACCTTTTCGAATAACGTTAATTATTCTTACATTATGCGTTTTCATAATGCAATGTTGTGTTATATTAATAAAAATTCCGTAATGCACTATCATACATCATATTAACACAAATTTTATAAAGCCACTTTTCCAGGAAAAATACTACAAAAACAATCTGGAGCTTTGATACTGCACCATACATCGAGCAAATGATTAAACTTAATTTCCTCTTAAACGAAATCTCAAGCATTAACCGGACTGCTCGTTACTATCTGTTATTGTCTCATTAAATATTTCAGATTTCCAAATTAATACAAGTACATTTACGTTGGAACATTGCAAACATGAGCTGTTAATAGAGGATTACAAGAATTTTTAAATAATTGTATTAACGTATATTAATCTTGGCTTGTTTAAAGTTACGTGATTCGATAAATTTCCGAGATGAAAAAATTCTTCTCATTCTTCATTCTCCCTATTTTCCCTTAATCTGCAACATTTCCACTTTAACTTAAAAAGATCATTGCTTTAATTTGTTTCTATGAAAAGTTCTTCGATTTTAATAGAACTTTGTCCCACTGTTGTGCGCCGCGCGCCGTGGAGTGGATCCGTCCGGCTCGCCTCGGCGTCTGCTTTAAAACGCTTACGGACTCCGCGGAAGTTGTCGACGATTTACAGGTTTGCACACATGCACCAGGGACAGGATTCGAGGACGACGCAAGCGTCGATAGAGGATATCGACCGGTCTTCATTTTTCATTTCCATCTCGTCGGCGTCGTCGCAGGATTAATGGATGACGCTGGGAAATGGTAAACGACTGCTACCTCCAAATTATCGGCGAGCCATTATTACTATAGGTCTCAGGGAGTACTGAAAATACAATTACTTGTTCCAATGCTATCGGAAAGTTTTGAAAAGTATAGTTGACGCGAAGGTGCAGGAAAGAAAAAAATTAAATAACGTTGATGATGAAAGGTGCATTTAGAAATATTTTGGAGAAACTGTTGATTAACAATTATTTCAATGTTTAAATATCGATATAGAATAGGAGGGGAGCATTTTATTTCTATTTAAAAGCCGTAAGAGTTATTCATACATATTTTGTAGATCACATTTCAAATTTTCATCACAAGTTTTACACATTATGGTTTTATCAACATTCGCTCAAAGTGCAAATAATTTAAATTATTTTCATATTTTTATACGTTGTATGTATACATATAACGCGCCTACGAAATTACAAAACCATACAATTCACTAAATTAATAAATGTATTCCGTAAGAAAGTCAAGAAAATAACTCTCCAGACCGAAAGACTCCCTTAACTGCATAGAATAATTGACTCTCATAAATTCCCTCGTCCGTGTCATAAGATCAGTCGGAGACAGTGCTTGCTGTACAGATGTGGAACAGTTGAGATTTTTACAGAGAGCAGTTGGCGACACTGTATTATGTTTACTAGGTAAAATGAATGGAATTTTGACCTAAGTATAACGCGACTGTCGCGAAGGTAGAACTAACGACTGCGTAGCGGAAGTTAATTAAGCATCGAATCAAGTTGGCATTTCACCGAGACAGAAACAGTCTCGGGACTCGTTCTCCGTGGACGATAATCGGGAATCGATCTGGCCCCTCCGTGTCAAGAGAGGATTCGACACTGTGACTCGTGCTTCGACAAATACTGCCACGGTCCTTTCCGTTTTCAGCGTGTTCGATTCCGCCCCTGATTCTTCCCTGTCTCGTGTTTCCGTTCTCGTTTTCTCCCGTTTCCCTTTATCGGGAACAGTCCTCCCTGGCAAACATTAATTCCGTACGCAGAGGGGGGTGTAGCACCGTTTCTGCTCGGCCGCGATCATTAAAATAACGAGTGAAAGGATCCTCAGGGGGGTCACCCTCGAAGACGGTCGCCTTCTCACAAAGTCGAGTAGAAGTTAAGCTCGCGGGGGACGTCACTTGAAATTATAACGGGCCGATTTTAATTAAATTTTTACGGGATATAATCCCGAAAAAAAAAAATTACTCGGCAACTATTTCTTCTTTATCGATCATCGTTTGTTATTGTCCAGGGAAGAACCACAACGATTTGTTTCGTTAAGTTTTTCGCGAAACAAAAGGCATTTCGTTGGTCGATATCCTGTCTTCGCTGCGCATGTACTTCCTTTGGATGAACTCGTACTGCGTTCACTTTCAGGTCACTAGATTTCGAAACCTAGTCGATTTGTTTAAAAATAGCTGCATTACCTTAAAATAATTATGTTGACGTTTTTCTCGTTAAATAGTAGCCTGGCTACTTTATGCACACTTTATAAGTTTTAGGAACGGTATTTAGTGTTTTCGGAAGCGATCAAGAGAACATTTTTTCTGCACTTATAATGTACGAAGAATCTCGGAAAAGTTTTATAAAAATATTACTATATATTAAACATGTCAACTGATTAGAGTTAAACACATAGTGCTTATTTTCAATGTTGTTTCTACGATATCCTCGTATGAATTATTATAGCCTTTGATGAAATAAATTTAAAAACATTGTCTCAAATTTCCAAAGATATAAATGTAGTTTTTAATCGTGTTTATGGAACTGAAGTACTATTAGTTTTTCAAGCATCGTGGAAGGATTGATCATGTGAAGGTTATGTTAAATATCCGAAGATCGCAACAATATTATAATAATAATTGGATAATAATGATTATAATAATTGGTTAATTTCGAGGAATAAAGGTTCAATTTCGCGGGTCTCTTGCAGAGATATAACACACGATAATGTATGTACATAATAATACATGTTGCGAAGGACATGTACCTACGTGGTAAACAGAATTTTTTAACGACCGATTTCGATGCTGCGATACCGTAATATGACAAGCTTGGAAACACGATATTGCGCAACGGAAACATCTCGATACCACAATATGGTGACTATGCAACGGTGGCGGCGTGTGGTCAAGTCGGTAAATTGAATAGAGTGTCGCGGAATTATACGTCCGGCAGGAAAACTGAAGAGGAGAATAATCCCGTTGGTCGGAACGATCTGTCTTTTAAGTTTGAACTGGCGCGCGACACTGTTTTACCGTGCAAATCGGTTTCGATTTCGTTGAAAAACTCGGCGGTTGTTCTGTCCGACATTTCATACATGGGATAGCCGGGTCCCTTTGTGTATCTAGCACGGTTTCGAATTTCTAAGCCGACAACGACGAAACTCCTGATAATGTATAAACTGTAAGAAGTATGCAAATGTATTCCATCGTAATAAATTGATGATGAATTCGATGCCGGAACAGTTTGAATGAAAAATAACGTCTGCCAGAATTTACACGTAAATTCTGGCCCCGCGCAGCACGTTTCACCCTCAATTTTTGTGTTATACCATTCTACTTGAAAACTTAAAACCACTACATGTTAAACATTGTGATAACTCGTCGGTGTACATTAAATGAAATGGATTTGCATAACAGATTTTGTGCTAGCAGCAAACGCGTTAAAGTCTTTCTATATAAATATAATACATAGCTTGCTACTGTAACACGAAGCTAATCCCTTCACCGACGCTGCTCCCGTTTTCATTCCGTTTGTCAAATTCGAACCCCGAATCACACTGCAAGTGCTATTACGTTTAATCATGTCTAGTGGGCGCTTTGATAGAAACCATACCACGTGGTTAACCGTTTATTCGCTTAAATTGGTTAAGCAATCGATGCAGATATAATCGACACTGTTTTCAGTGACCTCGGATGTTCAGTGATTCTCTACTTATATTCCTTTGATCATTTACCAGACGTGTTCCGCAGCACCCAATTAATTAAGAATTATCTATAGAATTATATATAGGTATACATAAGTTTAATTTAATTTGATCTTATTGTGAACTATCAATTATTTACGGGTTTCTTTAATAAGACTTCTAAGGAACATTCTTTCCACATTACTTCTTGATCTTTTCCAGAATTTATAAATTTTTAATACACGAATCAATTTCAACAAATATATTGGGATGAATTTCAGTAAATAAGTATGTGAGGAGCCGAATTACAGAAAGTGTGGAAAATTTCGCGATAACGATCAATTAGCGAAACCCTCTGTTGAAGTGATTAATCGCTTAATTAACTGATTTGCTTGTCCAAAAAGGAGCGAAATGTGCTTTGAGTCGATGCAACTTAAAAGAAGGGCTGAAAGTGCTCGAATAGAAAGACTTGAAGAATCCATTAGGGGCAATTAAGCGTATTCTGGACGATACGAATAAATGAATGACCGAGACGTCTTCCTGCAAACTTTTTCAAGTTGGAAATTTTCTTAATTGAAACGTCTAGCAAACGCTGCGAAAATTTCCGCTATCTTTTAAATATTGGAACAGATAGTCTACGTCTGCTATTTACAGGTAATGCATGTGCGATAATCGTTTGCAAGATTGATCGTAATGTACGAATTATTCATTGACGGAGCTTTGACGTCTCCTCGTTGCCTCTACGTCACAGGTATTGCGTACTATATCAAGACTGAATGACTTGAATCTTTTTATATGTTAAGGGAACTAGATTACTGTGGAATGAGTGGTATACTTTTTTCACATTTTGTTTTTACGTAGAATAACAAGAACTAATGAAAAACTCTCGTCTTATCTAAACCAGTAACAAAAATTTAAAGTATTCGATTTGTAAATCTCGGTAACTTATATAGATACTGAAAATTACGTAAGTATCATATATAAACAATTAAAGATAGCAAAAATCTTATTTTTCACAAATTTTCACACTTGTAATTTGGCCGAAATATACAGAAAGCATTTTTTTTTTATTTTTGTTATAACGCTTATAGCTCACATAAGAAAGTTGGAAGAAGGTGAGGTTTCTATTTTTGTTATTATTCTAAGTAATAGCAAAATAAAACATCAGTATTTTAGTCATTGTACATTAAACTAGTCTCCCTAATATCTAAAAAAAATTAATATCATTTAATACAGTCGTAAAAAGATATTGCATTTTAAAGGGCATCCGAATAATTTTACCACTAAATGTGTTTCGCAAATATGATGACAGAATTTTGCGAATGTAATTATCTAATTTCACTTCCAGTGACGTGTATGTCGTTAAATGACACAAAATGAATCGAGGATGACGAATTGTGGACCGCAAATAAGGAAATTGCACAGAAATTTGATAGATAGGTGTCTGCACCGTGTATTTTCAGTTCCCTAGATAAATCTTATGCAGCCGATTCAGTTTTCTTCGGCGATATCGTGCATTACTTCATGAAAGACAATCTCGCGGAAAATAGGATGCCTGAAACTCACAATTGAACTCGATGGCTTCGCTTCACTAGAGATGATGGAAAATTCTTTTCAGATTTATGCGTTCACATGAGCATACGTGTTTGCTTCTGATACAATTATTTTACTCTACTGGGTTTTGGGTACATATAATTAGTGCAACGTCTATCTAACTTATTTCAGTCGAATATGTGGAATCTCGTAAATGATGAATTCACATCTTCCCTTCATACTCAAACTTGAACTGCGGACCTTTAAAGTTGTCGAGTTCGACTTGAAACTTCCTCACAACGTTATAACTTAATTTCGTTCCTAGGTGTATGTCTCCCCAGTGTATAAGAATATGCTCCGGCGCTGCAATTCGTTTCAGTATCAATTTATACAGCATGTTACTAATCCAATCAAATCGTCTAACAACTAGTGCGCAAATCAGAATTTTAGTTTTTTTCTACACAATTATTGAAATAATAATAATAAAAAGCTCTCGTTACAAATTTGTTGATGAATCTCCTTGTCTAAGTACATACTATATTGTAGTAAAATTGCATGAAATCGGAGCAATTGGAATTTTATGATTTTTTTAAAGGAACACATATTCCTCGCATTTTACTAATTATTCATTAATTTATTCACTTCACGATTGTTTGCAATACAATATTTTACTATGATAATGTCATAAAAAATTAAATTACAAAAACATTTTACAATATTTCATTATAAAATTATCGTAAAGTATTTCAGATTTTATTTCATTATAAAATATTTTATACTGTTGTATTAAATTTGTAGAATATTACATAATGAAATATTTTACAATTTTATAATCGGAAGAGTCATAGACGTAATTGTGGCAAAACGTTCTCTCTTTGAGGCATATTATGAAATAAGTTGTTCTTGTAACTCCAATGAGAGCTAAAGTTTTATTTTCCTTTATGCAATTTATTCCTTAATCTCAAAATCGTTTGATAAGTTGTTCATATTAATTTGTCGAATTGTAACGAAACGAAAAAGTCGTTTGAAAAATGTCGATTTCACTGTCCGAGATCGAACATTTATTCCTGTGATGCGGGGAATTTGATTGCTGTTTGTCTGACAGATGTTCCCCTAAACTGCTTGTAACTGGTCGGTTGCCGGCAAAAAATTTCGGCGGTTCCAAATATAAAACACAGGAAACGCATTTCCAGGTCGCTTAATGATGACGAACGACCTTGGTTATTATCATGGCGGTGTTCGCAGGACAACGACGGGCAAAAAACCATTCGTTCAAATTAAGAAGTTGATTCGGATTTAATGGTCTTTTGTTTGGCTTGGTTGGAATACGCGGGTCCGTGCCTCACCCCCTTTAGTTTTTCGCGATTCAACTCTCTTCTTTGCTCCACTTTTGTTATTTTCGCGCGTGCTATGAGCCGCGACATTGTGCTCGCGCGACGTCAACCAGTATATTACGTGATTATTCTTATTTCCGTTTGCTCCGTTATTGTGTCTCTTCCAATCGTCGATGTTGAGTGGAAATTCTGTGAGTTGCCCTTCATCATTTTCCACTTACATTCAATGAATATACAAGCGATTCTTCATTTGTAAGGGATTCACAAAGGTTACCAAACTGTTCCATAGAAATTGTAAAGAATTATCGTCATAATATGTACTGAATAGTGTTCTTTACGTGTATAACCTGTATATATTGATTTTTTTCTCTTACAATATTAAATTCATTACACTATAAAAACTCTGTTGCTTAATTTAAAAATCTTATCACTGTCGAACAAAATCGTCGTTCGATTGCTCAGTTTTTTGCAAGCAAATTAAATGATTCACATTGGAAATTATAGAAAACCTGACCTGTCTACAAGATGTATGTTTAAAAATACGTTTAATCAGTTGATAACTAGTGCCGTTAATAATCCTAGGGATCTTTAGATGCACATCTGTGAAGAGGAATCATGTTACATTCATTTTAAGGAAAATCAATGTCGAAAGTATGTAAAACCAAAAGTTGTCAGGTATATCAAGGATACAACATGAATATTCAAAATAAGTAATTTATTTGTTCCAATAATTTATATCGAAAAATGCACTATAGAGCTGTATTCATTAAGTAAATAGTATATAAAATACGATACAAGGAATTGTCTTTAAGATTTGCAATGTACAACTACAGGGTAACAAATAACAAGCATTGCTAATTTCTTTTTCTGTTACATACAACATGAATATTGTGAATCATATCGTATGTATTTTGAAAAAGTACTATATTTTCTCTTGCAGTCGACAAAACGTACGAAAATTTCTCAGCGTTCAACGTGTCGAATGATTTCACTTTGGCGTCTGTTCAGGATAGTTTATCCTCCAAGAGAGTGTCACGAGCTTGTAAGCATGCAGATAGCAGCTGTGCTAGGGATAGTCTGTGTAAAGTTATCTAAATTCTGGTTACACCAACGGTCGCGTTTGCCACGCGTAATATAGCTTAATCCTTGCAAAAAGGCGAGCTCGGCTCAAGTGGATCAAGCGAACATTACTCGGACGCAGAGTAGTGTACCCACATCGACGAGCGCCGCGCCGTTTGTCGACGATTCGATCCACCCACACCAACATGGACGTACTAAATCTTTGTCCCGGAAGCTTACGTGGACACACCGGCGACAGATTTTACGTTTTATGCTACTTATGGATTCATGAGTCGTATGCGTATCCATGATCAGTGATAAAATGAGAATGAAATTTTTCATGACACTGAAGAAACGATTTCATTGGAAACTGATATCACAAACGTTACGATATCCACTTTTATTATTTTATTTAATTTATTTTATCATGCTTTGAAACAGGTGGTTTATATAACAATACTGTTACACGACGTTTGACTGATACGAGATCCTTAAATTCTCCAAGAACATTGTTCAAGAAAGTTACAAATAATTTTCAGTCGTTCACGTATGGATCAATACGAAAAAAATACGGAGAAAACTGCAGTTCTTCTATGTGGTTGCTAAATCCATTGCCGGCAGTACGATTAACTTGAGGTCGGAGTTTAGGCGAAGTCAAGATCGACTTTTCTATTGTGGACTTGCCACTCGAATAATAATTTACCAGAAAGAGGATAAAGGAAGAGATTAGCTGCAAGTGGTTCTCTTCAGATCAAATCGAAAGCTTTCCAGGGCTATTCTGACAGCATTTTCTCTACTCCATCGTTATTACTTTTCCTTTCTGTCATGGTTTTCCATGGAAAAGCTTTATTTAATATCACGCAGATTTGTCGGATTCTGAACGATTATTATTGTACTCAATTCATTGAACCGATTCAGAAAAAGTCTGTTTCTTTATCGGGTTAGCCTGCAACCATGAAAATATATTTAAAATGTTTTAATACATTATTATATATATTATTACTTACTGTTGATGTTAAAATTTCTATTTTGGTTACATATAACAATTACCAATAAGGAGAACTTATTTCAGTTATTCAGAACAGTTATGAACGAAGTGAACTTATTTTAATTGTTCATGGAAACCATCCATAAAAGAAATTGACATTACCGACAAAAATTAATAGGTTCAGTAGAAAATTATTAAGACATTAGAAGAATTTCAGGATATTGTTATATTATTTTCAACCCATATTATTGAAAATGAAAATCAATTTTCGATTAATTTCTGGGATCTAATTACCTGCAATTAACAAAACGAAATACTTCATAAATCGGCAACAGGTCGTTGCAAATAATGGCTAATACATAATTGGTTGGAACACCATTGTTCGTTTAATTGATAAATAAAATTTGTACACCGAAGCAGGAGACATTTATAACTTGACCAAATATATTACATATTACAATTTATATCTATTGTGCGTGGATAAAATAAAATTGTTAAAAATATCTGACTTGCAATCATTTCACAAGTTAATACGGTTGCAGTGTAAACCGGGTGCACAGCTGGCAGTTATAGTGTGCCTTCGGATCCGAGGGGGTTAAGCGCAGATTAATACAGCAAATAAACGTAATATTGCATATGTACTCGGCGTAATGTCAGTTTGCAAGAGAATATCCACAAACGTTTACGCGTGAAACGTGAAATATTGTATATAATTTGTAGTGTTGCGCGGGATGCTGAAAATATTGGGAATCCGGTGTTTGGTTGGGTAAATTAGTTGAAAACAGAGAAGAGTTATAATACAATACGAATTTGTTGTGCAATGTATTATCGTTCGATAGTTCATGAAACAAGATTAGCAGATTCTGTTATTAGAAACCATCTAGACCTAAAAATTTGTATTTATTGTGACGTATTCTTAAAACTATGGTCTTTAGTCGGAGTAGATGGAGCGTGTGATTATTATGGTAAAGTAACGATATTTCTGTAATTGTCGCTTCAATTTACCACCCATCTTCGATTTAACGATTGAACCGTCGCTTTACTAATTCGAACACGTGTTCGTTCCTGTTCCAGTGCTTGGCAGTTGCCGGAGTGCAGACACGAGTCGAGAGTGTGGACATGATAGGTTGGTGAAGTGTGGAAGACCTCTCGAAAGAATCAACGATAACGACTTCAGCTTCGCGACTACAAAAGAGCACTTGCAGGAGCAATGCCCGTAAGTTTTCTTGAGTTCGTATAAAAGGAAGCCGTGTTGCACCGACCATTTGAATATTTTGTAATTTGAAGCCGGTTTTAGTAACAATAAAATTCGAGGAAAATATTTCGCAGAACAAGTAAATCGATCGTACCCTTTTCGAGTGGAAATTCACATACTGCCATTCTCAGTCACAATTTCAAGCGAAAATTTCACAATTTCAATTGAAATTCGGGAAATCTGATTTCAAGCATCATTTTTTTGGAATTTTTGTTGCAAAAGACATTTCTCGTCTAATTAAAAGTGAAAGAGTTTTGTCAATTTCATTCGGAAGGGTGAATTGGGAATTTAAATCTATTCATAGTGAAACCAGCTTTGCCATACATTTCGGAACAAAAGCTTTGATGAAGCAGTAGCATCTCGCACATGAGCTATATGTGACCTGGGAATAACAAGGGACTTGAATTACTCGGAGTCCGAAATAGCATTCCATTACTTGTGTCGAAATCAATTTGAGTGTTTCAATGAAATTAAAGCGGTCTAAATATCGCCCTAATTATACGAAACGAATTTCTGTATCAATCAAGCATATTATTTTGACTTGTCCAAACCATAATGTGCTACATAAAAAATATGAAATAGGAAATACACTGCAAGATAACTTTAACTAGAAGAACATAAAAGACCTGCTAGGTGAAATCTTGAAAGTATTACTGTAATAATCTCATATCTGCTAACTAAAGAACCATCCCCACTATGCGAAGAATGCAACACCCAAATGACAACGGATCATCGGCCGAAAATACAATTATATGCGCACCAAACACAAACTAAAACCACTGCTCAAGGATAACATAAACAGCAACAAAATCAAGGACCTATTAAAATTTCTGAGAGATACAGGTTTAATAAACATGTTACGAGCCGAGGGCCACTGCACACGTGGCCGGAGGTAAATGAGATTGTGCGGAAAGGGAGGAATTCATGGACTGGCCGATGCCTATTTCATCACCGGATCGCCACCTGATTGGGTAATGGGGTTTTGGATTGACTCTAATTTTGCCTCGTAACTTCAAAGAAATATTAATAGATACACCTCGAGCGGTAAAGGTGTATTTTTGTGAGATCGTTACCAACAACTGACTCAAACTGGGAGATGGAATGAAATAAACTTGTACACTGAATTGAAAGTAAAAACTAATATAATCTAACAACTTCAGTCTATTACAAGTGCGTAAGTGTAGTGTAAGTTTCGCGATAGTCCTAAGACATGCTTCCTGGTTTTCGCACCAAGTCGGCGGGGGTTAACTATTGCTCGAAGGAGAACTTGGCTCGATCTTGCTACGTCTCGCGTCGCGATTTGACTTGAAACTGCCCCGAAGAGAAGAAAAATCTTAGCCTTTTTATACGCAGCTAAACTAGAAGATTTGGTAGCGGGGACCGGGCCTACGTGACCCAGATCACACCCCGGATGGTACCGAGAATCGGGGATGTATGACCCTTATTGAACTCGCGCCTATACGGCAAAGATATTCTATTTTTGAATGAAAGGACCGCGTTCACCGCCGACGTTATCTAGCGTATGTCTTCAAGAAGGAAAGAAAAAAACGTCGGGAGAAAATCTCCGTACGTAACAAACAAAATATAAGGTCTATGAGACGATGTAGAGAATTTTATTTGGTTACAATCACGATGTGAAAAATTGATTAAACGATCGATGTCAGATTTCGGCGTGCTGACCGCGTTATGATATGGAAACTTGCAACTCTCTCGCCTATGCAGTTACATTTTGTTCGTTATTACTACAAGTACTATGCAAGTTTATGTTTAAGTCTCTGCTTTGGAATTCTGATTTTTGTCCGCAGTGCGGGAATATTCGGAAACTGTGGGTGAACTGGCCGAAAGTTTTTGATCGAGCTACTGTGTTGAACTTCACCACAAGCTACGAAAATTCTTGCTTACTCAATGTCGTTAGAGTTTGAGTGGTTTTACTACCCGGTTTTTCGATTCGATTGTACCTGTAATTAGATCGATCAACGGAACTTTAATGGGAGTTAAAGCTTTTTTCGAATAGCTAATTTGCCGGGTTTATTGATTCTTCGTTTATTTTCGCGGCCCTGTAACTTCGGGGGAACAAGTTCCGAGTACCGCAAGGGAACTTTAACAAGTCTCTTAACTAATTACCAGGCAGTTGGTCGAACAAACGGTTACAACGTTTTTCAGAGCTTCGAATACTGTTTCACTTGCAGTACACGTATATCAAATTATACGAATTGAACGATTGCTACAGCTTCGGTATCTTGATTCCAGAGCTGTTTATATTTCGAAATAATATGTTTTTAATTACATTCTCAATTACGTATTTTATAAATTCGAAATTTATTAACATATGAATATTGATGTTGATGACAATGAAAATATTAAACTAATAAGATCTACACAAGGAAATATAATTAGTTTATTCTGGTGTTTTAATTGAATTATATTAAATCTCGTCTATATCAGCTACACAAATATTTGTTTGAATATCAGAATTAATTACTTTACATTTAACTACACGAATAATTTACGCCTCTATACGACAATATAATACTTTTTATTTCTGCAATTAGCGTGAATGAATACAAAATATTGTTTTCCGTTTAGTTTAATAATTGGTCATCACAGTACACGGTCATTCGTCATTGCTGTTTTAAAATTCTTCTCTCTATTTCGTTCAAAAATGTTCATTACCAGTAGTATGTTATCACCAATAATTTAATAATATAATATAAACCTGGCACTTACTAAATCGCAGAATGAAATGAAAATATTTGAAAAGAGAACTAATAAGATAAATTAGTGGAGGAACTTCTATAAAATGAGGACTTTTTATTAAGCTGCAAGGTTAATACAACAATTTGCAAAGAGAAATCCAGCCATTAATAAATTAATGGAAGTATAAGTGCTTATTAAATTACAATATTATCGCAACAAATGTATAGAGAAACAATCCTAATTTCTGCATCACCAAATTAATTGAATGATATAAACTTAACGATTAATACAAATAGTTACGAAATACTGTTCTGGTTGTTTTTCCTTTTCTAAATACAAGCGCAAGAATAATGTTGATAATTATGACTCTGATGTTTTTGCCAAGGTCAGTAGTAGATGCAATTATTCAACCAATCACGGCTATAGTGTCAGACAATTTAACAGTTGACAAAAGAATAATTCGTACGCAAATATTGGAAAAAGAAATTTCTGTTTCCGAAATCGGACAGCATAACTGCTTACAGGAACGGTACCTGGCCGTTCATACCGAAAAAGTGATCGATGCGAAAAGTATTCGGACAGCGTTCAGCAAATTTTGGGAACTCTGTGAAATCAACCGGCAGAACGATAACCGTGTTCGTCTGTGTACATAAAATGTTCGAATGTAGGACGATTGCGCGAGATTTTCCGAGTCGTCCAGGCCGTTTCGGAAAACCATAAATTCTCGCGACTAGGAAATCCTGCCGTGATTCTGGAACCCTTTTCCGCACGGAACGCGAGGTCCCGATATTACCTGAATATCAAATAAGAAATTACATTATGGTATAATCGTAATATCTTATCAACGTCAGTGTAACCTTCATCTCACACTGAAGCTGGGAAGAAAGATACACATTAATTTATTTGGTTGGTGTAACTATGAAACGGGCGTCGCAGCTGAACACAGACTAAACAAAAACGCCCGTTACATAGTTTCCAATCTAATATTATTTTAATTTCCGCTATTTAAACTTTGAGCAAAATTGTTCAATTCTGTGTTATCTCTTTTCCGCAACTTATCGCACCACTTTTTTTGTAGTATATAGCTACTTAATTTTTGAATATCTGTCCCTCTTCTTTTTTTATTTTCTTTTTGATAATTTTTTATGTTCTCTACCGTCGTATACCATGAAGTGACCTTTTGTCCGATGGAAAGAATATTGACTCCACGTTATAAATCAATACTTTATCTAACTTTAAATTCGTATTGCTAAGTCGAGAAACCAAGGCAATTTTATAATAAAATATAGAGTGCAATATTGCATAAAATGTAATATCATCCAAAATCTTCATTCTCGTTCTTAGTTATTTATTATTTCAAAGAAGAAGAAGAATATTTGTTATTCATTATTTATTATTTAATAAATAAACAAAGTTCGTTCTTTATTATTGAATAGACATATAATGATACGTTATTCGTTATTCAAATAAGTATTCATTGCAATAATTCTCTACGCTGGCTCTACAGAACTCAGTCGGTTTGATGTCTGACCAATTCCTGCCTGTACTACTTCGACTCGCACTACACGGTGATTTCTCTTGAACATTTTTGTAACCATTGTGCATTGTTACCAGTCAATTTCAACCGAATCTTCCAATCCTACTAAAATATTCATATGCAGTGTTGTGAATAATTATAGAATCAAGGCAATTTTTACATTGTTATCAATATTTAAACAAAACATCATACTTGTATATTTTTATTCCCTATTTCTAACATATAGATGTACAAATAAGAAGTTTTGTTACACTTTTATTTAAATATCACTAAACTTGTAAAAGTTTCTTTAAGTATATAATTATTCATACCATTGCAAATTAATTTAGCAACAACTTTCCGGATTAAGAAACCAAAAGCAATCGTTCAAAAATATTTGCTATAGCGACTTTTTTGTAATTTTTTAAGCGAACCAGCATTGTTATGATGGTCTTAAATAAACATTGAAATGAAAATAAGACATTATATCTTATCGAGTTAATTCCAGTCTTAGAATCTGAACGCGAGGATAGACACCAGGAATCGAAAAGATGACTAGATTTTGTATCTGAAATAATGCTGCAAGTAGCGTGCAACAATACCACGAACACAGCGACGCGGAATTCATTGAATATTAAAGATGACGACACCTTCCAGAATAATAGATACATCGCAACTTCGTTACCGAACGATTTGAAGACTGTAATATTTTATGCTGTAGACTCGACGACTCGTGGTATCTTCGTAGCCGTGCGAATGATAACAAAATTCGATCAGAAGCCTCTGATGCTGAAGTCGTACGAAAGCAGAAGCTGCGGTATCAATAATTACAATCAGAAACGATTTCAAAAATAACTCGGTAATACTGCGTGTTGCGATGTTTTTCACCAGCTATATTAATCAAGATCTCTTTACGATTCTTACAAAAATTACTAGTGCACAAGGGTAATTACACACTAAATAGTAAAAATTGCAAAATGTGTATTAATCAAATTATAAATAAATTGAATTCCTAGCCAGCGTATCAAGTAATGAAAACACTACAAAATGAAATAAAAAAACATTTCTGGAGTCACACCATTGTACGAGAAAGTGTAGAATCACACTGAAAAATAAAGATAATAGTTGTCAGAAGTTTCTTTCTTTTTCTTAAGTTACTCGAATGTAGCTACACTTTTATATTTCTTTGATTCACTTTACCGACAAATGCATAAAATCCTGATTCTACTAACGAATTGTATGAAATTACGAAACGGTGCGGACGTCCACTGAAATCTCAGTTGCAAAAGATATACCACAGAAGTCACGTTCCCGTCGTAACGTCGGACGAAACTTGGACGCTGAATGCGCGGTAAAGCTCGGAGAAAGTGGTCAAGCAATAAAAGGAGAAAGTGCAACGGTTCGTGCAGGATTCTGGTCACTTATCCTAGACCAACGGTGGTAGTAAAACCCACAAGAAATTCTAAAAAAAACTCGTTAGAAATAGAAAGTATTATGAGGGAAGTTACGGGAAGTAACGGACAAGGAAAAATTCGATGGCGAGGAGAATGTACGAGGATGTAACTGACCGAGAGTCTCGGGGGTCTGCTCGTCTAACTTGTATAACAAAAGTCCAGCACGCTGGAAAACCATATAAAGAAACATCAGTAGGAAGAAAGCAACATAGAAGGCGGATGTTGTAGCTGTCATACCAGATTTTCCTCTGCACACGTTTGAATTTTTCATGTTTGAACCTTCTTCAATCTAGAACGGAGATTCCATGGTTTGCCTAAAAGCGGATCTACTTGTAGTACAAGGTCTACTTGTTTTATACTAAACTTACCACGGTCAAAATCATCGGTTTCTTATTTTACAAATGTACAAACTTCTTCATGGGAAATGCTTGCTTGAATAAATTACATTTCTGCAGTGAGTTTTATCATAGAACCTTCTTTAAATCTAAATGCAATCGATCTTCTCTTTTTTATGAGGTGACGCGCATCAGTCGATATTACTATCTTGAAATCTAGGTAGATTTCCTGTTAACTATTTGCGCTAGAAATTGTTATTTCATTTTGGAAAATAATTTTTACATTATCAGACTTGTGTATATTTAAGTACGACGGCTGAATGAGTCTCAAGATTTAATTTCTTAAACAGAAAGTTAGTTATTTCTTTAATCGTTTTACTAGACGAAAAGTAATCCCTTGATATTTTAATATGTAAGAAATTTTTTCCTACCTTAATGTAGCAAAAAATTATATGAAATGAAAATTCTGCAAGTCAGAAGAACTGTCAGATTTAGAGTTATAATTGCTTCGAGCGTAAGTCGTTAATAGTGTATAAGAAAGAACAGAAGGGTTTTGTGAGATAATATCATTAGCTATAAATATTAGGAACAGTGAGAGATTTAAGAATTCTTTGTCCTAAGAATGAAATTAACCACAGTTAACAAGAAATACTAAAATACAGAAACTAAAAGCGTACATTAACACATTAGTGAGGGAAACTCGTTTTTATTCTGGTTATGCCAGATAGGCAGCACAAGCGAGCAGGAGAGGATTCCTTATGCAAAAACGGAATGAAATGTAAAACGTAGAAACGGGTTTTCAGTAGCTGCATTTTCGAGAAAATTAAGTTTGACCATTTTTCGCGGCTGCGTGTATTACACAATGGTACTTACGAGAAGTAGAAACGGTAAATCGTAGACAGACGTTTTAGCCAACATACTTTCAAATTCAATTAACTCGTAAATGGATCTCTATAATTGGGAAACCATTGTTCCATATTTTCTTTTTTATTTGCAGAACGTTCTTGTTTGCACTATCCGCTTGTTTCGCGTTGTATACACTTGCGTTGCCAAGGACAGAGAGATTCTCATTTTTCCATATGGGTAACGGTTACTGCTGTAACAATAGAATACAAATTGCTATATTGAAGAGTGTATGTTAGTGGATTTTGTAAACAAGTATCTTCTTTGTTATTTTAACTTTATTGAGAATAATAAAAGAAGTTCACGAAAATATCTCATTTTAATCTGTCATTTGCTAATAATAAGATCTTTAGTAAATAAATATTTATTTGATGCATAAATTTCTGCCTTTCTCTTTCAAATGTGAAGTATGAATAATACAGATATATGTTTTTACGCTGTTTTTGAGATGCTCTCAAATTGTTATTATTCAACGCATATTTACTTCAACGACGCTTTAAAAAATATTCTCTATGCTTCCATAATTTATTAAATAATGAAAGTAAAACAAACTGATTTCTACATAATTATTCCACTTTATCGTTCTCTGATTTTTTTTCTGACCTACAGCAAAGGAGACTTTTAATCAGATTTGAACGAACATACCTACAACTGTAAAATTATACAATACCTATAAATACATGTAAAGTTTCAACTATCTCGATTTTGCAGAATCTTTCATAACTGATATTCAGGTAGTAAACGTGTTGATTTTCCACTGATAATCTATTTCACAACCTCCAATGAATGATCGGTCGTAAAAATCTTCTCTGGAGGGACTCAAGGGATATTTGCAGAGCGCATTTCCGCAGTGTGGTTAGCATTTAAGCGTGCGACCTCAGAGACCCAAACAGTTCTGATGAGGCTGCAGAATCAGTGAGCCACGATCGTTGAACGGTTTCGACCAACCTGTTGTGCCGCTGAGTCAAGCGTCGCGAAATCGCTGCTCTACCAAATTGTTGACAGTACGTAGTTCTGCAGAATCATTTCGCAGAATCTGTCAAGAAGTTGATCAGTCCATAAGAACAATCATTTACTTGGCGTCTCTCTTCGTTATTATGCGCCGTTGTATCCTGTGCAGTTTCCCCGAGTCCACGAAGCGGAAAAGTTTAGTTTGCTGTGGCTCGTTACTCGGCATTAACCGTTACCGAAATTGGGAAAGTCCTGGAAGAAAGGGATAATAGGGAAGGCTGCTCTCCTCTGCGGAGAACTGCTCTCGACAAGTCGAAAACATTTTCTCGTTGCAACCGGACAGTTTTCATTCAATCTTCATTCCGACATGACATGCATTCATTCACTGGAACCGAATTCACAGAGAATACTCTCGTTACTTTGGGCATCTAAAGTTACGTTGTTGTCGGTGCAACTCGCCCAACTACTGATTGCAATTGCTATTATCCGTATACCATCGCGTTTACATCGAGGATTCTTTTTTTGTTCTTGTAGGGTCTTGGAATCCAGCATGAAGTGCATTCAGACGTACACATTCGATTGTCTGGACGGGGACCAAAGGGATCATGTAAATAATCTCTACACGGGAGTCAACAAAGTGGTCATGGAAGTTTGTCAGGATGGCCCTTACCAGGACAGTAAGTTCAACATCCAACTTTCACAAGATACAAGAGTTACTATGTACACGGTGCCAAAGATATTGTGGTCGTTAGAGCTGAGGAACATTCTGCATACGATATTGAATGGATGTTCGTAACTTGTACAAAATTTTTGTACAAAGCATAGTGAACTTTGTGACATATTAGCGCGCTGTATTCGTCACAACAGTGAAAAGCCTTCTTCACGGGAAGGGATGACCATTATGTTCTTGATACTATTGTGTGGAGATATTGGCGTTCAGTTCTGATTATCTATTGTCGCACGACATAATGCTTTGATCACTAAAGTAAATTTTAGATAAAGCTATTCAAGAACATAAAAATTTTTCACTCATTTTTTATTATGCTTTGTTCCGTCCCGAAGGGCAATCGCCTGGAGTTTCTGCCGATGGAGTTTATGACACGGACGCGAAGAAGCTTATGTTTGAGAAGAAGGCTTTTTCTACATCTGGCGACCAGAAGCATGTTAATTTCATTACCGCCTTCCTCAATAACCATTACGTGTCATAAAGTTAAGATTTCTAAGAGAACTTCCTAATAGCATTTTTGAAACCCACAGCTGGGACGTGCCGTAAACCGGGGAATCCGAAGGGTCACACAACTCGAGTACGCAACGGTACCGTAACCGTCGAAGGCTGACCTGGACGATTTCCCGTAGCACTTTTTAACGTCGTAAATTACATACATACAATCTTCGCACGCGACAAGAGGGTGTCACCAAGTCAACGGAGGCACTGATTGGTACTATGCAGCAGTAGGTAAAACCCAATCAGTGCCCTTCTTACATGCCGAATTGCAAGTTCTCGCGGAACCCCCAAAAAGGCAGAAACCCCCCCCCCCCCCCCCCCTCCCCCGACGGATCCTAGTTCGACGGCGATCATGTCGAACGATTCGTCTTGACTTCGACTGAAGTCTGCAACCACAATTCAACCAGTTCACATCAAGGGACGACATCCAGCAGTCGAGGTTCACATTCGTTCGTTCACAATCTCCAGCAGTCGAGGAAACGTCCAACATCACAGTCTCCCAGTCGAGACAATACAAGTCCAGTCAGTCAGTCTTCAACCTCGAGTTGAATCGTTAAAAAACGACATAGTACGCGCAACCACTGCTCTACCATTTGAATCCGTTACCCAATATTAATTTGGCGGGTAATATATCGGCGACACCGGCATCACGCGTCGATACCGTAGTGCTCGCATCGCAATTCAGCTTTTACTTTATGCTCTTCTTCATAGTGTTCATTATGTTCTTACACTTCATACGTTTCGTATGACAAAACCACTGCGAATGTTCAGATTGTATTATGTTTTCTCAAACAGGCACTTTACAATAAACATTAATTTATAAATTATGTTACAGAATAATATATTTTAGGAAAATGTTCCTTAACACTTTAACAACCGCTCACACAGCATGTGTGTGATAGCCGGAACAACCGTTACCGACCGCTCACACAACATGTGTGTGATGCTGACGCCGAAGGTTGTTGACCAGTACCACACTCTTTGTGTGATAATTTATGAATGTAAACAAGTGTGGATATTGCTATTGGCTTCATATTTCATTGTCACGTCTTTGATTATAGGTAATTATCGCCTATTTTTAATTTTTGATTAAATTTTGAATGTTTTTTGTTTTATGTTAACTTTTTCGTGAATTTAATAAAGTTCTTTAAAATTAATTCTTCAAAAATACTGCCGGCCCCTAGCGACGTTTGATCGCGTAGATGTGCGGTCGTTAAAGTGTTAAGGAACATTTAAATATTTTTACAAAGATTTGTATAAGTGAAAGTTTTCATTTAACGTAGATATTTCATAGCTATAATTAAATGATGTTATTCCAGTAATTTTTTATTTTTCAAACGCTTGCGTAAATATGTGTTAATGAGTTTGACGCAGTTTAAATTATGGAATTCTGAAAAAAGAGAGACACTTTTAACTCCTCGAAACGAGCTTTTAAAATTTCATATTCAGGATGAATTAAATTAGGTTAGAACAGAGTTAACTAACATTAAAAGCCTATACTAACTCAATAGAAAGGTAATTTGATTTCCGCGATATAACAGTACTTTCTCTGCAACGAAATTGTTCTTTTTTTGCGCATTGTTTTAATAACATCCCGGGGACACATAAATGCATTGAATTTTTACTTGTACCATGTGATGTAGCTTCTACGATGAAACGGGCTGTAATTAATCTAATTCAAACTTAGGTATTTACGGTTTATATCGTTCGCAAAGCTGAAATCGTCTTGAATCAATTCGTATCTGGTGACGGAAACAGCCATGATGTTTCAGTAATCTCGAGAGTGCAGAACGAGTTATTGAGCGAAGTATTTGATAGGTCATCTTAGATCGTCTGTCATCCATATTTCGAAGTCTGTCGAAATTACGGATAATGGAAGAATTCAATTTATTCTAGTTTATGGAATCGGTCGCATGACATGTACAATAGTTAACATTGCAATGAACAGTGTTGACATAATTTCAGAGATTTATTAAATTCGAATTCGTATCTTCAGAAAAGGGAAAAATAAAACTTTTCTCCTGCAGAATTTAGTTAATTATTCTGTGTAGTATCATATTCAGTTTTATTCTATCGTATATTTCCAACAGATTACTAAACTTTGGATCTTAAATGAATAATCTTTAGATAAAATCGTAATTGATTAACAATGCAGTTCTTCGTTTAATATTATTGTAATCATTTGAAAATAGTGTTTGACGATACATTTTAAATTCTTCCAATATTTTTATTGTCCTGTTGACTTGTAACATTGTTCTGCATCTACAGATTACGTATCAATTTTAGAAAGTAGGTGATTCTTACTTGTGTATTTAAGTTTCATCATCGAAATAAGTGTTCAGCAATATACACTAAACATGAATGAGATATAAGCCAGATCAATATAATTAGAACAGTGGTTGTTTGTTGTACACAACTAAAAATAATTAGTTTCATGTTTGTTGGAGCATCATGACTGTATCAGGAAAATAGAAAGTTTGAGATGGTTGAAAATTTATGATCGTAAAGGTTTCCAAGTTCTAAGCGATTCTGCTGTTCGAGTGTAGTCGAAATTTCTGAAAGGCGGAAACGCTTGGCCCACCAAATGTTAGAAGATATATTACCGAGCTTTTGGACCTGACATCGCGCTACGCTTCAAGGACTACAGTTTCCAAGACATATAAGAAAATAGAACAGCATTTATTAATATTTTTGGTGGATGATTTATCTTTGACGAATGAAGAAGCGATAAAGGAAAACAATTGTACGATACTTTTTGTTATAATACTGTCGTTGTCGAATTATTATGAATAATTTCAACTGTTTAAATAAATGTAAAACACTGTGAACGCATTACAAGATTATAATGCTACTATTGTGCTATCTAGAGATACGTTTGCCGCGTGTCGACGTTCTGCATGTAATCTCTCGAGAGTGCCAGTTGCATTATTGACGTTAATGACCGATGGATTTCGTCCGGATTAGTCTCCACCGCGAGGACATATTTGCGGTAATTGTCATGCAAATCTTCCATGAGGCATCAGTTAAAAGATGCAGTGATTACCATACGTCGTCGACAGAATTATTATTTGTCACATGCCATTTATCATGCTTCGTAACATTTCGCATGCTTGCTCCAATTCGTTCCTTCGATTTTCTCGTTTTACTCGTACTGCCATAGCTTCTCAGGGAAACCAAATAATACGCTACCGCGCGTGAATTCTATTATACGCTCAATTACGTCGAGATTTACCTAAATCTTTAGTTCATTTTGACCAAAAATTACTTAAACCTGGAACGACACCCTTCTATTTTTTGGAATAAGTAACATTGCAGGGTTGCGCGCGATGTGAATTAAGATCTTGACAAACAAAATATTATTTATTATTCGAAAAATATCAAACGGAAATAAAACGAACAGAATTTTATTTATTTATTTTTAGTCTTTGTTCAAAGTGTTATACGAAATACGAAAGAATAACGAAATCAGTAGATGAAATTCTCATGACTAAATGAAATTGGACATTTCATGATACACCAAGCTCGCAAATGGAATTCGCAAATCTTATAAAGACTCGTTAACAGTGGTGTAAGAGAAGAAAATAAATAGCCGCTTTATGGCAGGAGCTGAAATAATTTGAGACAAGCTGAAACAGTGTTCCAGTCCTTGAGGGAATAGAATGCATTATTAAGTCGAGTGGTGATCGAGCCGTGCTGGACCGCGTGGCAGGCTACTGATCGAGCTACACCGCTATCTCGAAATCGATTACGCGATTAGCGCCTCGTTAAGAGCAATACCGGCATCGAGAATCGTAATCAACCCTACGTCCTCGATTATCGGGATCGAACGAGCTGAATTTATTCGTTGATCCTGCGGACCGGATCGCGCGCGACTACCTTCGTAATCGCGTAACTGTTAATTCTTTCATTTTTAATTACCACGGCCGGTTGCCGCACCGATCTGTCGATTTGAATCGAAACGAACCGTGCGACGGTATCGAAAATCAATACGGGGGATAAGAATGATGTCCATACAATTAATTTGTACGCATGCGTGTGTAGCTTTTCCACGATCCGGTGCCCAGCAGTAATTAACTGGAAAAATGATGACTTATTTAAAGTCTCCGTGGATGCTCGTTGCTTGTTGGATAAATTAAAAAATGTTCTTATATCCGTCTCAATTTATTTAAACTAAAAAAAGAATTAATTGTAAAATATGGAACTCAAATAAAAATGTATTTTCCGTTTGAATAGTTTTAATAAATTCAGGAGGATATAAGAGAACATTTTGCATAAAGATCCGCTATCAAGTAATTATTATTCAACATCGGAATAAATCCATTCATTATTATATCTTGATAAGATAACGTTTTGCAATCACTATGTACATCTCTTATTATATGAAACATTACCTTCTTGCTTTAGGCCTACTATGTGTCTATATATTCATCTTAATAGCATTTTTATTAGCGTTATTAAAATGAGATAGATTTACTCTCTTATTTAATAATCGTATCTCCTCTTCCCAAACATTATTATTAACAGAAATTATTAACAGAATTGAATACACTTCAAGATTTCATTTCGTATATTATCCTAATCAACATCGTTCGTTCGTCTCTGTCATTCTTCCTTATCTTCTAGGCTTGCTATATGTCTTATCTATACTAGTAATATCTTTCCCGCCTTTTCTCGGGCTCGTTCCACTACACAGTTTTGACTAGTCCAATAATGTCCCATTCCTCAACTGATTGTTTGAAGCTTTTTTCCTTGTTCATCAGTTTCGCTACATTCCGGAGCAGCAGTTTCAGTTCCTGCATATTTCCTGCCTCTCCTCTTATTTGTAGTTCTCTTCACTCTATCGCTACTTTCTCCGCTACCAGATTTTCCTCTTTCCACTTTTTAATATCTTCCTCTCCCCAATCTATTTACACCATTCCTTTCTCATCTGTAAGCTCTCATGCGTTAACATTAGCTGCCTTTCTTCTTTCCTGGCTATTCTTTCCAATTTGTAATACAATCTTCTTCGCTTCAACGCCTTGTTATTTCGCATTCCTTTTTATCCTATTTCTAGCTGCTGGCACATCCTAACCTGTTTATCTTGCTCCTGCCTTAGCGGCAGAATTGGATATATTTCAAATAAAAAATGTTGGACACAATATTTCAAATAACAATTGCTTTCTGTTCTATATACAAAAATATTTGAAAATATCTACGAAATGGTAGTAACTTAATTATATGGAAGAAATAATATTTTTTAAATAACGCATGAGAAATAATTATTTCAACGGATATCTTATGTTTTATATGAAACATAAGAAAATCATTTTCACAGTTTTTAGACAGAATTTTGTTCATTTACAAAAATAACATCAGTGATTTGATTATACAAATATTAACCCTATCTTGTATATTTTAAATAACCATTTCATGTTGAAAAGTACATAATTCAGGTATATATTCTAGTAAAATCAGTTACACGTTTCAGCTAAAATTTTTTTTAATACGAATGTAAATAATTGATTTAAATGAGTGAATGTAACATCATTGTTATATAAAAAGTAACGATTAATGTACATAAAAATGTCAAGGTAGTAATTCCAAGTATTATTATTTTTATCTCGAATCGTTGTTTACGCCAGTTCCAAAGTTCTACAGCCGAGAGGTAAAACGTAGTTATATTGATTATTAGACTGCTGATTTTTATGAAAAATAAAAATTCTCTACGTCAACTGCTAAAAATAGAAACTGAATAAAAAGTGCATTTTTTTCATATTTTTCGGTCTAATGATCATTATCTACAATGCGAAGAACGTCTTACGGCATACGCTATGAATTCAATTTCGAGGATGCGATGCGTGAGAATCTGCATGCAGGGTGGATGGCGTGAGGTTTCCCGATAAAAACTGCTATAGCTAGAACTATTATAAACTTTCTATCCTAAATTCACAAACTTTCTGTGTCCGTGAAAATGTACCATCGGATACCGAAGTTTGCCAGCATTTTCAAATAACAAGCTGCATTTCGGGATTAAGTGGAAAAAAGAGACGAGCTAGACTGTCTCTGTGTCTCCTAACAACTTCATTGACTTCCTTTAGCCTTATTTTTAGAGCTAGCACATCTTTCGTTATGCACTGTAGTTATAATTTTCTTCTGTCTGTGTCGGTGGATTGCTTTATTTATTCTGAATCTTCTGTTCCTTTCGTCGCCTCTTTCTCTCATCTATGTTATCAACTAAGTTTTAACAAATCACTTGAACGATGTTTAAATAGACACGTATGCAAATCATTTGCATTCCGTAAATTTATTAATAACATTTTGACGAAAATATAATACAAACTAGATTAAGGTTTGCAGTTTCGTTATAATTATCGTTCGGTGTGTCGTCGACAAAGGATCGTTACATCTGAATAAGCACGACGTATATGATCAGAGAACCGATGTAAAATTTGATGAAATACCGGTGTAACCGAACATTGTAATTTTATAACAATCATCAATCTCCATTCTCCACAGAAATTTCATCGATCAATGCATTTTCGTTTCCAGAGTTCCTGAAGCATGCACCGTGCATGCACAAGGTACAGCCGCTCTACGAACTCTGCATGAAAAAATATCAACGGATCACTCAAGACATTTCAAGGAACAACAGTACAAGTCCAGATGGATCTATGAAAAGCCTGTGTTGGTGAGTCATAATTAACATAAACTGAGAAAAATCATTCTTATTTATTAACTGGCGATCTTAAGCTAAAATTTCAACAAATCGTGAACTTCTTTCAATGGGATACAAATTTTTAATAATTTGTAAAAAACATTTGAAGCAATACTATTGCATTATTTTTATTAAATTAATTAAGAAACGCAATCATTTTTCTGCGAAATAATGAAATTAATTTTATAATGGTGTCGAAATTAATTAATTTCAAACAGTATCGAATATCAAACGCGGATTGCATTGTTGATATTCGACACCGTTTAAAAGATGTTTAAACGGTGTCGAATCGAGTTCAAAAAAGATGTTTATTTAGAACGATTATTTTTTTGTTTTATAAAATTAAATAATTCATAAATGAATAAATAAATAATAATTTAGTAATATATAACTTATTTCTAGAAAAGAAAATTTTTTAAACTTTTTACACCACACTTCGAGTGTCCATCTACTCTGAAACTATTTTATTCTTCAATAAAATTAATTCGTACTTTATATACTTCTCTATTATGTAGCCATCTCTTGCTAGACGTGTTACACATCGCTCGCGCAATATTCATAAGACGCGCTGTTTACGAAACTAATCATCCTATGTCCATTTGCGGTTGTAATTATAAACTACTCGTGTAACTATTTAATGTTACCTTGTTACTAGACCGCTCAACAGCCTTTAATTATCTGCGAACTTATGAATGGTATTATTAACCGTCTTTTTTTTGTATTACTAATGTCTATGCTTCATCTAGGTCACTACGATGCACAAATATTTCTTACACATCGCTTCGCAGATCTGTTTTCAATCTCTCCGATTCTACTTGCGAAATTGCAATTTTTTATAGTTGTTTCGATTTCTCTCCTGTTCCACTGTCATCGTTTCAGAGGCAATTGCTGCCGCATGAATACATTCCGTAACGTCGGTAACGTTTACTAATTGGTGTTACCATCGTTCGTAGGTAATTAATTGGCTTAATTACTGTAATTAAAGGCACAGGTAAATAAACTGTTTTATCGACTAGTTTCGGTAGTTAATTGAGGACTTATCCTCGAAAGCCGATACTTTTAATCATCGTTCGAACTCTTTGAGGCTATTCCCCTTTGTATACTGGTACACAAGCATTTTTTTCAGACCACAACGTACAGACGTCTCTTTCCATCGTGGCTTTAGAAGTTTCTGTTGCGTCTTCTCCGTTACTGTAGCGCTCGATAAGAATGCTTGATAATTACTGGCTCTTGGTTAAGCCGATTAAAAGCTTCGCCAGGTCAAACGTCGGGTTCGAGCGAAACCATTTAACAGAAATCTAACCGAAACCAGAAGCGTTTATTTTGTATTTCGTGTGTTTCGATCGATTATTATTTTTTCGTAATTATATAGCAGCCTTTTCGTTTCTGTACTTGTATGATTTATTTGGACTAATTTCTGCGAACTTATTTCAATGAAACCAATTTGTCAATAACGATAACAATGTTTTCGTTTCAACGCACTGGTTGTATTACATGTATCATATTAATCATTTACAATAATTCAGTATACAACTTTCACCAAATACATATAACAATGTGCTGTCGGTCGCCGTGTGAGAACGTTTAATCGGGCTCAAGCACATTCCGGTGCTTGTTTCGACGCGAACGGGCTTCAGTTCAAGCCGCTTGAACTCGCCGTCGAGTTCAAACCTCAAATGCTCTAAAATACCTGTAAGGCTATACCGGTAGAGGTTTAAGACGCGACATTAATGCCACGGTGTACGACCTCTGACAAACATGATCTCATAAAACAAGCAAGGCATTTTAAAGAATAGTTTCATCAACGATTAGAGACGAATTCGATGATAAAACGTGCAGAATGTCTGTGTTAAAAAGTTCAACACGTACAAAGAAAATATTATGGAATAAACGATTATATATTTCCGTAATTTGTAAAATCGCAGATAGAAACCAATTTATGAGAGGTTCAATCGCTGTTGATTATACAAACAATTTTACAATGAATATTCTTTATACGCGTTGTCGTATAAAAATAATGTTATAAATTGTTCTAATATTTTATCAATCTATATTTTGCATAGATTCACTCATATTTTCTAAAATATCATACTTTTTTCTTTTCATTTATTTTCTTATCATTGTCTTTTCTAACTTCCCAATAAATTAATTGTTCGCAAAAGTTTTATTTTATATTTTATTATATTTATATTTTTATTTCTCTGAAATAATTTTTAGCAATTATAATATGCCGTTTTGTTTTCTAATTTTACTTTAACAATTCCCACCTGATATTTGTAAGCTGCTATTTCACAATAGAGGTAAAACGAATTTTATTTCGACCAACACGTCGGTCTCTTGAAAATTGTCAGCATGCGTTTAAGAACGCTATGCCTGTAATATTCCATGCAAGGTAAATTCGATTAAAGAAATTTTTAACGGCGAATAAAGAAGGGGTAGAAAATGCGGTGGTTGAAAGTATTTTCTTCGATCGAGTTATTCCATTAGACACAGTAAACGCCATAGAAAGCGCAGCAGAAAGATTTAATGCAAAAGGAGCAGGCACAATGGCAAGAGTGCAATTGAATTTACACGATAACCGTGTTGAGGGAGCGTCGACGTGTTCATATGCGGTGAATGTTTTTGAGATCTTTTTTCGCCTCCCTTCTGCGCCGCCATTGGCCGCTGACTCGCTTTCTCCTTCCCTACGGCTCTTCTTATTTTTTTAAATTTTCCTCTCTCCTTTTGCGGCCGTTTTCCTCTGCCCCTATTTCAATTTAACTAGTCCGATGCGTCGTAACGCTTTTGCCTATCACCATCTCTTTTTTTTCTTTCGATTCCTCTAACCTCTAATCCTTTCGTCACTTTTACCTCGTCGCGTTTCTTTATTCATAATCACTATCTTCTATTCCCATCGGGGATTACCTTCTACAGTATTTTCTTGATCCAATAAATCTTCTTCTGTTTTTTCGGCACTACTCATTTTCTCTATTTTAACGCGCACTTCATTCTCCCCAGCGATTGTTCTTCCATTGCGTTTGTACTCCACTTTTGTCGCCTCTCTCCCGGTCCCTTCTCCGTCCCTTCGGCTTACAGTTCTTTCCCTACCGGGTGATGCGCAATTTCAAAAGCTGCAACAGACCGTGGTACAGATAAGCTAATGTCATTCCACCCTCTGTGCGACCATCAGTGTGAAAAGCCTTCTCTCCTGTTTCGTGTTTATACGAGTCTGTAAAAAAAAAAGAGAAAACGGAGAGAGAAAAAAAGAAAGGAAGGAAAACGCTGCTTCGCTAAAGACAGCCGCCGCGCATGGTTCCCTGCAACGCGGCCATAACACACATCGAATATTATTCTTCCATTTTTTATCGTGTTTTTTTTTCCTCCCGGCGGTATAGCGATCTTTGATATCATTGTTTACGATCGGTTGTTTTCCCCGCTTGAATTTCGGACAGGCGGACTATAAACCTTTTTGCTGCCGTGTTGCTTTTATTCCGCTTCGAGTTTCTCTTGTCATTACCCCGCCGGAAACTGGAGTCGGCCAGTCCGGCGTGGCGTATAGATTCGACGTCAGGATAAAATTTTATTGTAATATCCTTCAAAAACAACCGACTTCAACATTTTTTTACGAGCTCGTTCGGATGACCCTTAAATTTCTCGCCATTCGCGAGCGGTCCGTTTAGCCGTGCACATTGCCGCACGAAACCTTGCCATGTCCTCCAATATCTGTCGTTTATGAGGGAAGAAAAAAATAAAAGATAATGGATATCGTCTTTTGCTTCCGTAACAACGGGTTGAGTAAAGGTGTCTCGACTTCTCTGTTGTCTTGTTCGTAACTTCATTACGGCAAGATGTTTTAGTCCTATCTTTTTTACGCAAAGTTTTACTGCAGGGGATCTTTAAAAAATATGAACGGGCGTACAATAGAATGATATATTTAGTTACAATGCTAAATTAAATGCTCACTGATTTTTTTACAATACAATAGTGTTGCATAAAAGCTTTTGTTCTGAACAAAAGCTATCGAGAGAGGCATAATCTTCTTGCTATTTAGTTCTTTTCTTTTTTAATCGGAATATAAAATTCAATCTTATAGTTGAATAGAATATCACGTGAATGTCATTGATTAGGGTCAAAAATTAAAAATTTTCGGGATAATATTTAAATCTTTTTTTACGTAAGTAATGCTCAAAGTGTCGTACCTCCATCGAAGAACATATTTTATCATTAACTCTTGGATATGTGTACCATAACACATTTTTACTACGTGTACGATTAAATATATTAATTTAAGATTAAAGAACCGAAGCGGACCTTTATATTTTCATCGAAAAGCCTAATACTGCATAAAACCGATCAATACAGTGCGCACTCTTCTTAATACTAATTTTTATCTATAATAAATAGTTCATACACAACTTAGGTGACATACTCGAATGAGTCAGCATATACATTTATAGGGAATCTTCTCGATAATCGAATGTAATGAAGAGAATTGTTGCATTTGTTTGTTTCAGTGGCTTCAAGGAGTATTTGGATTGCTCGCACCACACCGTTCGTCGAAAATGTGGCGATGACACAGCTCAATTTACAAAGGAGTTCCTTGACAGAATGTCAGGCTCGCTGTTAAGGGTAAATATTTGCTAGCCTTTGTTGAGAAGAGACCGTTGTTACCATTATGAGATGCAGTCCAGTCATATAAAGCTAGAAGTTCGTCGTTTTAGAACGTGTGTCGCGTCTTGTCACGTGTCCTTTGGATGGCATTCAACCTTTCTAAAATCGAAATAATAAGCTATGCGAGTGAATGCAGCATCAAGGGGACAATGGCAAAAGTAAAATCGATTTTGAACCTTATTTCCAGAAACTTTGAACAGTGCTTCATACGTTTTAAAGTTTGCTCAATTTACAATCATCTGACGAATGGTCCAAAATATATAGAAAATATGCATAGATTTTAAAATATTATTGTCCATAATACTTATATTAATAATAAGTTAAACTAATTTCAACATTTTCTGCTTCGCATAGAGATTTATCACTGAAATAATCATTTCAAGCAATAAAAAGTAAAGTTTTCGTATGTACAATACTATCAATTTTATTTGGAAAATGTCGAAATGCTTTAACCTGAATTTTTTCGTTAGCAACAAGTTCTAAAATCGGCCAATTTCTATCACCTACATTTTACTTTCAACACCATACACTGCTCGATCGAACAGTGGATATTTGCTTTTAATGATCATTTTTCTAGCAAAAGCGTACATGTACATTAATTTAATATCGAAAGCTTATGCATTAGGTTGATCAGAAAGTTCGTGTAATTTTTAACAAATAGATACAGAGCTTTTGCTTTTATCTCGCATACCACGTTTGGCGCACACATTCTATGATTACATTCTCTCCGTACACATTAGAGTTCTCTTACGCCGAAAACCGTACGCACTTTCTGAACAATTTAATACATACGTACATAACAAGGAATCGATATAAAACAGATTTCTAATGCATCTAAACGAAATATTATATTCGCATATAAGATTTAAAAAGCGACAACGTAGATTGGAATATCCGCTTAATTGCCCGATTCAGGACATCGGTTAACGAAGCGATGGTGCGATCTGGTTTCAGGTGCATTGCAAACCGTATACGGAGAAGGTGTGCGCGATCGGCAACGACGCCAGCATTTCTAGGATACTGACAGCGGTACCTGTGGCGTTGGTTCTGTTCGCAAGGTACTTCACGTAAGTGGTTAAGCACCACTCGTAGCCGGGAAAAGGGAACGATTTCCGTACACCACGAGCGCCGTGCTGAAACCAGGGGCCCTCCGTTCGTTCTCTACTTCAGATTCGCCAGCGTATTTCTTTTTTTTTTTCGAAGAGGAACCAGGGAGAGAAAAAGAGCTTGCTCGCATACATACACACATACACGGATGCGAAGCGCATCGAGTATCGAGAGGAACGGAGGACGAATAGAAGGAGGAGGAGGAGAAGAGGGTGGGAGTATATAGGGAGGAAAGGAGACGAAGAAAAGTCGAGGGAGGAAAGGTATGGACCGAGCAGGAACGATCAAAGCAACGACACTGCGAGGAAAGACGAAAGTTTGCAACTACTATCCTCTGCACTCGTGCGGCAAGTGTGTTTCTCTTTGACGCGAGGCTCGAGCCTCGTGGAAAACAAAGAGGAGAACGTGCTTTCAGACACCGTGGCAAGCTTAATCGGCCAATTGAAAGACACGTGTCGGTTGAACTGTTCGCCGACCAATTCCCGGACTGGATATTTGAATACTTGGTCCGGGAAAACGATTCTCCATCGAACTCAGGGTCAACGTCGGGAACACGAAATTGCAAACTATTGGCGCTCGACGTGCGCTCTGTCTCGGTTATAAGACTTTCTAATTACTTCAAACGACACCGAAGAATATCGGGCTAACGTCTTGAGAACGGACGATTAAAACGGCCGGGACTGAGTCAACGATATGTGTTCTACTCTCAGGCAAATTTCGATGTTTGAAAGGATCCGAGGAATACCTGAATAACTGTCGATCATTTTCCCGTTCGAATGATCAAGGTTCGAGGTGAGATATTTTTCTCTTCGTGGCCGATGGAGGCAAGAATGATTACTTCGTGCGTGCGATACAGCACAGGCAAAGGACGACCTATGAATACTGAAAGCGATCCGGGCCTGAAAAAAGGATACAGCTAAAGGAAATCGATGACCGTTCTACGTTTTTCGTTTCTACGTTCCTGCTGATCGCTGAGTCTTCTGATTTTTTTTCGGGTAACGCAGAACCACGCAAGATCTGAATATTTCAAGGACGGGAGAGATTCGAATAGCGAAACTTCTATTTCTCCGGAGCCGTTCGATCGAGCAACGATGTCGTCTTCCGGTGCCTTCGAATCCGGCCCCAGTTCTTGGCTATATCGAGTTTCTATTATTCGGGGAGCTTTCGGTAAACGACAAAAGGAAGGCAAAAAATGGAACAATGTTTGGTAGGATGGAATCGTTATCTTATCGGCCGACAACCGCGCGATTCCGCCAGTTTACTAACCAAGTGTCCCCGCGATGAGCACTTCATCTTGTCTGTCGATAATAGCGGCGACCCTTTTGTAACGAACACTCCATCGGGGAACGCAGCGAAGTGTCTGGTATTGAAAACGGTGTCAACGGAAGAAGGAAAGTTCTCACTCCCTCGAATTCTACGGAGAAGCGAGGACGGCTTAGCAGGTCCGGAAGAGATTCTCAAAAGGAAGAATGAAAGAAAGCAGCGGAGCCGATGGAAACGCGGCGAGAATTCATTCTGGCGCCGTTGTCGACAGACCCTTCAACTGGTCTAAGGCATCGGAATAAGGACCGGCTGGATGTAATAAAAATGAATCTTACTTAATTCGCGTTCGAGTAGCGTTTTCCGGCGCAACCGTCGCGCAGAACCTAAACTGGGCGGTCTCGAAAGTGGAAAGTTGTTCGGGATGAAGAACAACTCGAGACTTTTGGTTCCTTCATTGCTTATGCAGTCATTGAGCGAGCTCGGAATGAGATAACCGGAAAGCGGTGTTTGACGGTGACAAGCGGATGATAGACGGCAAGTAGGGAACTGTTTCCACGAAGACAACGCTCAAGTCGATCGTGTCGGCGGATTATTCTGGACAACGCTTTACTCCACGCCTGGCCATCCGAATATCAACGCAATTGTCGATTTCTTTCTTCGTCGTTACAGATTTTTATTAATAAGAAATATCGTGGTATTTCATGAACTTGATGGGAAGTTGTTGGGATGAGAAGCTAAAAACATCAAATGAAAGTTCATGGTACAACGAAACCTCGGTTATCCGAATTAATGGGAAGAATACTAGAGATTGGATAACAGAACAATTACGCGGTTGCAGTGTTGGATTAAATCTTTGAATGTGCAAGAGTTAACTCAAATAGTCTCCTCTAACCGCTAGTCCCATGAGCATATGCTGGATTTATCCAGACACAATAAGGGCAGTTTTTAGTCGCTCCCTATGCAGGACTATTTTCTGGGAGGATTTTAGGACGTCTCCCTCATCGCGACCGATCCCCATTCCTCAAGAAGGCGAGGATTCTCTGTTCCGTTCTTGTACTTTGGCGAGGAACGTAGCCGGACAAAATGAATAGTTCACGATTGAAATGCTCTGGTTATGTGAAGGATCGAGAGAGTTATAACCGAGTCTGAATCCACCACCCATAACAAGAGTGGCAATTCCTACATCTCGTCAACACCAGGCTAGGCGCTGTTCCAATCCTCTGAACTCTTGCCGATTACTACCGACCATTTGAGCCATTGTACCGGTCACGTTACTAAAATCAATAGTGCGCATAGCGCACCGTAGCCTACGGGAAATACGTTGTATCAAATTTTGATAATCAACGAGTAGCTGGTCATAATTAACCACCCGATGCTCATCAATCAGTACTCGCCGATGGGCCGGACACTGGAAGAGGTCTTGTTGAAACTCCTCGGGAATATAGAGTCGCCTACCCTCTATAACGATGTTCGTACGAACCGTTCTCTCAGCCACTGGAGTGGGAGGGGGGGGGGGGCGACGATTTTTGGGATGATAGTCTGCCTGCAATTTTCAACTATCCCTATCTGATCTATTAGTAGCTGATGACTACCAATAGCCTGTGTCAGATGTTTTGTCGTCCGCTCAATATACGGATCGTTCCCGGTGAAAGCGGCAACGGGTGTAGAAGCCCGTGCTCTCGCCACCTTCGCTCTAACTTGGAAAATAGTAACCTGTTCCAAAGTTACTTTGTCCTCAGGCCTCAATTCAACTTTATTATTTGTGAGATATGATACTGTCTCACGTACAAGATCCGGAATCACCTCCAAAGATAACAGCACCTCGACAGGAGGCCGGTTCACATCACCACCCATGACGATCTCTCTTATCATCTTATCATCCATAGGATGGAGAGATTCGCAAGTGGAAAGGGTACCATATTTCTCTCTCAATTTGTTAATACTCTTTTCCTGCATGGTAACCATTCCTGTGGTATTCTTCTTTCGAGTGAAGACTTCTCGCTTCTTCAGTTTTGAACCAAGACCTCTCTTAGGGATCCATTTCTTTGTCGATTCAAAGGCGACGCTGGTTACTGGAGCGTCTGGAGTGGAAGATTGTTTATCTACGTTTGCTTGTTCCAGTCTGCAATCAAGATAAATAACAAGTACCACTGGCACTTTTTCCCACTCAAATAGTCTATCAGAAATCCCCAAATGTTGAGGAAAACTCTATAGTGTACTAATTTAACCTACAGACATTATGCCTAAACGAATCAGTTCATCATCCGCTGACAATCCAGTTCTCATTGTCTTCTCGAATTTTCTTTTTTCCGACATATATTGCCTGATCTATTTAGTTTGTGTCTAGTTTACCTCCTCGCCAGCGTGTTACGTTCACTGAAGCGTCGCGTAAACCAAACCGTTGGCATGTAACGAAGTTGGAGTCAACATCTACAGACTTACGGAGTGGCAGAGAGTCCGCCAAAGTGGCGACAAACGGTGACTGGAAGTAAAACGCTACGGGTGCCAGCCGATATGTTATTTTCTCCTATTTCAAGATGACCGATGGGAACGCGGATAGTCAGATCAATCGTCCGCGTTCTCGGTTCAGAAAATATTGCGGGAGACGTCAGTCCCAACGTCGAGAGGGATTGTCGCCGTTCTCCATGCAGACGAGTGTATCGTTGCAAGCGAACTGGAAAGAAGCAAAAAAAAGAAGCGCTGGTCCTCCCTACCAGGACAAGAAGGGGACGATGTTCTCTTCCGGTACGTGCTTCGGTACGGCTATCGTGGGCAGATAACAGCACCGGCTCCCGAACAACCGATTCTCCCCTGAAAAGGAATCACTTCCACCGTCCCGGCTTCTTAGAAATTCCATCGAAATTCTGAAACCCAAATACGGCTTCGCGAGCTCCTCAAACTGCTTATCGAAAATGTCTTGTAAGCGTACGTACGGCAAGTTATGGGCTGTACTTGCTCGAACCGTTGCTCTTCCATTACCTGCATCGTGATACGACATCGCTTTCGTCGCTGTCGACAATAGTCGTGGCAAAATATTTCCTGCGTTCCTGAACGTCGACCATTTATCCTTCCGATGGTTGGACATTTTCGAATTTTTTAAGGCTTAACGCAAGAGTCGGAAACGGATTAGATACGATACTTCCGAAGGCGCGTGGAATTGTTTGTCGCATTCTTTCATGCCACTTCGTTGCATTCCTCGAGGAAGCAATTGATCAAGCAGCCACGGCGAAGCGCAATCGCTTGTCCGATCAATTTCTCCGCTAGGACTTTTCCTTGTATTTTGGGATGTCTGCTGGAAAATCACTGAAAAGTTAGGAAACTCGAAGGTATAGGTTCCTCGATAGAGGAACGTCGATCGAGTACTAGCACAGATTTCTTTGTATTGGAAATATACAAGAGAGGAAGCTGGAATGGCAGAAAAGAGAACGTCATTTTGAGAACAGATCGCAAGCACGTTTATTGTGAAAGATTATCGTTCTCCGTAGTCCTCTTGCTACCTATGGGCCAAAGAACCGGCGAAAGCGTCTCGCTGGAATGGACGCAAACGGACACCAAAATAAGAAAGAAGAGGAAATGGATCGAGTGTCAGCTGCTTCGACGGGGTTTGATTTGCGCGCACGTACCCACCTCTAGTTCGACTCGGAACGCGCTCTAAATAACAAACAGCGAATATCTCAAGGATGCAGGTAAATCACTTTCGTGCCGCGATCAGGAAGCATACGTTACGCCCGTGGGAAACTCATGGTCTGACAGAGATTTTGGATATTTCGAATGCGAGTCGTTGTTTCCCTCCGACTTCCGAGACCCGAAAAATAGGGGACAGCGTTTTCTCGAACCCATTTTCTTTCGAAGCGTCGTACTGAAGTTCAGCAAGTTTGATCCTTGAAAGACGTCTACGATCATAGAGCTATTGCTATTTATATCCTATTTCGGTAAACATTTCTGTTAACTCTTTGAGGCACATGATTTCAAAGAATAAATAGCTCCATGTTGCACAGAAATTTTAATGCATTTCCAATTAAACGAAATTGGTATATTTTTATTAACAAAGGAATCACATAACATAAAAGCAGGATGAAGTAACAATTCAATTGATCTTATTGTTATAGGATGAGACTTAAATAGTCCCACCTGCCGCGCGGGTTTATAAATGGTACTCATCTAACACATTCTTTTTACAATGAAAAACAAAACTTTTGTTTGCAACAATTGAAGAATCTGTAGTGACACGTTGAAAGTTGCCAACACAAGGGAAAACATTTACAACATTCGTTGATGGTATTACCAACTGCTTTACGTAACTAAGACTAAATATAAACTTGTGCGCATGCAGCTATTGCAATATTGCGAGGTGGGTCTAAAAATAGCCCACCATGCGCTACCGTACTTCAAACAGGTGGGACATTTTTAATCTCACCGTGCCTCAAAGAATTGAATGAAGTAGGATATTAAATCTGCTTGCTGAATTGTTGTACAGCACTATTCGTTATAAAGCTGTACAGGCGCGCTGTCTAAGAATTATTATATGAAGGAGAAACGATTGGAACTAAAAATTGTCTGGTTCGAGAATATGCATCTCTTTTTCGCAGTGTTTTAAAGTTAATTGGAAACTTTGTCGAATGTCATCGTACTGATTTCTTTGTTTCATTTGTTACACTTTAGTTGGAACAAATTGTTTGACTGTCCTCTTCAATTCCTAATTGCTACTGCTTTTAAATAATTAATTGATTTAAAGTTCACGGGCTACTTTTGTATAATTTAGCAATACAGATATAACAGTATCATTCAGTAATAGAGTTAAATCAATGTTGCAGGTATATTATTTTATATTACAGAAATGTTGCTTAGTATATTATTTTTCATTTTCCATATTTCCGAATGTACTCTTCCACGTTTCTAGTAGCATTAGTTATTGAAAGTTAGTAGATAATTTTTCCTGCTTGATATAAACATAGCAAAGAAACAAGGATGCCAACCGACTTCGCAACATGCAAAATTCTCCTAAGCAGCAATGATATCAATTAAACACGGAGTGAATGTTAATTTTGTAACACGCAGCGAGTGTCTTCATTTCTTTAAATTATTACTCTAAAATTGCTAGTCACTTTTAGGTTCTTCATCTGCGACATCATTCGAAGTCCGCGAGAAATTTGATGAAACGATAACATGGGATTGTTATCAATGTACTGCGGATGTCACGTGCAGATTCATAGAATTGATTGAAACATATAACTTTACCTACATAAATTAACAGCATGTTCGCGATATTTTTGCAACGGGTAATGTTTTAGTTCACGAAAGAAATTTTTCTTTATTTTTTTATAAAATAGTGCAAGAAAACATGAATTTGCTTAATGATCCACAGTTTAGTTATTACCTTTTAAATTGAATTCCGTAATGTTTTCTTTGTTACGTACTAGCACAAGATTTGTCTAGACATCGATAATCATCATCAATAATCAGAAAATGAAGACACTCGCCGTCTCACGATAACGGCAGGAATTAGGTGGTCGATCATTTCTTGTCGACACACATTCCCCCGAATTTACTTTTCCTTGATGAAACGACGTAAAAACCCGAACGTGGATAAAGAGCTGCATTCACAGCTTTGTCGTATCACGGATCATACCTATCAGAAGATTGCTTGTTCAAGTTGCGCTCAATGCGGCGCGGCCAATCGCGTTATTGGACGTTCAATTATAATTCGTACGAATGGTGCTTCATTATGTTTTACTTGTAAATATTTGTCTGCACACCGAGCGAGAATTACACAATCTCTACGTGTTTATGAGTTAAATTACGTTTGACGAATCGATGTTAGTATTTCAGCGAGATAGCAGCACAATTCGTTTTGGTTATGTTAACGAGAATCGCAAGGCCAACTAATTGCTTCGGAATAGTTATCTAATAAACATAACCCGCTTATGAATTTGTTGCGAATCGCTGCACTGTTGATCTGATGCTTAGTTTACGAAAAAACTGCCACCGTAGAATAATTGCTGGTACGTGTAAATACATTTATAATTGTCGGTTAACTGACGAGGACGATAAGGTACACTCATGTGCAACGCATTGGACAGTATACGTGATCATTAGATTTCGATAGTTTCGCATAAAAGTGTGTAGTAATTTCTGAAATATGAATTATAGCTTTTAATTCAGTTTGACAAATGTTCTGTTGTTTTGTCAAACGTATTCTTTCTCAGATTATTTTGTGTAATTTTAGTTTCGATAATGTTCCTTATTGTGTGTACCGGATTAAATACGAGTTCATCTCTTCGTTTTATCTAATCACTTATACAATAATGAATTCGACACTGTAATTTGATGCAATTTCCGGTTTTGATCGCTGATCAAATTTATCTGATCTAAATCGTGCAGAGATGTGAAATACAAATTTTTGTAATCTAATTATGATGAGACACGTACATTTGCTGAACATTTACCACGTTGCCGATCACTTGAATTGTTTTTCAATAATAACAGTCTTAAAATTAAGCAGCACACAAGATGCGGTATCAGTTAACGCTATTTCTGCGTACTATACAATACGCAGAAAGTACAAAATGGGTTTTGTACGTCGCCGATAGAGGGTGTTTTCTTTATTTGAGCATAACAAAATTGTTAATTCAGTTTTCTGTAGTTTCATGAAGCGCAAAAGTTTTAGAAAACAATTTTGTCATGTTTTACGTATTTTGGAAGATACACAGAAAACGGAGATCCAGGCTGCTTACATTTAAGAAGTGTTTTCACATCGAAGAACCGAATTTAAGCGAAACAAATAATGTTTACAAAGTCAAAAAAGGGAAATTTTCGGAATGACGAAGTCTCCGCCATTGATTAGCATTGTGTTGATACGGATTAGGGATAAATGAAATGATTACTAGAGTGTTGACGTTCGTTCTTCATTAAACTGAAAGAACTATTCTAAATAATCGTTTCTTTTTAAATGTTATCCAAAGATATTAAAGAAACGATTTTTAGTCTGTTGAAGAAATATTGTTAATTGGTTGAAAATAATATGAAAGAATAATAGAAGGCCACGAGGACACGAATGGTTTTGATTGTGCAGTTTACTCTGTTCGCGAGTAAAATTCCGCCATTGTGTGAGCTACGATCCGCAAATGAAGGAAATACTCATTTTGGAAAAACGCTCGATGTTTAACCATAAATCGACAAATGTCGACAACGCGTCTGGCCCCTTGCGGGAACAAGAGACGCGAGTCCGCTGGTTTATCACACGGAAAGATCGTCGAACGGACGTTCGTGCGTGCAACGGGATCCAAAGCTTTAATGAAATTAGTTTAGACAGTGCGATTTCCGGTTATTGGTCGGGCGGAGACGTGGGATTATGTCAAACTACGAGTGAACTTTGTGTGTCGGAGCGCCTATTTCGTCGAAACGGGGTTAGCTCAAGTTATCCTTAATTTATTTATATTCGTATGCCTATTTATTGATCATTTATTATCTCTACCATCATTTAAGTCGAACAATTTCATTTTGTTCGTGTTTTGCATCAAATTAGAAATTATTGGCACGTCGAGTGCCTGATGCATTCCAGGCCACGAATGTAGAATTTTCCTCATGTAGACTGTAATGAATGTTTTAGCTTAACTCACTTGTCCTCTCGTACGATACGCCATGTTTCATAACCTGTTTGTTCGCGTGTCGCGTTTCCATTCTGCTTTTTTTAGCGTTCATTTAAAATTTTTCTTTCCAATTATTCCTATGTCAATTCAGCTTTTTCTAAGCTTTTCGTTTCGTTTATTTCTTTGATTTAAAACGCTGATTTTTCAATGTACAGATTTTACAAAATTTCCTTCAGAACGGTTCTAACCTTTTGTTTATTTGGCATTGTTAAAACGACCGGTGCGTAGCGTGTTTCATATTTCCTATTATTCTTGTGGGAAATTTTCGACTTCAGCGTTCCAAAGTGATTTATGGTGAAGCGTTTACGCTCTGTCTTTGAAATTTTTCATACTCAATATAGGAAGGATTGAGAGACTTTATCGTTTCATACCAACTTGCGCGAAAGAGGCAATGTAGCAGAAATTGAATGAAACGTTTCAAAGAAAGTACGGGAGAAAATTTCGCAGAATGACTTTTAGAGGAAAAAAATGCAACGAAAAGGTACGGAAGTGTCGGATGAAAATATCGAACACATATCCATCGACAGAGATAATCGTCATTAAACAGAACAATAAAAGACGCGTTACTTTTTCAGAATAAGTTACTCGCTCAAGAAAATTGCCAATTGAACTCTACTATTATACAGATTTAGCCGGGGATTACGTTAAATTACCGAATGGTTATGAGATGATATTGGAGGTGATATCATCGCGTAAATTATTGAGAGAAATTAATTCTGATGCAATCGCTTAGTATAGTTATTTATTTTCTTCTATAAAGTCAGAATTTCTCATATTTACCGTTCTCTCAAAACGCAAACAATTCCCTGCTTCAATCAAATTTTTATATCTAAAATATCGAAGTTTAAACGAACAAACAAATAAAAAGTTGAAAATCGTTGCAAGTATTTCAATTACTTTTCTGTCTTGTACAGATTAAGAGCCGAGATACACTAGTCTTCGTGTTTCATCAGTTGTCAACATCGTGTTGCTATTCTCAACTCCTAGTTGTTAATGGTGCATACGCTGGCTCAATCCCTCGCGGTATTGTATCATGTTTAATTCAAATAATTATTCTCCTCTAATAACCATACCGATACGAACAGGAAAAATCGAGCAACGTGCAACGCGCACGAAAGTCGGAGAAATTGAAAGACTTCGATAGCGAATAAATTGGTAAACGATTCAACGTGAACTTTAAAGAAGTGGAACTGAACCGTCTCCTTCATGATTTGATCGCAAGGGCAGCGCAGTAGCGAGTTGTCCCTGGAACGCGAATATCGAATATTAAACGACTCGGAAGTGCTTCGTTAATTGATACTTGGGGGAAAAAAATGGAAAGTTCATCTTTACTCGGTAACTAAAAGCTCGCGAGTTGAAGTCACGTTCATGCTATCTTACGAATCTACCTTCGTTGCTCAAATCCACATGCTCCTCCGCAGGCGTACCTATAAATTAGATCTTGGCGAAGTTTCCTGCAAGCTACCATTATTATTCCTAAAAGACCCCTCAAGGCTAATCATGACCGTCTTCTCCGGAAGATCACGTTGTTCTATCCCATTATCTCGGTTGACTCCTCGAACTCTAATTCAACATCTTGTTTAGCTGAAATATCTCCTTTCGTCGTCTCTGGGTCCTGCAGCAAGCAGATTTTGCCGTTTCGAAAGAGGATCGCTCGTCGTTCATGCATTGTTCTATAGAACAGCTCTTGTGTCAATTCACATTTTATGTAAAACTGAACATTTACACACGAGATGAAGTTACTGAAGTTAAAGAATGCTGTGCCACATTTTTCTTCAGCTTTTATTTGGAATATATACGATACTATTGTAATACAGTCTAGTCAAGGATGGATGTCCGAATTAAAACAATAAGTCTTCCGACTTTCATAAAACAGTTTATTCACTACGAACCTCGTGGTATCTTCGTTCGCGCTACAATCGCAACAACCAACAATATTAACAAGACTAACAAGGATAACCACTCAGAATAAGAATAATCACTAAGAATATCACTCGGAATAATCAATAACGGCTAACTACTAACGAGTCGTCTCACTAAGAATAATAACGAATAATGAATCGACCGTTGCACGTTGCGCCCTCCTATAATGTTCGCTACGTAGGCGGTTACTTTTTGAAAACCTATCGCATTCGTTTCTAATATTAATCTACGCCCACCAAGAGGTGACAGGGTAAGGGAAGACTAGCTAGACTAGTTTGTTAGCCCTCATCGACTCGCGCTTGGCCTGCAGATGTTTTACGGTACGTCAATGGCTATTGAGACCTTTAGCTAAAATACTAAATCTGACAAGGCTCATAAAAATAAAAAGTTTCACTAAATCTCAAAAATAGCCTAAAGCACGTCCGCACCGTAATCATAAACTGCACCTTCGGCCGGCCTAGGTACCCTGCCGTGGCTTACACGGCCCGCGTCCCTCTAATTTCTTACACTATTTTCTAACTGTATTGATTACTCTTATTTTGGAAACAATATTAAAACGCGAGTCCTTCTACAATTCAACTGAACTCCCGCGTTTTATAAAATAGATTTTCTTCCGATAACCCAAATGAACAATGTTGAACAGAAACATTCAAGCCGCAAAAGAATCTTATTACCCAAAGCGTTCATATACAAGCACGTATTATAAAAATTCATTCTTAGGAACGCCATTAACAAGATACGTTTGCTATGAAATTTAAACGTCTTTCGTGAACCGAAGCTATTAAACTTCCAGTAAAAAATTTAGTATTATCACATAATTGTTATCGATGATTTCTTAAAGCATATCAGTATTTATGAAAACTGGAAGCGTTCGTTTTAAACAGTAGAAAATCGTTATCGTTGAACTTCCAGGTGAAAATTCAACATCGTTAAAACATCGTCTGGAGGAAGCGGGTATTCGCGTTCAATGCCCGGGTCATTTAATTCCGAAGAATGCACGTACGCGCGCCGACACCGTGTAATAAAATCGATGTTCGATTGCAGTGGATGCGCGCACGTATTACGAGCTACCGAAAGTTCACGTTTAAAATTTGCATCTCGCAATCGGATCGATGCCGCTGCGTGCACGCCGCCCCCCCCCCCCCCTCTCACAAAGAAGCCGAAGCTCATCCGACTATAAACAATTTTCCAATATCACCTTATTTTTCGTGTTTTCTTTTTGTCGCGCGCGACTTCGACGCCGCTTCCTTCGTGCACCCGCCAAGAGGCGAGGTGCGTATAACGGACTTCGCGCAGGACTAATGCGGGATATATTCGTCGAACGTCTACGTGCCGTCGAAAGTCTGAAATTGTTGAAAAGTTTCGACGATCGGGAGCGTACGTATATTCCAGAAACTTGAATTACAGTTTCGATACCGCGAAGTTGAAAGTGGTTCCACCGAAAAGTTCGCCCGCTGGCTGGTTTACTCGGGTCTTGTCACAGACACGTATTTAATCATTCGTAGTCTTGTACATAGTAGCGACTTAGATAGCGCCGAGATGGAACGTTCGAGCGGTCCATTCATGTAACATTATTTAATGTGCACCCTCCGTGAATTTTCGTCGATAATCACCCGCCAGCGTTGTAAAATTCCACGGCCGGTGCACCGTTTGTTTTAAGAGCGTCTGATTAATTATGTATTACCATTTTAGACTGCGGATAATTAGGGCAGAAGAAAAATTGTCAACTATTTCACTTTCTAATCATTTGAATAAGTTGAATGCAGCGCAATAGCATTTTCAAATTCTTTGAATGCTTCTCATGTTTTGCACGCGATATCACTTTGTCGATATCGTGTATCGCGTTTCGTACTTCGACCGTCGGTGCTTGCGTGGCTCTGTTTCCATCTGGTTTCATAAGAACATTACGATTTTTCTTTTATAAATGTAATGTTAAAAATTTGAACGAGACGATTTTTATTTCTGGTATGCGTTCGTTTACTTTCGTTACGGTAGAAGTTTCCCAGACTTTGTTAACGAAGGAATAAAAATTTATCTCGATTTGGGGAAAGTGAAGTTGCCTTATTAAATTATATATTTTATAAAAGTGTTGTCGTGATGCTTTATTAAAGCTAAATGGTTAATATACACGAAATTGTGTGTAATATATTTTACAGCAAATGTATTGTAATCGTTTCGTGTGTTATGGAAACTAGATGGAGTGAAGTCGACGTTAATTAATAAAATACTTCAACCCTCGTAAATTCTACGCTTTAATTCGTTGTATTTTAGTTGTAATTTGTATTCCGAACGGACACATAAAATTGCAGCGCAGTCAAGGAGAAATAACAGACTTTCCGGTATCTAAAAAAGAAAATATAGTTTACGAGGGTTCACTTTATTGGCGTATATGTTATTTGTTTGTAATTTTCGAGTAGATGAAGGTGAAGGAGACCGCGCGGCTGTGAAAGTGATAGATTATTATGAAAATGTCAATTGTAGTGGAAAGGAATTCGGTGTTCACAAAAAGTATTATCGTTCTGCGTTGAGAGAAACGCGAAGCGCGTGTCGCGCAGGAAAGCCGTCGCAAGTTCGGAACATAAAAAACTGTCAGATTAATCTTACGTTCGAATTCGACGAAGTGAAAATTTGTCCACTCGCGACAGTGTTCCTGCAGGTGTTTCGAATAGCTTCGGTCGCCCTCGCGTGTTTAATTACGTTCTAACGGAATGTTGCATGCAAATTGTCGGGAGCACGTCGCGCCGTTGTGAATAATTCAAATCGTTCGTAAATGATGTTGTATAAGGTTAGTCGTCTGTTCCAAAAATAACTATAAAAATAACCGTTCAACGTTTTCCGAAGATTTTTGCTTTACCAAAAAGAGCGAACTTACGGATGAATTACGGAAAATAACTTCGGCTCATTAAACGGTTTTCTTTATAGCTATTTTAAGAAGAAACCAACAGGTGGTCCACGTTACACAAAACATGAAATCTGTATTATAACCGAAATCCGATGTGTTCGTATCGAAACTTTCGCAGTTACGTGATAGAGTAGATACGTTCACCAACCATTGAGATCCTAAATAGCCAACCATGCAGTTGAATTCCGCAAAAAAAAAAAAAAGAAACGGTAACTAATCATTGCGCGCTTCGAATGCATGAACCGCACACACACGCACACGCGCGCGCGCGTGTGCGTGTGTATGTCGCAATTTTGTTGTAACGAGTGTGCGTGTGCGCTACGCGTCCAGTGTATATAATCTGCGTGTGTACATAGCCTGGAGAGTATGAATGAAAGAGAAAAAGTAAATTGTGTTCGCGCGTCGTAGAATCGTTCGTATTTTCAACACTGGAAGGTATTATCGTTTGCAAAAGTCGTTTGTACATTTTACTTGCGCCGTTGTATTTTAGTGGTGCGACTGTATAGACGGAAACAGAAAGAGAGAGAACGAGAGAGTAAGAATGTGGGAGAGATATTCTCTGCCGCTTCGTTTCCCCGGTTGCAATAGAGAAAGTGCATTTTCCTCAAAGGGAAACGAAATTAGTGGACGAGCTCGTTGAAATCCTTTTAACGCGCCGGGGGATCGACGCGACGCGACTCGCAAGCCAGAGAATACTTATTTATAATATAGTCGAAGGAAGCCGTGTAAAATATTGTTCACAGGCAGAGATGCCTGGTACTGAATGTAAGGTAACTAAACATTCGTAATAAAAATCGATTATTTTTCTTTATAACGCTGTGTACCATTATTTAGCCATTCTATTTTTTGTTACAAATTCTCCCAGTACTAATTATTCTTAACACATTATATACGGGACAGGTATTAATACCTTTCTAAAAATTTACTTTTATAGATTTTGTTACATCGTTGCAGAAGATTTGGAAAACAATTCACCCGTTTTCGAAATAAGAATTGTCTCTCTCGCGTTCGAATTGACAAAGAAATGTTAATGAAACTAGAAGTGAAAGAAATTGCAGCGTAATGGTTTAAACGCAGTCCATTCGTCTCCATCCCTTGTCCCGAGGCATTTTAATTGAACGCTGAAAACGAACAGATCGATCACGTCTCCTAAAAACAAAATTGTTCAATCTGCGCAAGAAGGGTTAATTTCTCGGAGTCTCCCGCTGCATTGAATTCGACGTTTTTTTCCCGATCCCATCGCGAGATTGCGCTTAATCAAATGGGACCAGCCTCATTCGCGGCGAAGGCTGCTACGCGCGGCCGAGCTGTGATCGACTTTTGCCGGCGTGTAGTGGTCGTTTGATGTCGTCGTTAGCGTTCACGGATCCTGGAGTTCGGGACAACGGCATTGACTATTCGTCGAGTAGTATTCGACTGCTTGCTCGCATAAAAGATAGTTGTACGCGCCAAGCCATGCGCCCCCTGCCAGTCGAGCCCTCGTTGCACATAGATACGCGCACAGGCCCGCCCGCGACGATCGAAGCAGCGAAATCGGACATAATTTCCCTTTCACAGTGACTCAAAAGCCGGAAATTCTACGCTGCTCTAATACGCCACCTCCGCATTCCACCGAACGTTACATCGCGCCGCTTTTGTGACGCGTGATTTCGGCTAATACGCGTAATGCACTCCCGCGCTGCCTGTGAAAGAGCCAGCTCCGCATTTAGAATAATACGCGTTAGACACAGATTCGTTCTTCTTTGAAATCGCTGCTCGTCGATTAGACTTCGCCGAGCATGTGTACCGAATTTGTGACATCGGGGAACGTCTAATTAAAATCACTCCTTATGATTGCGATTCGACTGCGCTCTTGAGACTACGGAAAAGCTAATTAGCCTACGCTTTTCTTATCTTACTTTTCCTTATGTTTTTCCAAAAGCGAATTTCTTCTCGCGGAATTATATGGACCGTTTATTTTGGAAGTGGTGTAAGTCCATTTTCTCTTGTTTCGAGAAAATTAAAGGTTAACATAGCTGTTAATTAAAAAATTTAAGCAAATTATATGAAGTCTGGCAATGTTTCTACTTTTTTATTAATACGTCATTTGGTTATCTAAATATGTCTTAGCCGTATTTTACTAAAGTGATGTATACATACGGGCTGCAGATGGACTTACACCACTTTCAATTGTAAAAATCGTTTAATTTCACTTTTGAAAAATCAAATATCACTTAAAATATACTTCATATTAATCTAATTTTGTTTACAAATAATGACACGACATAAAATAGGAGTAGTATTTTCAATTTTAAATTCTAATTACATTGTTAAAATTACAAGATATTGATAGTATTTACTTATGTTCTGCATGTGGCAGTGTTTGCATGCAAATATGCATGATGCACCGGAGGTATATAAGGTAATAACTGCTTGTTAGTTTTATATTTTTCATAAGTAATGGGCCTGGCATCTTGATACAAAGGCGCCAGTGTGATATTTTCAAATTTTAGCGGTCTTCCAGGACGTGTAGGTAATAAAATTATAGTTTTAAATTCTTTGTCCTTCGTCGATGTTTTATATAAAATAATGTATGGTGCACTTTTGAGATACCTCACCCAACATATTTGCAACCAATTTACCTGATCTCCATTAGTGTTTTTTCTTATCTGTTTTTTAATCGAAATTTGAAGATTTTTATTGAAACGAAATTCTCTCGTAAGTAAAAAAAAACGTAAACATTTTATTAACACGTAATACAAAACAAATGTAAAATAACAGGCTAATCGATGATTATGCAATTTTATTTACCGACCAATTTTAAATTGTACGAAACATGGGAATTTTTTAAGAAATTAAATACAGACTAGTTACACATAAAAAATTTACATTAAATTAAGCATGAATTACGTGATATTTTATTTTTTTTTAAAAATGGACTTACACCACTTTTAAAATAAACGGTCCATATCTCGTTGCTCTTTATTCGAATCTCGGTTCAGCCACGAAGATGATAGTTAGGAAAAGAACATTCTAATGTGAACGATATAAAATATACAACAATGTATGAACAGTATTAAGAATTGATGACAAATGGCTCGATGCTTATGGTATAGTCGAGTCGCCACGGATTTGAATTTCAAAACGCGGTAAGTCTAAAGCTACAAACCCTTGGTGGTAATTCATGCGCCACGACTGCATTTATCATTGGTGACACATCAGAATCGAATATTCGGAAGCAGTTTGTCAAACAAGAACCAAAAATGTCGAGAAAGAACGTAGCCAGTGACAAGCCGATTTAGTAGCTTTCGATAACAAAAGTTCATTAATTACATTGCGATTAACTCTTTAAAACGCGGCTCTTTAGTCGACACGAACCCTACACCGTTCTTGATTACGTGATCAAACTAAAATACCTGGCCCCGACAACACGTCCTGAAAAAGAAAAGTAACTTCCTGCAGCACAATGGTGGTCACGATAGATTCATATCTAAATATTTTTTCTAATTATTATAATTCTTCTTTCATTATTTTTGTTATTCTCGAAGATATAATTTAAGATGTAGAATTCGACAAAAATTCGATAAACGTCGAGTTGAGAAAATTTATTTTAGCAAATAAACAAACAAGAGAATTATTGCAGACCTCAATGCTCCAATAATGTCACTTACGAGAATAGTGTGCGCAAAGTTTATAGTAAATCGCATGCTCTTGAAGACCAGTGGTAATGTGAGAAATCAATTTCTGTAATCGTTTTCGAGTTCGTGTATTTTATTTTCCAATTGTTTCCGTTTCCTAACGATATTCTTTCTCGTCGATAGCATTGCGTTTTAATACCAGCGATCGGGGGATGTCTTTGGAGAAGATTTAAATCGCTCGGTGAAATCGTTAGTGGAATTATTACTACGGTACATCATGTTTCACCAAAGATTTTCCGCCGTTCCCTGCTGCTAGCACTATATTACAATGCTTCAGTGTTTTTTGTTTCGCCCTCCTTTCGTTTATACGAACGTACGTTACACGGAACGAACCGTTCGGGGCATTATGGATTTCTTGAAATATGGAGAACATTAGATTACGCATACGTTAGTTTATATACAGACAGTCCCATAAGGATTCGTACCCTTATTGTTTATAAGAGAAATCTATTTAAATCAAGGGATGCATGTAAAATTTTGCAATAAACTTTTTATTATCTTATTTAATATTTTTGGATGTGAGGGAAGAGGGAAAGTTTGGAGAAAGCCTAATAGAGAACTAGAATTAAAAAATGTACAACCAACCGTAAAGCACGGCGGAGGCTCCATAATGGTGTGGGGCTGTATGGCGGCATCCGGGGTGGGCAAACTTGTCTTTATCGATGGAATTTTGGATAAGATAAAGTATAAAAATATACTCGAAGAAAATCTGCACGCAAGTGGCATTGAGCTTGGTCTGGAAGATGACTACTACTTTCGACACGACAACGACCCAAAGCATACTGCTCAGATTGTTCGTGAGTGGATACTTAACCACGTTCCCCATTTTTTACATACACATCCTCAGAGTCCAGATATAAATCTTATAGAAAATTTATGGGCGGAAATAGATAAAAGACTGCACGAGCATGAAATTTTCAATAAGCAAATGCGATAAAATAAAATTTTGGAAGTTTGGAATAGTATTGAATCAAATAGTATATTAAAAGTGGTAGGAAGTATGCATAAAGGTGGACCCACTAAATGCTAGAACATTAATATAAAGTAAAAAAGATACTCTAATATGCGATTTTTTGACAAAATTTACACTGGTACGAATACTTTTGTGGATTGTTATTACGTACTACGTGGAATAAAATCAATATATTTTTGTTATTAGTTAATCAATTTTGTTATATGTAAATAAACTTTATACATGTGTTCATTCATAATAAAAAGTTTATTGCAAAATTATCTTACATGAGTCCCTTGATTTCAACAAATTTCTCTTATAAGCAATGAGTGTACGAATTCTTATGGGACTGGCTGTACATATATGTTATCTAGTTCTGCAGGGAGAAGATTTCTTTTATGCCGAGTTCAGCCGCCTTACGGTACCGTTAACCCCTTGCCGTACTTTAACGAGTCAGACTCGTAATGGAGATTTATAATAATAAACTATTAGGTGTGAAAGTTCATCGGTTCTTTTAAATAGGGATCAACTGTTATACTCTCGTCATCAATATTTAAACATTCGAGTAGGGCGTAAGCACACAATAAATATAAAATTCCATTTTCGTCTGAGAAATTAGTGCGACCGAAAATATTCGAATCATAGTAATTGTAAAGAAAATGCTATGGCAAGAGTTTAAATTTTGTACTACAAAACGTAAGTAGAAATATGCACAATATCTCATTCCATCGTCTTTTCTCATCGCAGTGCATCTCATATAATTACCTGTAATCTTAAACCTTTGCACTCCGCGCCATCATGGATGTTATCTACCAACCCTTATCGAGTTTTATATTATATGGTATACATAGTATATTATAATAGTATAGTATACGTTTGGAATAAAGTAAAATATTATAATAATATTCAATAAAATGCATTTTGTCATATAAAATGAAAATGCTATAAGTCAGAGAAATTGTTTTATTGTTAAATGTCTAGTGATATACTAGAGTCACGATGTCCCCTGAGAGGGGACAACGGAATGCAAAGGGTTAAGTTCCCTATTTACGGTTTTAAAAGATTGTAAGCTGAAGTAAATTAGAAAATTAAAACCAAAACAGTCGTGAGATCAGTGTATCCAACATGGATACCTGATTAATATTGAATAAATTCTGTTATTTTTACAATAACAAACTATTAAAACAATATGAATTTTATTGAGGAACAAATATAATATCGTAATACCTTATATCGTATGTCAGATACTTCTAAGTGTCCGAAATAGACAAGAGTTTAGATACTTGTGGACAGTTCTATATGGTCCCCCAAATGCTGCAAGCATCGCGACACGTCTGTTATGCGGGTAGTAGCTGTTCTGGGAATTGACGAGTCCAACCTCCCAACCAACACACGGTTCGCCTGCCTCTTGAATTTATCGGAAACGAAATTGAGTGCGAGTGAAATGGAGAGGAAAGTATGAGCAGATGATCTGCGATGTATAGTGCTACAGACCTCTCTATTAGGTGTTTTACAAAAGTCAACCAAGGTTCCATGTGTGTTCAATCGACATAATATTTTGTAATCAATGTACATATCGTGTATCAATATAAATTCGTTCCGTTTCCGCGTTTCAAAGATACTTAAAAATTGGAACGATTATACATGTTATAACAAATATTTAAACGAATTCTCATTTCCATAGGTAATTTTACGAAAGTTAGAATTAGAATAACATTTTTTACGTCAAATAACGAATTCTTCATTGTATTAACGAAATAAAAATGTTATCAGACGTTAATTTATACGTTTACTTGCATTTTGGAAATCTGCGCGTAAATGCATAAAGGTTTACAGTTTATTTATTACGTATTTTTACGAGTTTTGCAATTCTTTCAACGAAAATAAATCGCATTTTGTTTAGTATAGACGCGCTCAGAACGAAACGTATCGACATTTATCGTTGCAACTATTCGAGAGTTTAGTTTACGGCCACGCCGATATCGTATGTATAAATATGTAACTCCCTGTGTACCGAAGCTGCGGAAAAATATGTCGCTGGTCACGCGTAAAAATTAAAAACGAATGCAAACGAAACGAACGATGAGATTTTTAGTCGTCCTTGCACAAATAGATCGAAAGAATTTGTTCCTTCGAGTCACTTTACTCTAATTAATTATCGCATCGATCTCGCGGTATGTATTGTAGAATTATTATATCGAAGCGTATAAATAACAACTATAATTTGTTCTCCCGATTTTGTTGACCCTGCTATTCTTTCAGTAAAACATTATGCTATCGAAAAAATCGATAGACAGAGTTTTGAACGTTTGTGGCAAAAGAATTGTTAAATGAGGAGTCATCAAATGTTTGGACGAAGTTGAAGATTATTATCTGATCAACTAATTAACTAATCAAATATTAACTGATTAAAATGAACAGTAGCAGAATGTCACGCCTTTTCGATCCCGTCTTCTTTCAACTAACCCCTTACACTATAATAACGAGTCAGGCTCGTGATAAAGATTTTATGCAACATCTCCTAAGTATGAATATTATTCATTTCTTCCAAATCGAAATCAAATTGAATTCCTTTGTTATCAAAGTCTAGAAACGGATCTAAATAAAGACAATACAAGAAATAGAAATTATCTGGTTCTCTTAAGGAAAATATTAAAGACAAATCCGTGCTAATCGACGCAGTGTACAAGGAGTCATAGTGCAAGGGGTTAAAAACAGATTGTATCCCGAATAAAAAAATCTGCAGTCTATTAGTCAATGTCGGTGCAAACTGCGATATTACTACTACTTCTCTGACAACATCTTGAAAGGAACCTGTTCCTCGAAGCAAATGGTAATCTAAACCAATGGGTACCTATAAATTGAATTCATTCACAGTCTCTGAATATTACAGTCCTCCGCTAGTCTCTCAGGAATCATAATTACGTGCAATATGTAAACATGCTTCTTTACGTATCACAAATAAAGGCACTCCTTGTTACAATTTTGCCACTTTTAAATTCTCGCTTGTCGGAAAACGCGGTGCATACACTTTCAAGTCATTAAAAATTTTAATGTTCGTGCAATTTGTTGCGCGGATCCTTTTGAGGTTAAAGAAGTAACACGTGGAAATGCCCGTCTTTCAAATTCTAGCACAACATGAAAGCTAGCAGGTGTCGTTATCTTTCTCTGTGTTCATACGCTTACATATGTCCAAATGTGTTTTTAACCATTACACAATGCAATGAAAAATACACGCTACTGCGCAAAAAGTACAGATGAAGCCGAAATTAAATTGCAAACATGTAACTGATCTTATTTATTAAACTCGGTTTGGAGAATGCAAATCAACAAATTGTTATGCAAAAGTCAGCATTATAGAAACAACAGATTATAGATGCGATGTTTATCGCCAGATGCTGCATATAGTAAATAATAATGAATTAGTTACGCGAGATATGATTTAGGTGACCAGTACGAATTTGGCAACGTTCCCCTAGTTATCGTGTGAACCAAAATCAACCGCGATAAATTTATTCATTTCCATTATAATCGACATTAAATATCGAGCATTTAAAAAGTTCTGTTATTATCACATAAATGGCAAGTTACAAAGTGCGAAAATAGGAAAATTCGATAAAATAAAAGAATTTTATTTAATGAAACGGAAAGAGAGAGAGAGAGGAGTTTATTCATTCATTCATTCATTCATTCATTTATTTATTTATTTATTATGATATTAATTACTCTATCGATTCTCTCGTATTTTTCAAATCATAAACAAAAGTACCACTAATGCTTAGGCAAATAATTCTGTTTAATCGTTGGGGGTGTAACGTTGAACGTTTTAATTTATATCTCAAGGAATTAATAAATGAATCGATTTTTCAAACCGCAAGCTTGCGGCAATCGGTGATGGAATTTCTGGATATTCATTCGTCTCTAGTCTCCCACGTTAAACACGGAGTGCGGCTATGCACCTGCATAAGTCGAATCGCTTACAGATCGTAATTAGGAGACGAATTCCGTGAATCGTCGATCGATAAACCTTTGCTAATTAAGCATTTCATTCTTTTTCCATGTCAGAAGAGTCAACGTTGAAAAAGCCACTGTAAGGTGTACTTTTATGCTTCTACATCCAAGTACTTTCACTTCTCCTTACTCGTATCCACAACTTTTATTTTTTCCAGCGATAAAAAGTTTTACAGTTACTTCACAATAAAATGGCTTTGCAGAAAATTTGTCGATACTAGAACTCGTTAATATACGAACTTATTCATTCTCGGTTTAATACTTTTAGAATAAGACACTCAAATCTGTGAGTAAATTATCAGTGCTGTCTTACAGTCAATCTAATTCTTGTATGATTTATTACACAGTATCTTTTTGTTACATCAACGTAATAACATCCTACATCAAACATAAATCGTGTAAACGTTGCATATTGTGCTAGTAAACTCGGTGCCATTATTAACTGGATGCTGTCACAATGAGATACGCAACTGAACATAATTAATTTAGCATTGTAAATAATTTCAAATCTAGTACGGCTATCATTACGAATTTTCGAGACATTATGCAACACTACTGTTCCAACATACTCATCATTTTGATCATGTAGATATGCATTAACATTACTATAAATAGCGAAGCACGGCGCAATTCTCCGATATCGAAATCATTGTTATTTAAGTACTTTTTATTTGTGACTATCTCAGTCGAAGACGTATCATATATTAGGTTGGTGCATATGAAATATCGGAATTTTTAAGCGAGTAAATAAAACTACATGTCTTTTTTCAAAAGCTGTTTATTTAATCAAAATGTACCCCGTTTATTTCAATACACTTCTCCCAACGGGAGTTTAATTCATAGATGTCTGTCTTCAAGAAATTCTGATTTTTCGGATCAATAAACTATAGTATGGAATTTTTTAAACTGTTTCCATTTATATACTGTTCAGCCCATACAAGCTACGCATACGTCGTACAAAACAATTGCGAAATTAAGCGAAGTAAAATATAAAGTTTTATAAAATATAGATCTTACACCAACCGACTTTCACTATTTTAAACATTTAGGACAGTTTTTACGGGCCAAATAATATGTAAATGAAATATTCCATATCAGAGTTTATTAATTCTACAGAAAAGATTTGTTCAAGACAGACACTTCTGTATTGAAATCTCGTTGAAAAAGATGTAATAAAACAAACAGAGCATATTTTGATTAAATCAACAACTTTTGAAAAAAGATATATAGTTTTATATATTTACTTAAACATCCGACGTTTCATATGCGCCAACCTAATACAGAACGATTAATTATACAAATCAATAAAGATAACATGTAGATAATCGAAATTCTACTGCAACGTGTAATAAATTATAAATATAATTCTAAACGTTATTATTATGGATTTATTTAGCTTAAAATTATTTTTGTAATTATTTTAATTATTGTGTAATCTTAGTGAAATTGTTACTTTCGAGCTCGCCTCCCTGGAATAAAGGGAAGACTGCGTAGTGTCCAAATTGCACTCCAAGGTGCAATCGTCACTGTTTCGCGTTCTCCGCCGTTGCAGTTTTACAGGACGCAAAATCGAGGAAAAACCGGTACCGCGAGCAGTCCTAGTTTTGTCATAGCCTAATGAAAATTAACGACACTCTGCCAACTGTTCGCTCGGTCGCGCTACATGAAAGTCGGGCGAACAAGGGGGGGGGGTGGTGTAGCCGCGATCATGATTTCGTGCGATCCGGCAGCCGAGTTTTACCGGCCTCCCGGGGAGCTCTTGCACGTCGTAAATAAAAGGGCCCCGATGACGTATGAATATTCGACGTCGTACATACGGCGCACGTGCCTTACCACCCTCCGTGGAATTTCAGCGTCCCCCCCCCCCCCCCTCTTTCCCTCGATTTCCGAAGGAGGATCACGTTCCCGGCTCGAGTTCTCGATCGGATATGATGCATCGAGATGTTCCGGACGATCTTCGAAACTGCTTCCTCTTTTACCTCTCGTTGGAAAATATTGCCACGGCCAGGTAGAAGTTTGAGATAAGAGGGGCGCCGCGGGGAGTTGGGTGGTAACGGCGGAATGATTCCCAGCGGCAACCCGACCGTATTTCCCATTTATTTTTGCGTCTCGAGCATCAGCTGGCCGAATATGCAGATGATTGCGTTTAAATAATTTCATAACCGTTACGATACGCGAAGTGTTTCTCTGCGAGTTATTACTCTATTGGCTGCGGAAGAGGACGCTTCGCGAAGAAGGTCCGTGGCATTCGCGTTTCGAGCGGCACAAGCTTGGGCGGCGGTTCATGTTCGCTTTCTGTTGCAGTTTTACCTTACTTTATGACTAGCAGGTGTCTGTAAAATAACTTTTTACGTTTTGGGGATGGTTAAATTTAATTAATTACGGAGAAGTTTGTTTATTTGACACGTGAAGCTTCCGAAATCGTATAATTCTCTTCACAATAGTCGATGGAGAGAGATTTGTCTCGTAAAAAGGTATTATTTTATGAACCATGTGGACTGCGAGTACAACTATTAGGTCCTTAAATAAGTTCCGGCTGTTTCTTAAAAGATAGCATTAATAGTACTTCATGCATAGAATTTCTAATGGTGACTCATTGGCAAGAAAATATTGTATGTTACCTTAAATTTCAGTATATGATTGTTCACTATAGTGTCAACCACGTGTTTGTTTATTGGTTCCGAAGATGTCTACTTTTGTGCCGAATAAAGTGGTTTTGCAGGGAATTTTATTGCACTACTTTATATAGAAGAAATCTGCATCTGAAACACACAGAATTCTTGTTGAGACTTACGGTGACAATGCTCTCTCGGATACGACATGCAGAGACTGGTTTCGACGCTTCAATAATAATGATTTCAAACTTGAGGATAAGGAACGTTCTGGTTCACTGACAAAGTTTAAAGACGAAGAATTAGAGGAATTGCTTGATGAAGGCCCATGTCAGACGCTATCAGAGTTTGGAAAAATATTACAGGTAGACGCGTCAACAGTTTCAAAACGTTTAAAAAGGTTAGGAATGATGCAGAAGCATTGGGTGCCGTATAAATTGAAGCCGGGAGACGTTGAACGGCGCTTTCTGATGTCTGAACTACTGCTTCAACGGCAGAAAAGAAAAGGTTTTCTGCACCGTATCGTCACTGGCGATGAAAAGTGTATTCATTACGATAATCCAAAGCGTAAAAAATCGTGGGGTACGCAAAGCCATGCATCAACATCGTCTACAAAACCAAATATCCATGGTTCGAAGCTTCTTCTCCGCATTTGGTGGGATCAGAAGGCTGTAATTTATTATGAGCTGCTCAAACCGAATGAAACTATTACAGGAGATCGCTATCGACTTTAATTGATGCGTTTGAGTCGAGCCCTAAAAGAAAAACGACCGCTATACGAGCAGAGACACGACAAAGTCATTTTGTTACACGACAACGCTCGGCCACATCTTGCAAAACCAGTGAAGACCTACCTGGAAACGCTTAAATGAGAAGTTCTACTCCACCCGCTGTATTCACCAGACATAGCTCCTTCCGATTTTCACCTATTCCGATCGATGGCACATAGCCTGGTTGAGCAGTGCTTCCATTCTTACGAAGAAACTAAAAAATGGATCGGTTAATGGATTGCCTCAAAAGACGAATTGTTTTTCCGACTCGAAATTCTTTTACTGCCAGAAAGATGGGAGAAAGTGGTGTCTAGTAGTGGGCAATACTTTGAGTGAACTGATTTTGAACATTATGTTTGAAATAAAGTTTTTATTTTGGGAAGAAAACAGCGAGAACTTATTCAAGGTCCTAATACAACACTTTATAACTTGCAGGTATTTGTAAAATGACTTGTCATATTTTGGGGGTTGTTAGATTCAATTAGTTACGGAGTAGTTTATTTATTTGACACGTGAAGCTTCCGGAATCGTATATTTCTCTTTATAATAATCGATGCAGGGAGATGTGTCTCTTAAATAGGTATTAATTTATGGAGCATGTAGACTGCGAGTACAACTATATATTATACATATTTTTAACATTGAAATTAAATGTTTCTTAAACCACTGCATTTATGGCACACAAAGATTAATATCAGTGTAGAGGGGATTGTCTGTTCGAAACAGAATAAATTCTTTTGGAAATATTTTTTCAGTAATAACCGGTTTTGGTGATAATTGCGTTTGTAGATTCAAAATGAAGCACAGATGCACATTACATGTTTTGCACACCTTTGTTTTTATTTCGCAATAATTACTTCAGTAACAGTGTTCACACGATGCAGCTACTCGTTGTTTTACTACCGTTACTGTTTATTCGAGTATCATAAGCAATTGCCTTTAGTTCGAACCTAATATTCGTTCGCACAGTTTGAGCGTCGAAAATTTTCTACAGAAATTACATTTTACCATCTGACGTTTAAATTCGAGAATAAGATACACCGGTAAACTATAACTTCCTTAAACCTGTTTACGCAAGATGTAGGTCAGAAGTCATAAACGCCTGGCAGTATCTTTCATTGATCTTAGTTTGTTTATTGCTTACCAACCTACAGGCATTTCGTTTCACGCGCACAAAGATGTTCACGTTACTCGGACTATATATGTAGACATTCTACTTGGTCCAGATTCTTGTGAAGTATTTTAACAGGAACTCGTCAGAGTTCTCGGTGAAGAAACCAGAAATAGTCCGCGAGTACTCTAGCTATTCCAGGATTTTCTTCCTGTAAAATTAAAATAAAATGCGGCTTGCGAATCGTAGAAGATAAAACAAGGTAGCAGAAGGGTTTCCACCGCGATCGATTCAAATGAAGTTTGACGTGCTGTGTTGTGGATACGTATCGGAACGCTTTCGAATCGAAGGATGCATCGATGCTCAAAGCTCACTATTTCGCGCACCGGTATTTGCTGTGTGCGTGTGAATAAATAAATCACTGAGGCGTTCGGTTCGATCTTTGAAATTCACTACTTTCTTTGCTAGAGCAACGTCATGTACGGTGACACAGCAGTATATAGTAGAGACACTGGAATGTTTTTACACGGTAGCGGTAGCAATTTGTATTGTACATTCCAAACAACGGAACCGAAAGTAATGTGTCTCCAATCGAGCAATTTGTTCCTTGCAATGGTACTCTTTTATACGAAAGGATGAACAACGGCAAATGCATTAAAAAAATACATAATTCGATTAAAGAAATCATAATTAATTTTTGTTTGTAGACAAATTTAATTAAGTCAACTTTCGATCTTCGAAATCGTCCGACTTTTGTAAAGATTTGAAGACACGTGAAATTGCACAATTAATATATCGCTAACTTAAATTATACATTATTGCAAATAACATAATTTGCTTCTGCACAGTTGGTATTAAACAACATAATTATTTAGCATTAAATTTCAGCGCATTTTATGATTATTCATACTATAACGTTCTTTTGATTATGCATTACAACAATGCCATTACAATATTAACCTTTTTATTATTTAGCTTTGCACTTTAAATAAGTGATTTTTTTTACATCTAGATAATTAGATTATATTTTTACATAAGTGAGTTTTTTATTTTAATATCACTATTCAATTCAAAGATTACTTCTATAAAAGTCAGACTGATGAAAATAATTTCGTATCGAAGCAACGTTGAATCATTTTGTACTACTGTATATTTTTATATGCGCATATATATTTATAGTATATCATTATTTAGATATAAACACTTTGCGTTCGTGGAATTTCTATTTTATTTGTCACACCGTCTGCCATGTTAATTTACATTTTAGAACACGGTCATGTCCCTTGATAGAGAAGAACTATATTCAAACAAGGCAGAATTGTATAAAGTTTTAATGGAGGAATGAAATAAAGTCCCTTTAGACTTTATTCTACGTTTGATAAGCCCCAGGCTGCATCATGATGCCGCCGCTAATACTGCAAAAGATATTGTTACAAAATTCAAACAGCAATTTACGGTATAAAACAAGGGAAATAATAGTTCTAATTTGGAAAAGTAAATATTAGTTTTTTATTCTTCAAATTATTTTATTTTAATGTATGAAATTATCTTCGCACGGTTTTCATGGTTTCAATTTTATTAGGTTGTTCTAATCTCTTTATTTATCTCTGTATTGTATTATTTATTTACTTTATCTTTCATTATTAGTAACATAGAATTCAAACCTTTATTAACACCGTTTTGAAACGTTAACATAACATTTTAAGAATATTGTTACATCACGTTTGAGCTACTAACATTATTGAAATAATGATTTATATAATTATTTTTACATTACATTAGTAATTTATACATATAATTTCATACAATACTATAATCATTTCATGTAATATTATAATTATGTCATATAAACGTGGATCTTTACACAGTCTATATTACGGTGAACGAGAACTGGCATAAAATGTAAACAGAACATTCACGTGATCGGTGGTGCAGTTGCAGCTGAGTGGCTGTTAGACGCCGCTACTCGGGGACGAATTTTAGAGGACCCTCATCGAGGGCCCTCGCATGGAGAGTAGCCTCATGCAGGAGGACCCAAAATTGTGATTCGACCCTGGCCCGATCACACGTTGCGTAGCTCGCGTACAATTGTTTATGTGTTGTGCCGGTTCACCTTAAACAAAGTATAGTTGTGATTTGAGAATTTTTTATTTCTAATTACTCATACCTAAGAAAGAACATTTGCGAATGTACCATTACAACTATGTAGCAGTTAATATTGTTTATAGCAATTGTGCACACTAGATAAATATTTCTACACAGAATATAATAAAATGAAGGAATTAAAATAACCTCTGCGAATTTGCATTTGCAATTGTGTACGATAATAATTATAAATATTATGACATGATAATATACGTATACTTCGTGGATCTCATTGCTTTTTATAGCGTATTAAATAGGGTGATCGATTCTATGAACTGTGTGAAAAATATACAAATAATAAAACAATTTCTACGCATCGCTTTGAACAGTTTAATAAAATCTAAAAAATTATAGTTCGTTTAACAGAAAATTTCTCTTAAATCATTATTATTCATTATGTTGATAATTCCAGCTTCTTGAAAACTGGAATAAAATAAATTTTAATTGCAGAACAATGTGCTGTTTGTCAAATCGATTTTATGAGAAGGTCAAGACAAATCCGGTAACCTACAATGAGCCACGAAAGTATTCGAACGCTCTAAAATAAAAAGTTTGACGCGAAAAAAATAGGAGACCCATTACGAATTACAAAATATTTTTATTCCTGTAATAACATGCAAGTGTCACTGTTATACATGTTAAATTTCAAACGTCTTCGATAACGTAAACAATACTTATGAAAGATTTATTGCCAACATCAGCTAAACGGACGCCACAAAAGTATTCGAACGATTAAATTAGTAATATATTTATTGCATAAATGTAGAGTTTTAATATTTTGTCGGTCCTCCATGAGCACTTATTATGGCTTTGAAACGTCGTTGTATGCTGTCAACCAAAGTTTCTGTTACTTCTGTTCCTATTTTATTCAAACATCAAAAATTGCTGTTTTTAATCCTTCCTTGGAATTAATATTATATTTACTTAGTTATCTGCTAATTTCTGCTCTTAAGTGCTCAATGGGATTGGTATCCGGATTTTGTGGAGGTGTTTCTAAAATGTGGGGTACATTATATGGTATATGATCCACTGTTTAACAATATGTGCGGTATGTTTAGGATCATTGTCCTGTTGAAAATGAAAATGATCTACTATCCCTAGTTTTTCCGCCCTTCGTTTCAAATTATCCTTTAATATCTGCATATGTTTATATTTATCTAATATTCCATCAATAATGACGAGGTTTCCAAGACCATTGCTTTCATTGTGCCACTTGATTATCAATTTTCTATCAATAGTTTCGGACTTTTTTGAACACATTATTAATACAAATTCCACAATTTTCTTAACACTTGCAGTACTGAACAGGGGAAGTGTGTAATATCTACTGAAGGAATCAATGTTTACAATTTGTCGAATTCAAGGATTGTTTTGTGTACAAGTTTCAAACGTTCGAATACTTTTGTGGCGTCCGTTTAGCTGATGTTGGCAACAAATCTTTCATAAGTATGGTTCACGTTATTGCAGACGCTTGAAATTTAACATATATAGCCGTGATACGTATATGTTACTAGAGGAATACAAATAATCTGTAATTCGTAATGGATCTGACATTTATTTCACATTTTAAATACTTCCGTGACTCACTGTATGTCATTACGAGCTTCGCGGAACCTTCTGTACCAAAAATAAATGAGAATTGACAGCGAACAAGTTCCCTCGTACGAGAATTCTTAATAATTTATGAAGGAGTGTCATTCAAAATCCTTGAAGTGGATGCACTCGATTTCCAACCACTTGTGAGCCATCCTATTATTTCCTTCTTTCAAGGCGCAAGGTACTGAAATCGGGTCAAGGCAACGTTTTCAACTTTGCGCGAAAAAGTTTCAAATTTGCTACAATGGGGTGCACCGTCATTCAAAGCGAATGCCGATCCGACCGGCCACTTTTGTTTTATGGTTCTCTCTCAGTGTTGGTAATTGCCACACAACCCGTTTTGTGCTAGCTACGTTTGAAAGACAATACATCCACTTGCAGGATTTCCCATTATTTATCTGTTCGATTATTTCGAAAAAGATGCACAATATACCCCAATTAATGTAAATTTTTCAAAGCAGATTACTTAAGAACTATTTTCGTGTACATTCTAGAGACATTATAAAAACAAAAGAAAATCTTCGTAAGCTTCCCAACAATGGCATTCTCTCTTTATTTATCTTCATACCTGACATAATCGCAGTGAAATAAAATTGTAACAATATTTAGAAAATGTGCATTAGATTTCTATTGAGAAGAGATAACAATGGTATAGTTGGTATTGTAAATCTAGTTCACTAATTTGATGTAACATATACTTTAATAAAAATTTATTTATACTTTGAAAATTATGGAAATGGTTCTAACAAAATATACAGTTCCCTGTATATAAAATTAATATGTATACCTTAGACACTGTATCTACAGGTAATAATTAACCTGCAAATTCAATGAAAAAACTAAAAAGAATTGAGAAATTTTTATATCGTTTACAAGTTATTATAAAAGGATTAAAAGAGGAAATACATTTCGTTCAATTTCTGTTATTCACGATTTAAATTTTGCGTACAGATTCGTAATCTGGTGGTAATAATATATATATATAATTTCGTTTAAAAACGTTCCCACTTTATTAATCGTTTCGAAATAATCGTCTCTTATATTTATGCTTAAACGGGATGCGCCGTATGTACGTATATGCAAATCCTATTTCTAAAAAATTTGTCATTTAAAATTCCTGTTGAAATTCGGCCGTAAAATTGTCAATCCTCCTCTGAAAATTTTAAAACCCAAATTACATCGTAACATTTTACAACGATTATTACGGCATTGTTACATCCTGGCCAGCAAAGCTTGCTAAATTTTCGAACAAAAATGCTTCACATACAATAACATAAAAATTGACGTGAAAATAATATTTGAAGTCGCAAATAAAAAGTAACAAAATTCATGGTAAGTCGCAGATATAGTAATATTTATGTATAATAACGAACGTGATGTTGTTTTATTTTATTTCTTTTTCTATATTTATTTATTTATTTATGATTAGCCAAGTTATATCTTATATATTTGTTAAATCGCGACTATTATCTGTTATATATTATCCTTTTAAGCGCCCGCAAATAGCGGTAGATCTGTAATACCCCCAGGTATTCTATGTAAGCCCGGGGGAACATCTATTGATAAAATAAATTACATATATTTATGTATAATAACGAACGTTTTATGAATAGAGCGACGAGGAAGAGCAAATTTATTTTTAGTCAAAGTCTAATTTTAATCATATGAAGAACCTTCCGCATGAATGAATAAAATGAACATCCAGAAAATGACAGGATGTTAAGAAATGATAAAATGTTAGCAAAAAACTGGATTGCATAGAAAATCATGCATTATGGTAAGATCTATTGTAAGTATAGAGTAATTTCGACGATTATTATGGTAATTGTAAGACTTCTGATTTTTTGATAAATGCAATAAAATCTTGATTATTTAAATTTTTTACATTACTAGATTCAATGTTTTCTGACTTGTACAATAAATATTGCTGTATACAGATCGCCTTGGATATTTAATTACGTGTGAAACGTGATTAGACAATGGATTTGATACATTTATGGAAAAAGTAAGTTGGTAGAATATAGTAAATATAGGGGATGAATTAAAGAATACTGCTAGTTTATTTTCAACCTTCCAGAAAAGGTAAGAATGAAACTAAATTTTTATTTGACCGCTATTTGATGAAATCGAAACAGGAAATTGTTATTTTGCATAAAAATCTACAGTCTAGTGGTTATATAACAGAAAATTCCGTTCTATACCAAATTTATTTCAACATCAAATATTTTGAGAAAATTGTAACAACAAACAGAGGACGTATTACGTATTACAATTCACCACCTGCAATAAATAATCGTACTCGCTGTTGAAATATTATTTTAATTACCATCAATCGTGGATATGAATATACGTGTAATAAACACTGCTCTAGTCTTGGTTCTTGGCTAGTAGTCACGTAGGAATTAGGTCGCAGACAGTTTTATGTGCCAGTATTCACGTATGAACGATCCGATCACGTTGCATGTTTTAGGACATTTGACAAGTCGAAATTATTCATAAACTTCTTCTTCAGATATTCATACGTTTCCCGAAAAAATTACTTTCCGATGGTAACTATTTCTGTATATGCCCAAAATTCTATTTAATTTGTGAGAAGTTTCTTCATTATTTTTTATTATTAGTTCTTATTATTACTTACAATAAATCTGAATTCTTATATATGCATTATTTTATACATCTGTTTATGAGTCAATGCTCAATCGATGTTTCATGTACTATACGTAGGTTATTCCACGCAAAATATTTTCGGACGCGAGTCTTCCGATTGTTACAAAATTTTGTATAGTTCGATGTGTAAATGAAAATTCTGCAATTTGCTCTTCGACATTGCTTTTTAAATGGAAATCATAACTGGGATAACACAGTGTGGGCCAATATATGTATGTGCTGGAATTCGTAGTACAATCGAATAGGGGTTGATTCTACGTGAAAAATATAAGACGAAAATTTGGTATAACATTTTTTTATCTCAACAAAAAAGTGCAATAATATGCTGTAGTACTAATGCTTTATTGAATTCACAGCCCATAATTGGATCGGTAGAAAAACATACAGACGTGCTGTAAAACTTCGCTAAAATTTTTTAGTCGAGTCTGTGGGTTCACGATTTTGATCCAGTGTACGAAAAAGTTGAAACGAAATAAATCATAGTGCGCCTAGCTTGACGCGCAATTCATCTCAATTTTTTATAATAATCCCTGTGTGTTTTACATCGAGTGATTCATTGTCAAAGTTCTTTCGAGATATTCTGCTTGTCAGAATTTATTCGGGTCGTTTGTTTTAACCGTTCCACCACGATTTATCAATGTAGTCTATCTGCGCAATCAGTTTGCAACCGTGTTTGCTGCATTTATACAAAGTAAATCATGCGATCGGAACTCTGACTGTATCTTTTGTTTGGTTACCAATGCAAAAAGATAGAACGGTGGAAACTGTACGCGTACCTTTCTTTTCTCCGTAATTGACGATACGTTCAGATTATATTATACTTGCAAATGCAGCGGTTTTCTGCGATCATTTTGGAGAATATATCTGTACAAACGGTTTAGCAACAAGCACGCGAAAGATTCGAGAAGTAATTTTGGAAAGCATGTTACAAATCACAAAAGGAACGTAGTTTGAATTACTGTTAAAACTCTAAGAACACGTATCTTTGACATAGCCTTGAAATCATCTTCACACGATCCTAAGAAAATAATAAAGAGAAGGAAAATTAAAATCAAAATTTGAAGGAAATATTTCTTCTGATATGTTCCATTAAAAATATGAATTACTGTTTTATTCAGGATATAAATTTCACCTCGGTTAGAAGACAACATTCAATTAACTTTTCTATCATGTTATGAACAGAACTGCGAATTTGTATGCAAAATAAAAACTGTCTCTAAGATACACGTGTCTTAATAATTCTTAGAAATGAAAAATTAAATCAGGATATTTTTAAAGATCTATTACATCTACTTCGTGCTCATCTTTTTCATAACCATTGAAACTGAAAGAGATAGTTAGGATATTTCAGAATCCGAAACGAGCCAGGGGGTTTCAGCTGTGTCGATGGCATTTCCGAGCAAAAAATTCTTCTGCATTTATAGGCGCCCACGTTTGTTGCCTTTGTTTCGTAGATTTGTAGAAGGTATAGCAATATGGGGTCTCATCGCAATCGTCGTTTCGGTAACGAGGTAAAAGTCGTTAGTCCGACGCTTTATCGTATCTAACTCGATCCAGAAACGTGAAATGAACAGTTCGTGGCTGATTAAATTGTTCGGCTTAATGGGCAAATGTTGGGGAAGTGCAGACAGGGGAGGGAGAAAGAGACTGTATTAACGAAATTCGAAATAACATGACAAATACTTCCACCGTAGACCATTTACATAATTCAGCAGTAGAACTTCTGTAATAACGGAGATTAGAGTGGCTCCTGCATTAATTTTCTCTAACGATTTCTTATTACGCTGCATTTTTCATCATGTAAAATTCTCAAATCTGTCAAATTATACCACGTTTCTAAATAATTAAATTTCTTTTGCAGGGATAATGAAATGAATGAAAATTAATGTAATCATAAAATAATCGTAACAGAAATATCGATAAATAAAATTGAGTGTAACAGATGCCCAAAATGATGTTCATTAACTACGGTACATAATTGTAAACGCTAAACTAATTTCGTCCTGTCTAATATCTCCACGTGCATGGTATATGTGAATTATTAAATTCAGTTTAACACTCTGTATACTCTGCAATTTCTCATTTAATACATCGAAACCATTTTCCCCGTTGTATTAGTTATCACTAGACTGCCGAATTTTATGCAGCATAAAAGTTGTTAAAGTTAATCGTTGAAACATAAATTAGATAGAACTGTCTTCCTATTTTTAATAATTGTAATAAATTGAAAACCATTTAATAATGTACTTAAATTCTTCTTTTATTGTCCACAATATTTTTCATTTGATCTGTTCAATTTTGTTATAAATGAATTCAATCCAGAGTTTAGTTGATACTATTTTTCTTGGAGAAACCACCGCAAATTTCAATTTTCCATGCAAATAACTGGCATTAATCCAAGAATTCTCTGATCGATCGCTTGGAGCGTTTGTCCCGTGTGTATTCGCATTATGTACAATCAAGAAGTGCATCTCCCGAGTGCAGCTACCGCTCTTATCTGGCGGACATTTATTCGTCGACCAATTCTTCGGACTTCTATCACAGTGGGCTGACGCTACACACCGACATACGCATTACCCCCTGCGCACGGCTTCGTATTGCGAGAACGATAACTCATCCTGGAACGTCCCGGTTACTGATAAATCCCTGAAGTTTCTGGTGATGCTTTTCCTATCGAAAACTTCCCCCGGGGCTATGCAGGGACCCTCTACGTTCCTTTCGTATCAACTGGCTTAAGGATATTCAAAGCGGAAGTAATAAGCGGTAACGGAGAAATACACTGATTCTGAAGCTGTTAAACGAATATTTGCTATATACGAGCTTTTCAGTATTCTGTGTCGATTTTAACCCTATATATGGTATACATATACAGGGTGTCCCAAACGTCACTTGCAATCGGGAAATGAAGGATTCCTTGAGTCATTGGAAATAACATTTTCCTTTACGAAAATTCCATTCGCAGCTGTGTTTACCAGTTATAGAAAAACGGTAGCCAATGAGAGGCGAGCTCTACTAGCACGAAGCGGTGAGCCACGATTTAGTAACAATAGCGTTAAGAATATTTATCAACCAACCTACCTCCGTACTATTCACTGTATTGTCTATGTTCATCATGTGAATGTAAACGTAAACAAACCTATTGTTTCCAAAGCGCTTAATTGAAATTATAATTTAAAGTTGCGCCTCCTTGAATCTTGATCTCCTCGTTAAGGGAAAAATTGAATGACGTAATAATGGTGATTCAATGAGACCGATGTCCTCGTTGCTCCGTTCGCGTTATCGTAATTTCTTGATGTCGAGTTTAAGCGGTTTTCCCGGGAACGAGGAGATCTCGCGAAAAGCTCGCAGACTCATCGCTCTTATTAAGGGGAAAAACGGTCTGGAGTAGCAGTCGAAATCGTCGAGATTTGAGACAAGTGGCATGTAAGCGCGGTTAAAAGCGTCGTTACAACATTCGGCGCCGTCGTCGCGTCGGCTGCAGTTCCCGGTTTACTCGGTCGTCAGACGACCGATGTTTGCCGTAAGAGACCGACGGCAAAGCGTACAATCGAACAGAACGGTCGGTCTGCGGCGAAATTCAAATTCGAATCCGGGCCAGATTGGTCGGAAACTTTGCAGGAGTCTGCTTTAGCTCGCGGGATGTGGTTGCACGGACGGTTCATTTGCGAATGGAAATAGGCCAGCAAAAGTGGTTCGAATCGGGACCGGTATTCGGCTGCATACGCACACGCAACCAGCGCCGTGAATTTTTCACGTGATAATTCTCGCGAATGTAGACTGCGCGCAACTTTTCGATCTGTTCCAATATTTAGTTGTGGAGTCGGGTTACTTTGTAAGCTTTCGGTTTTCGATGTGGAGCAGTTCAATTACAAAAAAAAACTATGTTTTGATGTTCACTTGATATTTAATTTAATAATATAAACCGCTTCTGCGTTTCTATTTATAGAGGTTAACTCTTTAACCAGTTTGTTGCTGCAATCATTTTGAAAAGTGTGTAAGTTATTGTAATTATTCTATGTGTTCCACTAAAAGTGTCTCAGAGCAATGTTCTTCATGATCGTTAAAGATAGGTGCTGAACAATGTAGAAGGAACACATTGTATGGTTCGTAGGGGGCTTGTGTAGTGGAAATAATTTTTTTCTAAAGGTCACATTTTTCAAGATTTCAAGGTATCGATGTTTCTCAAATCAGATTGTATATTACTGACTACAATTATAATTCTAAACTACGTTCGCGACGTAAAGCCTCTATCTGATCGCAGTTCAGGATTATAACGTTGACCCAGTATACGTGCCATACCACTATGTGAGACTTCCGGAGCATGCGTCACCTATGCAACTCCTTGCGTAACATATTTTCCTGAGGTAAAGTAAAGACGAATCCAATGCAGTACATTTAAAGGTTCTTACATTTTACTATGTGTGTGGATTGTTTTTGCATTGCAATGATGCTTGCTGAATCATTAGTCGAAGGAATTACACTGCTGAAGCCATCCCCCCTCGTTTTCTGATGTGGTAAAATATGTAATTAATATGAACTTCACTTTCATGCGTTTCTAAACAGGAATCCGGTAGGTAAATTATTTGTAAAATATTTCGCTCTGGTAAAATAATAAAAATTTTAAGTAAAACTATGGAAATGGTCAAAGTTGACCAATTAAAATAAAAATTATTACACGTTTCGTAAACACGATCGTTTCAAAGTTGATGTATTTACATGTTTAAAATTCATCTTTCATCAGCCGCAATAATGCAATGATAGAGATATAACATTGTTGTTTAAAAATGGCCGATAATTAAGAAAACTGTCGCAAAGACGACTTCCATGAGAAGAAACGTGAATCACAAAGTTCGATCATTTATCCGCAAAAATAACTACTTTGTATAACAAAATACATATATTGTTTACAAAATAATTGACGGCTTTTGACCACTTTGGCAGTCAATGCAGTAATCTGGCATAGGATCGATAGAGATGGAAGCCTATCCAATAGTAAGAAAATTGAAACGGTGATCGATCACCCTTCCCATGACACGTGAGGATGGACCTATGAACACACAGAGTGCGAGCTCCGCAGTGATAATGCTGAAAAATACAGGCGATTTGATCAACGGTGATTGACGTTTTGGAATCGTTGCCGAACGAGTAAAACTGTAGAGACAAAAGCCCGGTCGCGGATCGGAATGCGAATTAAAATCAGTTACCCGAGCCAGCCTGTAAATCAGACAACATTCGTTCAGCAATGGTGCACGTATACAATGTACAGAGTGTTCCGAATAAAGTATTACAAATTGTTATTTGGTATACTTTTAACGTCAAGTCCTCTTTATTCGACAACTATTGAAATTCAAAAAAATAAGATTTCCGATAAGAATCACTAAAAGTCTGGATAAATAGATCCTGATCAAAATCACTAAGAAGCTGATTCAATATATTCTTATTATTTTCATAGAATAACTTTAAAAAGTTCCAGCGTAAATAAACATGATAAAATTATTGCATCTGGGGTATTTACAAAAATAAATGGATGAAAAAATGTTATACCAAATTTGTTTATTATTTTTTCACGAAGAATTAACCTCTGCTCGGTTGTACTACGAATTTTCAGGTATAGTCACGTATAAAAGAGTGAACTAATCTGGTAAAGTAGCATCTGGAATATCCTTCATTTTCTATTTATATTAATTCGTGCCGTAAAAGATGGTTACATTTGAATTTAAGACAAATTGATGAAGTGATATTAACTAACTTAATTTTCAATGTTCTTTTCATTTGTATGCTGTACTCGTAGAGTTCTCCGTAGCAGTTTTTCAATTATATTTAAATCGAAGGATTAAGGCGGCCATTGCAGATCCGGGATATTTTCGGAAGGAAAGTACTCCTTGACAATCTTCTCAGCTTCAGTAAAATCCTTGGCTTACTGAAAAATGAAATTTTATCCAACTAATTTTTTCGTGCGTTTGCTAATTCAGTTTTGTGAAAGACTCGCGTTACTCACTGTTCACTTATTAATATAGTACAATATAAACTAGATAGTATAATCATATAAACAGAACTTACAAACCTGAACACATATTTTTGTTAAAATACCTCAGTATTCGATAATTCAGTATCATTTACAGTGGGCCCCATGTAATCAACAAAGTGCCATTTTTTTTATTAGCTACGTCACGAACATTATTCATATCAATTCACAGTGAAATAAAAACAGTACTTCGCTATATCTCAATGCTTGATAAACGGTTGATATCTATTGAATTCTACAATAACTGTAACCGTATATTTGATATTTCACTTGTAATTATTATTAGGTTGCATGCTATTTGCAGAAATTTATTATTAATTACTGAAGCGCCAATAATTTCGGAGTATTGGCACATCTAACGATCTCTTCATCAACACGTTAAATATTATATTATATATTATATTATTTTACATTATAACAATTTAAATGTTTTTATTATAATCTAGCTGTTTGCCAACATTTTATTTTTACTGTAATCGACTATTTCACGTGTTTTCAATTTGAATACAAACATATTTATCTCAAATAATTTTCATTATTACCGTCACAATTTATTCTGATTTGTATACTTTGTTAATGAAGATTATTCTATCGACACAGGTACTGGTGGCACATGACGAATTAATATTTTACAGACTGGAAACACGTTATGCGAATAAATATTTCATAGTTCATTATTAATATGAACCTACAAATATTACGCAATCCAACATTACCGTTTCAGATTTCTGATTTTACATTTATGAGGAAAGAAAATTGCTTGTTGTATCGCAAATGGGTTGATTTATTTATCAGCACATTTCAACAAGGTCGAGCAAAATAAATTAAGATCAATCACTTTGATCGCTCGGCATATCTAGTATTAATTTGTGTGCAGCCGACTTATTGGAGCTTATAATATCGACACAATTTCTATATCAGATTCGAAAGAATTATCGCCCGACCGCATTTACCGAAATTAAATAATTTAGTGCTGGAAACTAAATAATCTAGTACAAATGAATACAGGATTTTAGCTGTCATTTCAGCGTGATCATTCAATCTCTCGACGATATTTTATTGAATTTCATTAGCCTCTTTATGTCAGAACATTGAAACTACGCCGTAAACGAGATAGAGCAGCAAAACAAATTAAATCTCCGGTTATAGAAGACTTGACGCACAACGCAAATCCCAAAAATACCGCGACTGTCGCTCGTAATTACAGTGAATGCAAATGCATTCTGGAATTGGCACGTTATGAGCTGACGACAAACAGAAAATTAACATTCCTGTTGTCCGTATTGTCCTTCGTAAAAACGTGTCTCGAAAGTTGATGAACATTATGTTCTTCATCCGGTAGTAACGAATGTGTGCACGCGTGCACATTCGATTTTCCGTTTTCGCTTCCACACACTTCAATTAACATTCGTTTTCCTTCCTTTATCTTCATTCATACGTTTTATACCGTGCGAGTTAAAATTTGCACTATATGATGGTAATTTATTCTGGGTCGTTAAAATATAAAATTAATTTCCATTCACCGAAACAAATTATTGACATATGTGTGACTTTAACAGATTACGTACATGTATATAGTATACGATTTTCGAATAGTATATACGCCCTACGTATAAAGTAATGAGAATAATGTGGTATCAGGAATATTTCGGCACCCTGTAGATAATTTTAAGAGTAGTTTTAAGGACATAGTTGTAAAAAGGAAAGCGTTGTTGACCTGCCTCAAGCCGCGAGTACCGATGGACCGAAGGCCCATCGGCGACGCGAATGCCCACATTCGGAGATTTTTGTTTTGAAAGTCGTTGCGAAAGGGTCGTAAGTTAAGTTGTAAAAAGTAGAGAGTTGTCGTGGTCGTATAAAGTCGAAAGTTGTATTTATAAGTTGTAGTAATAGATTGACAAGTTGTTGAACCGCGCAACTATCGTACAATGTAGTCTTAATTTCTATTGAATCCACAATTTGTAATAATTAATAAATATCTATAATATTGTTACTACAATAAAATCACGTAATTATAATCAACTAATCTCCATTTACGATCTGAAACAAATTATTTACACGTGTACTATGATTCTGTGATATTTCATACATGATTTTCGAACTATAAACCAGCTTTATAAACTTTGAAGAACTAAACTTATTTAGAAATTTTTTACTTCTGAATGCTGCTTCGTCAACATTTATTTTATTTTAATTTAAGTTTCACCTTATGTTCTTTAATTTAAGTCTTCAACATTCAACATTTCGAAAGCTTAATGATGATTTTTCCTGATAGATACATACGTCTTATATTTTAAATATTTATCAAATTATTTCTTCTAGTCTCCTTGTTAGAGTTGATTATTAATAAAGGTTATACTAACGAAGCTACAGTAAATTCTCCCCAATTGTCCTTCAGCTTGTGAAGAAAATTAGACAATTTGGGAAAAGGAGATTCGATTATTCGAGCCTTGCCTTTCGTTTCTATAGTTGTTCACAATCGGTGACTATAAAAGCGATGTCATGAGGCTTGAAAAATCGTACCTCCTCCTACTAAATTGTTCATTTTGAGAGGTATGCCGGTACCGAGTTATCGAACTCGTTCAGGCACGGAAAAAGTCGAACGTCCGTAACACACGAACGTTCAGTCCGAAATTGTCGCACAATCCGAAACTTGTCAGACACCTCCAAATTGTTTGGCAGTTCGATACAATTGAAATCTCAGGCATAAACGAGAAATATAAATATAATAGTATATCTTTATTTTGAAATGGCATATAAGAAACACAAGTCTTGTACATTTTCAGGTAACAATCTGATATGTGTTAATAACAATTTGAATGAAAATGTTTCTCAAACTGAAGGAACTGAAACTGATACGTTTTTGTTATTTTTATGTTGCAGGTAAAATTGTTCGCTTAATGGAGATGATCAATCATGTATAAAATACATGAAAATATAATTTACTATTTTAATTTGTTAATACGTCTGAAGAAATTTGTACAATTAAAATACATTGTTGGCCCACTTAAACGCTAACATTGACATGGAAAAAATGAATAAAAAATGCAATATAATTTTACAAATTTTGCAAATCTTTATATGTAAAAATTGCTCATGAAATTGTTTTTGTATTGGATTTTTCAGATTAGTGATAATTGAGATTTCGATCGAAGTGTTAAAACTAAAATTAATTTTAGACTATCCTGCACAATAAACTGCTAAAAAACTGGGATTCTACTAGCGTGGAATTTGTAAAATTTAAGTGATCACGGGAACAAACCGAGCACACCAATACATTGAAATTACTTTCGCATCGTTGACGATTATGGGTCAATTTTATCTGCCAACTGTTCCGAGGTGTACGAGGCACAAAGAAAATTGTTGAACTATCAAAAATCAGCGGCACCGGAGCGTGAAGTGCAGAGATTAACAAAGGACCACTGTTCCAGGGTTTCGATAACTGACACCGCGCGACATTGCGCGACATCGCGCTACACTCAATACGTACATATTTGTTATCGCAGCCAATGAGCTCCAACGCCGGAAATGTTTTCATCGCGTTCGTCAATCAATTCCCCGGGGAACAATTATTTACCAAATTCTACTGGGATGTTGAATCATATTTTAATGCAACAATTTACAACAATGCCCCCCACAATCTCCGAGACGAACAATACTACAACGCTTGTTTAGTCTACGGAACGCGCAACTCGAATTTTCCAGTCTGGCGATAATTCTCATCGACATGCAACGATTTCCCGATAACAATGATTTAGAACGGTGGATGGAATCGACGGTTCCTCAAGCTTTACGACGAAAGTTACGTGCCTTTTGACCTGTGACCTTTACGATCCTTATTCTTGGCGCTACTACTTTATTTACGAGCTTCACCGCCGATCTCAAATGTTACGGTACTCTCGAGAATTTCTTTAAATCTTATGGAAAATTTGATTATACATAACTGCGGATAAAATTTCATGAAAAACCTTCCGCGGAATCTATGCATCCAAGGATTTATCACACAGTTATCGATTCGCAGCTTCCTTTGATGATTTATTAATATTGATGTCCATTAATTATTACTTACTAATTAAACCGGGCTGATATAATGGCGCTGATACAACGACTTGTACCAGCACGTAATTCGAATCCATTAATAAGAAGGCAATATTGCATTCGTTACAACGTTTCCGCGTCATGGACGCAATTTCTTTGTCGGCACAGTGCAGTTGCAGGACAATACGGCTGCACGGAACCAAACAAGAAAATTTAATGCATTAATTTAATTCCCTCCATGCTATGGATAAATTCGTTACGTAATGCGGAACGTCGGGGGCTGGACGTTCATACTAATTTCCACTGACAAATTTATTGAGTTCGTGTTTCATTATGGAATGCGAATATTTACGTTCTTGGACAGAATGCTGGGAAACGTTAGGAACGATCGGAAATCGTATTGTCCGGAATATTAGGAGAAGTTCGAAATTAGTTCGAATTAAGAAGTTTGCGGTAAACCAAGATGCACGGGGATAGAGAAACGCGTCTTCGCGTGTATTTTTGGTACTAATTCGAAGAAAAGTGACACAATAGTACTCCATTAAATTAAAAATTTCTTATCTTGAAGAACGATATCCGTTGCCTTCACAATTATAACATGTTGCTGAATCATTATTGCAGTTTTGATAGTCAATCTATTAATTACCAAAAACTAATCATTTAAGTAGAGAAAATATGTATTGTAATGTATAGATAGTTTCCCTTTTAAAATTGTATTGTTCTTTTAAATATCTATAATATTTTTAAATAGCTTTAGATATTGTATCTGCGTCTTTTCAAAATGTATATTGTTGTCAAAAATATTTACTTATGCTGTTTCCGTAGCATGTTAACACTTTATCGACCAACCGTAAAAATGTAGCTCAATGTTAAATTTTCGTTTCTATTTTGACTTTATTTATTTTCTTAATCGCGAGAGGTATCTAATATTTAGAAAATTATTTAGTAATATTGAAGTTTACGATAGTACAATCTAACAAGTTTATTTTAGTAATTGATATTAAATTATTAGTTACCAGGGCAAACGATTTATAGGCTACCAATCGGAGGAAAAAGCGGATTTATAGGCTACCGGTCAGCAAAGTGTTAACGATAACTTCGATTTTATGGAGGTGTTGTGACCACTTGAATTGGTTATATATAATAGTGGCGAATAATTTTAACAGTGATCTCTCAATTTTCTCTAAGCTATTAAACATCATATTAATTCCTGAACAATTTTCTTTGGCTATAGCCGATATAAAAAATCAGTGGAAAGCAAAAAAGGTCGCTAATAAAAAGTCAACAAAATCGAACGTCAATAATGGCATTAACAAAAATCTGTTCTCGTTAAACGATATACGCCCCTACATCAGCCAGATTTCAATTAAAAAGCTTTCTGTGGGTTCAATAACTTGAAAATAACAGATTTTTCTACATTCAGTCGGAACATGCCGCACGCATGACTGGCACAGCAGTGGATGCATTAGTAACTTGCATAGAGACCGTGCCGCACGAGGTTCGTTACAACTTTTTATCTCGTTGCACGGATCTCTATACGATGCAAGACTGACGTGATTCGATCTGCAATTTTTCGTTTATTCCTTAGTAATTCGAATAGTGTCACACGGAATTGGAATCACAGTTGTTGCATTGAGAGGATTGAAAAATTGAAGATACCAATTGTAACGCTTCATTCATTAAATAGAAACAAATCGTCCATGGAAATTGTACCCACTTTGTAGATATATTTTTTGTGAGGATCTTTTGCGTTTCCCATGAAAAAATAGTACACACGTGTCGTCGCCAGAGATAGATTTAAGATTCCACGAATAATATTAGGTTGGGGAAAAAGAAATCCATTATTTTTTCGGTAGACGGCTGTAGCGATCGATATCTGTTAAAGTATCGATCAAACCATTCTTTTTCTGATTATTACTTAGTCCATTCAGTTCTGAGCTACAGGGTGTTAAAAATGGAAGTCAACATTGAGAAAATTCGATACATTTTACAATTTTTCTTTGATAAAGGCGAAAATGCAAGTCAAGCGGCTGAAATTGTGAATGGTGCTTATGGTCCCGATACTGTAACAGCCAATTACGCGCAATTTTGATTTCGTCAATTCCGATCAGGAATTTTTAATGTTAAAGGTGCGCCTTGTACAGGTAGGCCTGTCGTAGAAAATGTAGACAAAATCATAGAAATAATCGAAGTTGACCGGCATGTTAGCATCGTAGTGTGACGAATCCAGACGTCACGAAAAAAACAACTTTTAAGATCGCGAAAACGAGTAATGAAGTGACAGCTTCAGGGCTTTGATTGAAACAAAACTGAACATTTTTTTATTGAGTCTACGCCTTATATACATCTAGTATGGTAGAGCCGCGTGCAGATTTCGTGGAGTGACCGGATGTAGATAGTGGAGTTCTGGGAAAGCAAGGGTGGTCCTCATAGTAGCATCGCCCAGGAGCTAAAGATTGACCATGAAACGGTTTTAACCGATCATTCCAAAGGGAATGAAATCGACCCGTTCCTTGAACGCATGGTGACTGGGGATGAGAAATGGATCACATACGACAATATTGTGCGAAAACGATCATGGTAAAAGCTCGGTGAAGCAGGTCAGACGGTGACCAAACCAGGAGTAACGGTCAAGAAGGTTCTGTTATGCATTTCGTGGGAGTGGAAAGGAATCACTTATTATGAGTTGCTTCCATATGGCCAAACAGTAAATTTGGATCTCTACTGTGAACAACTGGACCGTTTGAAGCTAGCGATTGACCAGAAGCGGCCAGAATTGGCCAACCGAAGAGGTGCTGTGTGCCATCGGGACAACGCCAGGTCACACATATCTATAGTGACTCGCAAAAAAATTCAGGAGCTTGGCTGGGACGTTTTGATGCATCCACCATATAATCCGGACCTGGCACCAAGCGATCATCATGTTTTTCTTGCATTGCAAAACTTCCTTAGTGATAAGAAATTGGCATCGAGAGAAGATTGTAAAAATCGATTACAAGAGTTTTTCGATAATGGGGACCAAGACTTCTACGAGAAAGACATTATGAAGACACCTTTAAAATGGCAACAAATTATAGGACGAAACAATGCATATTTGACCTAAATCGGACAATCCGAAACATGTTAAATAAAGTCTTGAAGTTCACGTAAAAATAATGGATTTCTTTCTCCCCAACCTAATACGTAGACGCTATCCTTCAACATTTTCGGCGTCATATCAGGCATATACAACTGACGGCAGAGATTTACGACTTTCAGGTCTCGACATCGTACAGTTCTTACTATCAAGGCTTTTGGGTATTAGCCGTGTTCTGGTAGAATTATTTCACCAACGTTTAGCAAGCATTGCAGCTAGATTCGTCAGAGAGTCTCACAGTCTGTGACTCACAGACACACCGACACTGGTCAGAACATAACCGATAACCTCGAGAGTAATAACTGCATACGAACGCCATTTTTGTTTTCTTTGGAGATGAGCAAAGTGTAAAAGGGTTACGAGAACAATTACTGTAATGAAACTTGTCAGTCGCACTTTTCAAGGAAACTGACAAACAGAAAAATTGAATTGAATTCAATACATTACACCTTTCTGTTTGTTACAAATACCAATAACAATATAATCTACACGAATATGTCACAGCATGAATTTCTTTATAAATGTATTGCCAAAGATAGTATAATTCATGTATAGTTACATCATAGTGACGTAAGTCATATTTTCGAAAATTACAACGTATGTCTTAAAATGTGATCTAACGTGCTAAAATGTTAAAAATACAAACTAAATAAATGATAAAGTTGCGATAAATTACCTTAACTCTAAATTATCTTAGAAATCAATTTGATCGTGATAGTCAAGGTGATAAAGAAGTTCCTCCGATTTTACTATGAACAGTGATGTTAATAGCATAATACCGAACCTTCTAAATGAAAATTACTCTGAAACAAATTATGTCCAAATTAAAATTGACGTGTCACGCTTACGTATAACTGCACACTACAGATACAAAGAAAACGTGACTAACGTGTAACGTATGATATTCTAGGAGAATGACAAGATTTACTCAAGCCCCGTAGAATTCTAATGAGACGACATCCTTGGATAAAGAACTTCATGAAAAGAATTATTGTCGCAGTAACATTTTCATACCGCCAGCAACAATACAAAATGAAAGCAGAAAGCAATCATGTCGACCAGTAGTTCCAACGTTAATGACATAATGCGTGTGTCGTACGACATCTTTTGCTCTGTGACCCGGTATCAAACAGTACAAAATTTCGTTACGTTCCTTTTTACGAGCTCCGACAATGCTAGTGAATTTCATTGGCCTCCAATATCCCCGGAAAAGGACCGAGAAAACCTGAAAACGGTATCATACCCGTAAATCTACGGCCACGGCAAAGCTGGCATTGTTCGTCTTGGAATTAAGCGTTTCTTCTGAAAGTTAATACGAGGAAACGCGATCTCTCCCGAGCTACCAGAGAGACTCGTATTTGTCGTTCATTGGTGGGCTTCTCTGCTGGTAGACGAAGACCAAAACTGGAGGAACGTAGATATGAGTACAGATGTGCTCTGAAACTGTAACAGTATACGTACGTGTGTGGGAGTAGCATGCATGTGACTTGCCACTGACCGCTGACAGAAAAAGAGGTGAATTCGCGGGGCCCGAGCCAGAGGGCACAGGATTTTTCCGGATTACAATAAGTTTACAGAACGCCAGCTTTTCGGGGTCGACTGCTGTGGCTTTAGGCGTATTCTGCAACATCGCCGATTTCTACGACGCGTTAGGTGGCACAACGAATGAAAAGAGATCAAGCGAGTTTTGTTGCTAGTTGTTGGGTTCACTTCCTTTGCGCTACTCTACTTCAGTGATTGTAAGGAGAGTGAACCTAACTCCGGACAACGCCTAGCTCTGAACATATAATATATCTGCGACAATTGCGGCACTATAAAATCATTGTACTATTTATTCATTCATTTATTAAAAGGGCTACTTATCCCTTGTATTACAGAATATATTAAAAACAATAAATTAATTAGAAAAAACAGCGTAAATCATGTCGAAGAAAACAGACACTATTAAACAGATTTTGTTCGTCTTACTATCTTTACAATACCTTATCTGACATGTTTTCCGTTCACGGAAACCTGTATTTGTACTTGCGATGGGTATTGGTTGATTTTCTTTGCCGAGCTCTTGTATTCGATGGGAAGTTCTTCTGCCAATTGGAATAGAAATTCCTGTCTTGTAATTTCTCCTTTCGTAGTTTCTTTATATAACACTCATGCATTTATCTTGGCTAAATCCAAGATATTAAAATATACTTGCAAAGGCCATCTCCGAGATTTAGATTTTATCGAATAATTTCTGGCCATTTGATCGGTCACATCTACGCCAAATTTGGCGCTATTATACAATTGAATTGTCTCCGGTGTTCGGGTGTCATTTTCTTCAACTTGTACGGAGTTGTGCACTGAACTGAAAATTAGAACTTTCTTTCATGGTTTGGCTTTGTAAATTGTCAACATACAATTATTTGAGCGATGGAGTTTGCTTGAGAAAAGTGCCATGTCGTCGTTTTTCAGTTTTGTCAGTCCTGGTAGCACTTTTCTATTTGCTCTAATTGTCCCAATAATCGTAGTTTTTTTGCAAAAAGTTTTGTTGCTATAGGTAGGCTTGTAAAAAAGTTGTCCGTGGTTATATTTCTTCCACATACGGTTCTGCTAATTTCATAGTGACAAACTCTCCAAGAGGAACTGTTGGTTCTCTACTTTCATCTTTTCCCAAATATGGAAAGCCGTTTATTATATATTTGCTACGTACATCGTACAAAATTGCACTTATAACACGTAATACGATATAAAATATTACAAAATAATAATAAAAGACTGCCAAGTATGCTCTTTGTGACTTTCACGTTTCGATGCACTCTGTTCGTGTCGCAAGACTATACTGATTTGAATTCGTGAGAAGACCTCTATACATTTCCTTCACTTATAAGTTTCTTTATTTTACGTCATAGTAGATAAGATGGCGTAAGAACATTCGAGGATCTGGACCGTATCGGATATCGATCAAGCAAATAAACAACGCTAACCCTATAGTCGAGCCAGAACTGTAAACACTTGGAAGTGCCGTAAACCATGTTCTGGAATTCACTTCTCGGATAGAATCGTGCCACAACTACATTACCTTTCGTTTGTAACGACTTTATAGTTTTAGCATTGAGTCTTAGAGAGAAACTATTATAAAAATGTATTAATCGTACTACCGGTCAAATGACCGGTCGTGGTAGGTAAGGCAGACTACAAATATTTCTCAGAAAATAAACAATAAAAAAATAAGTGAATATTGAAAAATGTATCATACATATATATGAGGAAAAGTCGTAAAGTTTAAAGGCGATTCACTTACGTTGAATGTAGGAAATTCCAATTGAAAATTTAAAAACGGTCATTTGACCGGTCCTGGTAGGAATAGTGTTAATACTGTTGCGATAAATGTTTTTTTTTTAAATTCTATATTTTAAGGTTGTTAAATTCACAATTTTAGGACCGTTATCAGGCAGATTTAGTGCAGTTTCACGTAAAATTTAGGACAGATTTAGAACAACTTTCGGATAGTTTTAGGACAGATTAAGGACGCCTTTTTGACATAAATCTAGGACAAATTGCGCCAGAGCGTGCTAACCCAAAAGGATGCGGGGCCAAGTCAAAACGGGGCGGAGACAATTACGAACAAAGAGGAAGGACTAATACAAAAGAGGGTGGGGATGATACAAAAGTGTGTGAACTAAGTCAAAAGGAGCAGAACTAAGAAATAGCAGGTCCAATACAAAGGAAGTGAAGCCAATAGAAAAGGGAGCGGAACCAATACAATCTTGAGAGGGTCCAATGGTCGTATACAGTTCAGTTATGCCGTTTTTCTTAAGTGATTCAAGGTCAATAAATTCTACGTCGAAATAATGTGAATTTACAACTATACGATACGTTTTAACGAGGTTATTTATTTATAACATAACTTGGCAAATTATTCGCTGAATCTGTTTCTACACGGAGTTATTTAAAGTGCCATATTACTTAATGTCAATCTCCACTTTAGCCATGCACACCAGAAAATTAAGACAGCTGTCACGGTTAAACTTCTTGCTATTCCAGTCCCGAAAAATTAGTGGATATTTTTGAAACATTGTGAAATAAGGATCAACAACGTTTTTTCTTCTTGCTGTCACGTAATAAAATGATTTCAAACGAGTTCAAAGCGGGACGAGAACGCGTTGAAGACGAGCCGCGCCCTGGACGACCATCAACGTCTACCGACGCGGGCCACGTCCAAAAAATCAATGATTTGGTGCTTGAAAATCGTAGATTGACAATTACGGACAATTAAGCATATTATTTGAGCGTTATGCATCGTTTGCGTGAAGCTATTCGTCTGATATGGCCGGAATTATGGGCGAACAACTCTTGGTTCCTTCATCACGATAACGCGCCATGTCATACTGCATTGGTTCTTCACGACATTTTTGCCAAAAACTCTACTCATATCGTTCCGCAACCACCGTATTCGCCTGATTTGGCTCCGTGCGACTTCTGGCTATTCAGCAAACTCAAAAGGCCAATGTGGGAACCCCGTTTTGACACGATTGAGAAGATAAAAACCGAATCGAAGGTATAGTCTTGAAGGCTATACCGGAAAAAGACTATTCCGAATGTTTCGAGGACTGGAAAAAGCGTTGGCAAAAGTGCGTTTTATCGGACGGGGATTACTTTGAAGGAGATGAAATTGATTTGTAAGAATAAATAAAGAATTTACATTTTATAAACAAATTCACCTTACTTTTCGATCACAGTATTATTTTAGATTCAAGCTGCCTCACCGTTTTGAAATTATGAGGTTATATTAGTAAAACCGGTAAGGTAAATTGATCTTAAAATACTGCAGTCGAATGATATGTTCCATAAATTATATATTTGGCTATGACATTTAGATATTCGACATGCTTCAATTTCATAACAAATATTGATCCAGTTGACTCGTTTGCTTTAGTCGAAGGATATTAAAAAATGCAGAATTTATTTCTGGTGAGACGTTATAGCCGTATATAAGGCCCCGCAGGAACGCTTATCGATAATTTAAAACTTTCTCTACGTATATTGGCAAGTTCAGAATTGCTCAGTGCTGTATGCACTGCACGATATTGCCTAAAGTTGCATACACGAGGCACGATCTGTTTAAAATTTAATTCATGATTTCATAAGGCGATAAAGTACGGATTATTCCAGTTCATTTAACCGAATATTAATATTGTCTACGAGTTAGGAAACTTCACTCTTGTATACTGTTCCGAATCGATACGGGAAGCTTTTATCTACTTCACATAAAAGTATTCACAAATCTGTTCCCCCATTGCGACAGAAACAATATAATTATCTACCTAAAATATAGTAAAAAGGAATATGGATTTCGTCACCTAACAACCGGTTCTAAAAAATAATTAATTGTGTCATAAAAGTTGAAATCAATTTTGTTCATCAAGCATTAATTAAAGTACAACTGGAAATATCGCTCATACTAACCTTCGACAGAAAATATGTGATCGAATCCGTAAATACGATTGTGGAAAGAATGATTTTCACGTATATTAAAAATGAAAAATAATCTCGTATATAGTATAAATCAAATACGAACATGATAAAGCGTTAGAACGGGTTTTAATACTTGGATCGATGAATTTGACGATAAATGTATTTAATAAAGTGATTCAACCTTTCCACGAATTATAGTTCTGATCTTGTACTTCACGAGAAATCAGACATATTTATCTGCGTATTAATATTTCGTTCTCTCAAGCTCTCTCATTGTGTCAATGAAAATCGCCGCATCAAATATTACAAATTGTTACTTAAGAATTTGTATTATCTATCGTTTACACCTTACAATTAGTGTACTCGAAATAAACCTCTTTCAAGATTCGAACATCGAATACTCGACGGAAGAGAAACGTGTCCGTATCAAAACCGAAGAGAAGAAGCGCAGCAAAGTTCGCGCCAACAATAAAAAAGATTCGTTTTAACACGCAAAGGCACAGTCAAGACTCCCTTAATCTTCAGATTCTTCGATTATTGCTAAAAACGGAATGATAAAGTAGACAACGAAGGCAACACGCAATTAAAGTCCAATCAAAACTGCTGCCGGTGAAAATTCTGGAACGTGAATACGCGCTTGGGTTCAATAAAAAAAAAACCTGGCACGTGTGAATCGCCATATTTCTCCCTTATTCGACGAACCAACGGTTGACGCCATTGAAAGGGGATTGAGCAGGAGTGCGGGGATGGTAAAAACCGGATTGAAACCGGAAAAAAAAGTGGGGAGGAGAAAGGCAGACGCGATCAGTTCGAAAAGGGCTACATCCGATTCTACGGACCCGTCTAAATATTTAACCGGCCGAGGTAAATGAAATTCTATTGGGCTCGATGCGCAACTAGATTTTTCCATCTGAGCTGCAATGAAAAATTCTGGCCCATCGAGCAGCGGTCACGCATTCACGCTGGGCTGCATTCATGCATTTAGGTTTCCTTATTCGAACCCTGGCAAATGTGTGAGTCTTTCTTATATTAATTAGAAAATTTTAATTAACTTTACAGTTCAGTTCTTGCAATCCTAATGACGGAATCGTTTTCTAGTTGGTAAATAATAGCTCCACTAAAAAGTAAGGACGCTATGTGAGAAATGAATGTTACTGTAATGAATGTAACTACTCTATTGATGCTGTAATGAATTTTGCAAGTGTTATACATTGCGGATAATTATTGACTCAGACTATCCGGTTACGATGAAAAGTCTGGCTAAGGATCGGAATGAGAGTAATGGGGGAATGAGGCACTGACGGTGACAGTTCCACGATCAAAAAACCCTTCTACCTCTTTCTCTTCCTTTCACGAACATCTGGTCGTCTTTGAAGTCGGCCGTACACAACATGCGTCCATTTCGATTTGCCAGGGCCCGATCAGATATCAATCGACAACCGTTTAGGGAAATCGCTGTTGGCGTTTGATTTCAATTAAATTACCTTCCAACGCAACGGTGTATTAGTCGGAGAGCTTTCATTCGATCCTTTAGTTCTGAAATTTTGGCTCGGCTGTTAGCTCGCTTTCCTTATTTTTCTTTGCCCCTTCTCCTTCTCTAATTACACTGCCCAACAAATTTGAACATACTTCACCAACTTTTTAACCAATTTGAAATTCGTTTTGTTTCATCGTGTTCAACTTTTGGGTAAATATTGGGAGTACAAATTAGTTCGGTCCGTTCTTTTGTGGTGGAAAATGCATTTATTTCGAGAACAAAATGAATTAACAGATTAATCAAAGTATTGTCCATCGCTGTTTACTACTTATCCCCACCTCTCAGGCAATTTTCGAATTCCAGCTCAAAAAAATATCTCGACTTTTGAGGCGATCCAAGTTGCAAGCCAATTTTCGATTTCTGCGAAAGAAGTGAATCTGTGAGCTGCCAAATCGTGCTGCATCTGCCGGAACAACCAGAAGGAGTAATAAGAAGGAGCAATGTCCGGCGAGTACGACGGGTGCGGTAAAATATCCCACTTGAGCGTTTCCAAATAATTTTTCACAACTTTTGCGACATGAGTTCGAGCGGTATCATGGAGAAGAATGACTTTGTCATGTCTCCGATCGTACCCAATTGTCATACGGCACCCAATTGCCTTGCTTGTCAATCATTCCCATGGATTTCAATCGTACGGAAACTGCTTGTTGGGTAACTGAGGCTTGTCTTTAACGCTAAAATCACCATTCTTAAAGCGTCGAAACCATTCCCTACATGATTTATCAGTTTTGCATTGTCACCATAGACTTGAACAAGCATTCGACGTGCTTCAGCTGCACTTTTCTTCCAATTAAAGCGGAAAACTGAAATCTCCCGCAAATGCTGCTTAGTTAACACAAAACTTGACATATTCAACAGAGTAAAAAACAGGTGTATTAAATGAAACTCGAAGCAATAGAAACTGAATGTTATTGGCAGATATCTAATCTCTCAGAAACAATTGAAATCAGTTGTTACTATGAAATAGTCATAACATCTTTTGAAAAGCTATCTTTTGAAAACGGACCGAACTAATTTGTGCTCCTAATAATTTTGAAGCAAGCTTTAAATTACTAAGAAGTGGAATAATCTGTTAAGTATAAATACGATACCTTTTTTTAAATCGATATAAAATTCTGTTCCATTGTCATAATTAACAGCGCTAAATTTATATAGACTTTTTGCCACTTTTGTCATAATGCGTGCTTGAATTAAGATATTCATTGAATTATTTCCTGTGAAAGTGTCTTTACGATTAAACAGTTTCAACATAAAAACTTCAGTATTCAAGTAAACGTAAGCTCACAATAAATCTACTTTTTGTTCTAAGAAATGATTACGACTGTTGTAATTCTAGCCATTGTAACTAATTGTCACGCAGGCATTGATTTCACGAGTTTTCGTCGAACTGAAGCTTTCTTGAAATTCTTAATATAACTATAGTCGTTTATAGAACGATTAACTTCTTTTCAGGTCATTTATCCGATCAACTGTTAAAAATGCTTGAAAGGTAATATGAACCAGTTTTCGAACCGCATTTTATTTTTAACTCGTTAAGATCGCAAAATCGAAGACAGAAGAGAATTCGCTTTGCATAATGATCCAAAGTTCGCTAATAGCATTTCATAGCTCGCCGTTCATAGAATCGAAAATGTTTGTTTGCCCCCGCATTTTATTTTGCGCTTGTAGAAACTCAATCCTATTTCAATTTCGCTGTTCATTCCTTTATTCTTTCCGGTTCTGCGAGGAGATAAATTCCGTCGTTTCCGCCTCCTCCATTCCAGCTTCACACTTTGAAATCTTTCTCGTCTGCCTGTACTTTTACCTCTTCCTTCCAATACTTTATTTCCTTTTTCACCGCTTTCATCTAACAATTTACCTTTTATTCGTGTCACCGCCTCTTCCTTCGCCCCCTAACCCTTCTCATTCAGGGCCTCCCGCCACCACCGCCGCCGCTTCCACGAACGGGTACGTAGCCACTTCGTCGTTCGATTTACCTCTTCTTTCATATCTGTCTTTACTCCACGGGAACGTCCATCCCTGATTTTCCCGCTTTGCCGTTTCTCGAGCCCCGATCCCTTTGTCGGATCGATTCGAAAGCGCCACACCGCTAAAGCGTTCGTTATTGTCATCCGTGGAACTTCAAACGAGAGAGGGATCGCTTCAGAAAAAAATCTCCCGTTTTTCCTCGTTTTCTTCTTTGTTCCCGAAGCCTGGTTCTCTCATCTTTTTTTTCTTTTTCTGTAACCATCGGATATCGGGGTGAAAAAACACAGCGATGAGTCGATTCGTTTTTCAATCGAGACGTTCAAAGTGATCCCGCTAAGGGGAGCAGATTGTCAACCCCCCGATTATCATTTCACGATGCAGAATTTGTTCGGTCCTCGTATGTCGCCAGTTCTCTGCGCCCGATTCAGAAAATGATCGTTTTGAAACGATGCCGCAGCGCAAACAAGTATTATACGCGGATAAGAATCATTTCTGGGCTCTGATGGACTTTGCAATCAATGAAACTGTTTCATGAGCTAGAAGTTTACTAATTGTGATAGAGATGATCACAACCTGAAACTTCTTATTTTTTGCGGTTTCTCTTCAATCAAACTTATCGTCGAAGCCAGAGCTTAGAACGTTTCGGAACGCAACGTGACGTTGCACCGTTTCGCTCCCCGCATTGTTCCCTTCGGCACACAGCACCTCAGGCGCGTACCGTAATAACTAATCGTGTCGTATTAGGGCAACGCTGTTAGTTACTATTGTTAATGCGTTTTCTTTGACAGTGGTATTCCCTGTAGGCCTATTCCAATGTATCGCGCGATAATTTCGGATCGACGATAAATATAGAAAATAGTTCTTGAAAATAGTTTTTGATTTAATTATCAGAATTTATCGCTCTTTATTAGATTGTCCGTTCCGAATCGTTCTTATTGGTAAGAGGTCCAGACCTAATGACAGTAAAGTTTTCAATTGTCGAATCTTAAACTATATCGTGTGAATGTATCTACTGAAAAATCGATAATATGAAATTGTGCAAATGTCATTGCGTACGAAGATAAATGGGTATCATTAAATTGGTTAAACATTTTTGTGAGTTTAACATGTAGGCGAAAGGATAATAAGGTTGAACCAAAGTAAAACTCTAAGCCTATCTCTTGAGAGCTTAAGCCGTTGCCAAGAGAATAGATTTCCGGGGAGCAAGTAAGAGTCCTCGGCTTAGATAGAGGAGAGTAGAGAAGCTTAAGCTTGAAATGGGACCTGAAATCGTTGCCAAGAGATACTCCAATATACAATTTGGTAAAGTAACATTCCCTAAAATTCCATTTAAGAAATAAGAATAATTTCACGTAAGAAGTTGCTGCAATTGTTTGCTGTAATCGTGGGAGTATTAGATCAATACATGTCTTTCAGTATACGCGAGTCATTTAATTGTATCGGGAAATGTTGAAAATGGAAGTGGTGTTTGAGTAAAAAAATAAGAAACAAAATTTGGTATAACATTTTTTGATCAGATGCTCCATTTTGGAGAAAATCAACTTTAACAGTTCGCCAACAGTACTGGATCATTTCTAACAACCTTTTATATTTTATTCCATAATATTTGAGAAACCGGATCCCCGAATAAAAAATGTTATACCAAATTTTTTTCTTATTCTTTTCACGTGGAATCACCATCTGCCCGACCGTACTACGAATTCCGACCCATCCTGTATAATTTTTTCAAGCTATTGTTATTCCAAACGAACGTGATGAATGTGTGTGTGTGTGTTTTTTTAAACTTAAATCATACATTTCCTAAGCATTTAGGAAATCCAACATCGGCTCCGTCACATCCGAAACATATCCCATTTCAAATATCATTAAATTTCAATAAATTATTAATTACTAAAACCCGTTGATTCCTCAATTATCTCAACACACGCGCCTTCGAGTGATTTGCGGCAATTGCGTACGCGGACTCGACGCAACAAATACGTAGAAATTATCAAGGTTACATTTACTCACTGATGATTTTTCGGTGGGATTTAATTTGTCTGTTACACCTTAATTATTCAAACCTAGCTACGGCAATTAATTTGGATTGACGAGTACATATCGAAATATTCAAATCAACAGTGGTCCTGGTGAATTAGATCTTATTGTGTGTTTCGGTTACAAAATGAACACGGTCAATAATTGCGATTTAATGATCTGCGAGCGACAGTGGTATCATCATCATGCCACGGAAATGCATAACCATCGCGCGAACCTTGTTTTACACCGGTTTCATGATCGCTTCATTTTACCGTGTGAGAAACAAGTGAAAAATGCGAGACAGTAAGGGGAATAGAGTAACCGCTCGTAGAATAAAGAGGCTCATGATTGTCGCACGGTGGAAAAATTGCATGGAAACCGCAAGAGTGAAACTACTCTTGGTCGGGCTGACACACCGTCGGACGGATCGCCAATTTAGCGAGGTAAAATGCGAGATAAAAGATTCTAATGTATTTATCAAACTACGTACACTCCCGCACATAAATCACCAGACGCGAACTTTTGCTTGAATAAAAATCTTGATTATGAGATGCAGTTGCTACCGTAACATTGTAAGCATATTACGAAGCTTTAACCCCTCGTCTTACTTCTTTCGCAGGTATAATGATTAAAACTTCTTCGACAGTAACATTTTCCAACAGAAAGTAGAAAATTATATTTATTTTATGCCAAATATTTCTAGCGAAAGAAATTTTCACTTGAATTTTAATGATATGATTAGTATTCGTATTTAGTAAATATTGTTTGAAATCTTGGTCACGAAGAACAACTAAAAAGTAATTTAAGAAAATTGTTTATGCTATCGTTAATGCTATAATGAAATAGATTAATGCTATAATGAAATAGATTAATGCTATGATTAATTAGGTTAATACCATGATTATAAGGATTAATATTTTTATGTCAGAAGAGTAATTTAAGAAATGCATTTCCACAAGAGATTTATGATTGCAGCAAAGAAATTTAATTTCTCCCAAAAAGATCGCTAAAAATAGTCTTCATACAGATATGTCCGAAATCAATATTTGACTTAAGTCATATCATAACAAGGTATAGAAATTGCTTCATATTGGACAAAAACCATGTATGTATACTGTTCCTCGATAATTTCCGGCACAATGCCCCAGAATTGCCAATAAGTACACAATTATTTCAGAGGCATGCTTTCGCAATTGCGAAAGTGTATGTTAGTAATTATAACTGGCATTGTAGGTCCCGGGCAAACCACAAATTACTACTTCATACAACAAACATTATTAAGCAAGCCAATAGACGTTATGCCAATAGGTCACTTGTTATAGTTCTATTAAACGCCGAAACCACAGCACAAGGCATGGGACACTTTTGTGAATATCACAAGCATGACTATTTTTAAAATCTCCTAGGTCTTTAAAAAGTGGTAGTCGAAGTTTGTATGTTTACAATTTTAGCTCTTTTACCCGAATTTTTATTAAATTTCGAATTTGAACAAGTATGCTGAAAGATTTATGTATAATAATAATACTGTATAGAGATATTATCAAAAAAATAAAAGGAACAATGAACAGAAAAGACAATTTTTTCCAACATTCGTCTTATACTTTACAAAATTGTTATTAACATTTTTGAACATAAGATAGATGCCCTCTAAAAAATGTAACAACGAGCGTATGAAAAATTGTTAAGAAATGTAGTAATAATATGAATAATAACAATCAATTTAATAAAAGAAATTTACTAAGCTCTACTAAATTTAGTAATGAATTTAGTATTATTATTTTACTTAAATATATTGCCGGTTTGTTAAAATACGAAATTAAATAAAATTTAGGGGTAAAATGATCAAATCATCAAGACATGAAAAATTCTTCTACGACGTTTGAAACATCTTATACAAAATAACGTGATAAAGATTGAATAAATATAATTGAAAATAAAAAATTAGGGAAACGTTGAAAACTTTTCATTTTCTTTTTTCTTAAATGTGGTTACTGCGTAAATTCTTATCTGAACTGCAGGATGCTTGTCGCGTCGCACTCGGTAACTTCTCATCTGGTCCGACAACCGACATTTTGTACATAGTTGTTATAAGTTGTTCGTCTCTTTTATTATTAAACCTTGTTAAATACGACACCTTGCCCCATCTCAGTTCACCCTCAAATCTATCCTCAACATATTAATTTATCGCGAGGTAGGCGCGTTATTTAATCGTCACCAACTAAGGCCGACGCTGTAACGCACCGCGCAACAATGCTGTAACAGCTATTAATTGAGAAAGCGATTAATGCCGGAATGAAGTCATTTCAAAATCAGGAAATCAGTTAACTGAATGTATTGCTTTGGACCTTCCCATGAAAACACTACGTAATGAACTCTAAAGCGCTGATTTTGGTTTTTGGCTAATTTCTATTTGCCAAATACGTTGCCTGTTTACGAGATAATCGTAGTAATTAGTCAAATTCATCAAATGATAGTTACAACTCGATGCATTCAGTGTTGAAATACTATTAAATTATTCTCAATAGACAAAGTGTTGAGTAGCTATGGAACGTTTCGAAACGCGGAAGTGATCGTGCCAATTAGATAGCCAAATATTTCGCCACGATTAACACATCATCATCAAATACCAAACAGATTCACATAGGTAATATCATTCCTTTCGCACGTTGTGTATCGCAGAACGCGTTAAGTTATAAAATGCATGATATCGTTCGTTACTCTAATTAGCGGTGTTATTGTTATATACATCGTGCAATTTTGATCGTTCAGCTGCGAATCGCTAGCGGCACATGTGCAGCAAATTATGACGTTCTGATCGCAGAAATGTCTACGGTGAGCACAACGTACCGAACTGCATTATGATATAAACATCGGGAACCAAGATAGTAATGTTTCCTGATGGCTTGAATTTAATGGAGATAATGAACTAGATTTTACGAATTGGTATAATCTCGATTAATATTTTTTAATAGTTCTTATACTTGAAGGCTTTGTTACTAACCTGAAAAATTCGTTCTATTTTATTCAATAATGCCATACCCTGCGATTATTGAAAAACGGTATAACTGTTTTAAAACTAAACTAAATGACTTTTTTCAAGACTGAATTGAATATTATGTTGTACAGTGAATTGTATACGTGAAGTACAAGTGCAAATTCGGGACAATCAATAGTGTTGTTCATTAACACCGCCAAATGATGACCAAAATCTACACATGGAAGACATGATAAAAACGATCAAAAGCCAGCTAACGCAACAATGGGAAGCTACATGGAAACAATCAGCCTCACTCCATATAAATAACATTACAGAAAAATTTTTCAATAACTATCAAATGACCAGTACACTACCCAGGAGGGACCAAGTAGCGATTACCCGCATCCGAATTGGCCATTCCAGATACACAAACTCTTATCTGCTAACTAAAGAACCATCCCCACTATGTGAAGAATGCAACACCCAAATGACAACGGACCACCTAATCTTAAACTGCTGAAAATACAATTATATGCGCACCAAACACAAACTAAAACCACTGCTCAAGGATAACATAAACAGCAACAAAATCAAGGACCTATTAAAATTTCTGAGAGATACAGGCTTAATAAACAAAATATAAGGTCTATTTAAATAGAAGGTCGCTAATAGCCTTGCAGCTGATGCGACGTAAAACCTCTAAGAAAAAAAAAAAAAAGAAGTGTTGTTACATTATTAAAATGTCACAAATGTTATCGCAGAATATTATTGCCACACGCAGCCAACGTCTCGTATAGGAACATATAACATGACAATTTCTAAAAAGTTTTTGTGATTTATAAATACTCCCCAATCCGCTTTTAGGATTTCGGGTATCGAAAAATTCTCGAGAATCTCGCGTACCCGCCCACCTCTAGTATTATCTAAATTATATTTCATCGCAATATAAGCACTTGGTTTAAAGCATTAAACAAATAAATAAATAATATCAAATACTTTCGTTGAAATATCATGGTGAGAATTTATAGTGAAACATTTTTCGATACTAAAGTGACATAATAATTGCATATTCTGTTAATACGACATTTTGAAAATGCTCTCTTAAAATTTTATTTAGGGATTCATGGCTCTATTGGATTTATATTTCTAAAAATGTTAAACGTGTTTTTTCATAATCAGTACTTGAGATATTTAAGCAAACTTCAATAAAAGTATACAAAATTTTAATATTTTAAGCACTGTTATTTGCCCAATCCTTCACAATATGAATTCTTCAATCGTTCATTTTTCTTTTTTTGTAAAATACTACATTTTGTAAAATAGTGATTTTTCAAATCATTTTTCTCTATTGATAAATTATAGTTAAAATTTTCAGAAACAAGAAATGACAAATAACAAGACGTAAATATTGAATATTTATGAAGAACAATTTTGCATGTACAAAAATGATCTTAATATTCCCTTTTATATAATAGTTTAATGTTATGTAACCCGTTAAGCACTAGCTTTTAGATACGGGTACACTGTGAAGGCAAGTAATCTGGTAGAAACCAGAATCGAGATAAGAACAATGGAATATGGAAGTCCGTTACTTACTATTTTACGGGTCGCTTCCTAATTTTAACCGGGTGATACCATGGGGTAATATGTATCAGATCGGTGGGAAAATAATTTCAGTTTTCATTGCTTCAACATTTAGAATAAAACTATTCGTGTGTTATACCATTTTAAATCGTAGATTATATTTGATTATAATTAAGTACAACGTGCCTATTCACATTTCGTCGTTAACGCATGTAAAATTATTTATTTACGCGATCTAATTTATGTCAATTCATTTTTAATAACAAGATTGATAGATCCAAAATTATGCGACCCAATTATATTTGATCGGTTCGTGTCAGGAAATTAATGAACTTTTGTGACACAATATTCTTTTTAACATTTTGGCTGTCAAGTATTTTGTTTATAGAATATCTCTTTATCAAACTCAAAAGACGATTTCTATTCAAATCAATCAAAGTTTGATAGCTATGCTTTTCCGATTTTTTACTACTCTTATAAACATTGGTGTGATAGTCAACGCGTTAAGGACCAGTATACGTAGATTTTAAACATTTAACGCCTAAGCGTAATTAATATTAATTACCACCGCATTGATGTTATAAGGATTCGTTGCATGCCACTAGCAGGCGAATCCAACTATCGTACCAGCAATTAATTTTGAATTTACGATCGTTCCAGCCAGCAGCTTGTTTCTAGGAGGAAACGTGTTGACACGTTGTACCTTACTGCATCACGATTCACGATGCATACCCATCAAACTGTTCCTACGTCACGAGTAACGCATTACACGTTCGTATATTAGTTACGACAGCTGCTTCGACAAATTATTATACATGATAGATTCAATGAAAAATTCACTAATATACTGCCATTTCGAATGCTGCTTTCGGATTCGTTACGGAATGTAATGAAAACAACTGAATGCTTTACTCACAGAAGTTTTGTGTCTTACCATTTTTTTAACAAACTAATGTAGCTTATTCAAATCTTTTTAAAAACTTGTTCGCTGTAGTACCAATTTTTACGATCTTTAGATAGAGTAAATGAACAATTATGTGCTGCAATTTCTCCAACAAAATGTTCCCAAAAATTTCCTTAAGATGAGACCGAATAACATAATCTAAGCTGTCTGCTTTTATGTTACAAAGTTGAATTGATGGTACCAGAAAAAAACGCCGATTACTCTCGATTGAAAATAGAAAGAAAGCAGAATTCTACAGTGTTTCTAAGAAAAGTTACCCTACAACTGCTCAGAGTCAGCTGACATTAACTCTTTATAAGACCAAAGAACGACTGGAATAGTCTAAAATAAAGTTTATTGGAGATCTCGACCTTCTTCCGCGAGGTCTTAAAAAAGTACACCTACTTCATCATTCACGCGGTAGATTGGTTCAAGGAAAGCTCGTGGAAAGACCAAACGCAGCGCATGTAGAAAGATAAAAGAATTTAAAATGTCTACTTTGCGTAAAAACCTCCAAAGTGGATAAATCTACAAAAATCCTCAGACGTGCCGAGGAAACAACGTAAACGGATCTTTGCATAAACTGCGGATTTTTGTGAAAAATAGAAACCGTCTTGCGAGACTTAGGAGCCAAGTTTTATGCTTTATGCCAAGTTATTCTGCTCTTTTAAATGATTTAAATGAGTATAAATTCATACGTCAACATTCTTAGCTTCCCGTGATCATATTATGTTTCACTTATCCAAATTTGCCACAAATACATACAATTAGCAGTATAGTAATGATATCTTCACTAACGCTAATAAAACTAGATGAGCTTCTGCTCAAAAAGATCCGAAGTCTCCATTAATTTATTTAAATGATCAATCGCGTTGCAATTACGACGAGAAGGAGAGATTTTCGTCTCAATCAGGTGAAAGTTGGCTTCCCGACGCAAGCAGCCGTAGGGATGTTCAAAATTTTGATATTAATTATTATCTTATTCCGCAACTGTCGTAAGACGAATATACGAGTTCTGGCTCGAAAGCTGAAAGCCATAGAATATTAGTGGACGAATGTAAACTTCATAAATAAGTAATTTCATTGGAAATGGAGCTCCGAGCTTCCTCGGAGTAAATGGGTGAATGCATTAATGGTAGCTTTGGCTTTTCTGTAGATATCCGCCATCCATTGCCGCTCTCTGAAGAAACTTGTATCTTAGGATTACTTCGGTGTAAGTAACATCCCAAAACCATTTCATTTGATTCCCCAAGATATACGGCACACGTTGACGTAGATAAGTTAAAGTAAAGTAGGTACAGATGATCCCGGCTTTCTTGAAGCTTGCTTGCGTTTTCCTATGCGTGAACTATTGTCCTATGGAGCCGAGCTCGATCCGATCTGCGGAAGGAACGCATGGTTGCACGATCAGCGAATAACATGAGGAATGTGTCTCATACTTACTGAACATTTCAATGGAATTTATTCTGCGAGCAGTGACCTGGAACTATAAAAGTCACTTTGAATGTGTTCGCTATTTAAAAAAAAATAGGTGTTGAATTTGTTAACCCCATACACTTACCCCTCAGCATTTCTTTGCTCTTAATCATATTCCTGACAGAACGAAACAGTCTTTGTTTCATTGTTTCATCTGTTTTTATTCCTAAGCTTTGATAGCAGAAGAACGAATTAGGTTCATTTGAAAAATATTTTTATTTCGAATATTTTATATAATGAACTGATATCGTCGCTTTAAACGGCATATTGCGTAATAAATATAACATCTGCAATTTAATTCAAGGCAACCCGATAAAAGACTAATTTAAAAATCCTATATTATAGACGTCTGTGGCATGAGTTTTAAAATAATTACGTGATCAAAGTCAGTGAATAGCGCCAAATGGGAATTAAATAAATATGAAAGAGCGAATCCAGTGGCAAGAATTTCCTTTCCTTGCTTTCGTACAATAGTGCTTACCAATTAGAAAGTTTCCTCGTTTCAGTAGTAATGAAAACTTCAGATATCGATGATTTGCGAATTCAACAAGGAAAGGTAAATTCCACGCCAGTAATTTCTCTCGTGGAACATTTATTCTCATTTCTTCGGCCTTTCCGTCGGTCTGCAGAACCGTGAATCACGATATCGCTGTGGTAAAGATATGTCGGAGAGCTTCCAATTAAGTTTTACGTGACGGTTCTTCTGGAATTTAAAGATTGCACGCTGCGGTTTCATTTATTTTTCTTTTCTTTTCTTTTCTTTTTATTTCTTATAAATTCGACATGATCGCTAACTTCTTACCAATGAACCGCTGCCCTTGAGTGCTCTACTCCAAAAGTCCAAGATGAAACCTCGATTATTAATGTCTGCCCCGCTAATAGAGTGCTATTATTAAACAATTAGCTGAACTTAGATCTTCGGATATTTACTACATGTAGTGTATAGTCTATTTCTACGAACTTTCTCTTATTTTAGAAATATGGTCAAATGTGCCAATTTTCTCATTAAATAAGTTTTTAAATAATTATGTAATGTATTGAGATTCTTGACACGACTCTAAAAAATATGTTTTCCTGCATTACAATTTTGATAATAAATATATCATACTCTTATCAGGAAAGTGACGCAACTGGAAAGGTATGTTTAACAAAGAAGCGAGGAACTATTTTTAATGTGATCATAGATATTATCTTGTTAATTAAAATAAACGTAAAAATATTTCTCGTAAATAAATGTGAGTGTAAATGTGGACAAAATAAATGTGTGTATCTAAACAAATCTGTGAATACTAATTAAATATCGATATACTTTGACGCGCATTCCATTATCAAATTTGTGATTTTTTAAATATTTTAAAGATACTTTCGAATCCAATTTTAATTTTCTCTAAATATAATAAAAGGGCGAACGATTTCTTTTTCGCAAAACTTTTTCAAAAACCGTGAAAAATAACTGCAACAACAAATACTGGCGTTTAATTCAACGGCTAATGGTGCATCAAATCTAAATAAATATATTTAACAAGAAAATTTCAAATAGACATCTGCTTAGACTTTACAGTCTTGTCGATTTTCGAAATCGTTCAATTTTCTGTGTCGCATCTTCCCGTATAATTTCGCGGTGGCAACTTCGCAGTGTCTGGCGTCGTATTGCGACAAATTCCTTTGGCAGTACCGATGCCGTGTGTGTAGGTTCAGAGAGACTATTACAATTATTCCGGCGAACCACGGTTACACGAATAATCCGAATTCAGAATAGCACGAGTGAGAATTCGTAAGGAGATTAAACGAAAATGTGAAAATTCCTGACGAACGAATTCGATCGTTTACCAGTTTTGCTTGTCGTGGATTTTCTCTCCACGATCGAACTTAACTGCTTCCGCCGTGTTTCACTCATCTATCAGCTTTCCTTTTTCCCATGCATCACTCCGTAAGCCATATTTTTCGCCCGGCACAAGTAATACGATGCATTAAAAAAGTATCGACACACACATTCTCGGTGCTACCTTTAAAAGTCAGTGTATTTATAGAACCTAAATTTCTTGGCACTTCATTCTCCGTTGAAAGAATTATGAACCAAAAATGGGAAGCTTGTGACAGGAAAAATATTCGACAACTGTCCAGCCATTGGACAACGCGATGGAAATATTTGATATAATAAAGGTATTCTTCATGTAATCGCGACGTTTTTGGTGTTTAATGGATGGAATGGTTCTACAAAAGGGGTCCATTAATTCTTCAGAAAGAATTCCTAAAAGTCAAGGTTATTTCCATATCGAAAGGATGATCCCTTAAAATGGTTTAGAAACCATACAAAAAACAGAAAACAGATAACACCCATTAAAATACCATTTCTTCATCCGTTCATCAGTTTTAGATTTTCATTTAAACTGAATGGGTGGTAAACTCATTCCAATATTTCGTGTCCATTACGAATTCATAGAATATTTCGCTTTCAAACGATGAACGGTCTCTGCTCACTCGAAAAATAGAAACGTTTCCCTTCTGTCTAGAAGAGTCGGGCATGAAATTATTTTCAGAGAAGTTTGCCCAAGCGGTTTAAAGAGGCCCTTCAAAAGGAAACACGCGTTCACTTCAATTTAGATTACATGACATTTTCTTCGGCTGCAGTCGTGGCAGAAAATCGACACGGTCGTAATGTTTCAGACGCAGGTATATACGTCGCGGAATAAGCAAGGAAAGCGACAACACGTTTCACTGGGCAACATGCAAAGTAACTTGAATGTTAATGGTGGCCGCACGAGTGCGCCAGATCTGCTGACGAATTCTCTTTACAGTTGTCGCTAATTTCCGTTGGTTTCTTACCCGTTTCTCGGCAGTGTTCAAAGCTCTAAGAAAATGTCGGAGAATAGACTGAATACACGCGCGGAGGCTTGACGAGAATCGGATGCGAAACGGAATGACTGTGTGAGACTATTTTCTTTTCCTCCAGTTTTAATGTTGTACCATCTGTGTTTTTTGATTTACTGTTTCAATTTTGTCATACAGTTTAGTTTAAATGTTAATTAGTTAATGTAAAAGAATCTTTAGTGAATGCTTGCAATGAATGTAGCTTGTAATAAGAAATAAAAAAGATAATTGCATGAATAATATGCATGAATTATTAATTATTATAATTGCAATGTATGTCGAGTGCTGGGAGATGTTATTTTCCATTTTTTAAATATTTATAGTCTATTGTTATTTGAATTACATTATTATAAATCCAATAACTTCGATGAAATTTTCAGCGTACATATCGGTTAGTATTCTACAAAATGTATTGTTTAAATTGTCATTACTAGCTCAGACACAAATTTATTTTCTTTTTCATTCCAACCAATTGCTATTTTTTTACAGAAATTATTGGCAAACTTTAGTTACTCAGGCCTTCTAACGTCATAGCAATAATCGAAGACATTTGATTTCCATTATTAGAACAAGTATTGATGACACTAAATGATGCCATAGTATTAGCAACGATGTCAGCTAGGAATAGAATAAGCTGAAATAGGTGCTTGCCCATAATATATATATACATATATACGAAACTACATACATTTCTTATGCGTCAGTGGTAACTTGGTTCAGTGGGATATTCTCGAACATTTGCAGGAGCAGAATTGATGTAAAAAAAGAATGGCGATATTACAGATTAGAATCGAGGACACCGGTATACAATGCGGTGGCTTCAGATACTGTTGACCAACTGACAGCCACACCAGTAAATTCTAAATTAGCAGTCTTGTCCCAGCCATGGGATTCATTTATCTTCATCCAAAGTTATCGCACGCATTTTCGTGAACACGATAACGAGCCATTAAACACAGATATAGACTATTAATGAAACAGGATGTTTAGACCTAACGAGTTTCAAATATTCTTGAACATAGGAATGTTTTGCGAATTCACAATGAAAATCATAGTTACCAAAACAATTCTGGATATTATATTAAGAACGAAGTGTTCAGCTGTGAAGAATTAATGTATAAAATACATCTATATGATTTGCAATAGTTTTTTATTAACTAAGAAAATATTTTATTACGCTTGTTATATTCGAACAAACATATTTAATTTATCAATTCAGCTTCCTTTTACATTAATAATTAATTTAGTTTTGTATCTTACTATTTGTATCGTTTAACTATACATTTTTATCATGTGTCTAAATTACAATGTCATTATTAAATTATATTATTATTTAATTAATATTAATGTTATTAATTGATATTATTAATTCATATTACTATTAATACTTAATATTTATAATGTATGTATTATTTCATAAAATTAAAGGACTAGTCTCAAATAATGACACTTTACGGGTTAACCTCCTAATAAGTAATTGTAAGTAATATGATCGTTTAAAATAAAATTGAGATATATTATGCAGAGGATAAAACTGAAGCAAAAGTACAAAATTACTATTTATGAAAGGTAAATGAACTGTACGGCATATCACACGACGGAGAATTGTTTGTACAATTGTTCGAAACTGCAGGATATGCCTGTTAATTAATTGGAAGTATACAGGAAGTTTATTCACGAAATGTCTTCATTGGTATCGGAATATTGATAATTGCCAATTAGTTTAGAATTAGGTTTCCCAATAAATGGCTGCTCGCTGCCGTAGCGATCTAACGTAACGGGAAAGTACCACATTTAGTAACCCATTCCATGGCTGTGTTACTTTGAAATTTCTACAACTTGTACTTATCTTAACTCGAATAAAAATAAATTAATTGGTATAAAAATATCGAATATTAGTCAATACTAGTCAATATTCCATACTTGTTATAGTATGGAAAATCTGTTAAAATCTGTTTCAAATTGTCTATAAAAATTGCGAATGCTGTAAATTTCACAAATTTGCATTTGTAAAAATTGAACGGTGTTCCATACATGGCTGCATGCCTTCGCGTCGTGAATAATTGCTGCAAGCGGCAATTTGTAATTAATGCGACTTATTTTAAACAGCGACCGGTTCTAACCTGGATGTGGTATCATCAAAGTTTTAAACTGAACTCTAGACACAATATGAATAATGACTCACCTGAAGTCATGAAAGGCAAGCCATGAAAGATATAATAGTTACGGCAGGAGGCAGATAGTGTGAAATTAACGCGTCAGACAGTTGATCGGCCGACAGAGCAGTGATGTTCGTCATAACGAATCACGCGTCCTGTTTCCTTCAAAAGTTTCGATCTTGATGCACGGCTTCACAGAACTTCGAGGAGCTCGACATACTTAGCCTGCCCTATTAACGTGACTCCGGTAGGAAAAGGATGCACTGAACTCGACAATACGGTATGCTAGTAATTGCCCTAATACCGTCTAACATTCGAATTCGTTGTCTATAGAGACACATGGAATGCTGTTATAATTACATCGTTACGAATCAATTATACGAAATAAGAATTTTGTAGTTATTCAATCATAAAGTGATTTGACACCAAAATCATTAGTTCTTAAACACTATTTGATATGTGGAGAAATGGCCCAAATAAAATTTGTGTAATATTGAGGAGAACACAGATCTTTTAGCGAGATATACTATTATATATGTATAGTATTGTATGCAATGTACTAATAATACAATAATATAATATAATATTGTATAAAATGGTATGATATAATATAATACAATACAATACGATACAATACTATATAGTACAACGCAATACGATACGATACAATATAATATAATACAATATTTGCCCATTACAATAAATAGTCGATTAGTACACATGAAAAGCACAAGTTGCGGGTTATGCATCTAGAATGATATCATATAAACAATTAATAAACATAATACGAAAAACACTTGATAGTATCGTATTAGAATGATGGAATGTAGTGTTCTTCTATTCCAGATTCAGCCACTTTCCACTATTGAATACTTAAAAGCGTAATACTTTGTCAAAGTCTATTTTAAGTGTTAAATATTAAAAGTGGAATTTATGAGGACTATAAAGCCACGCTCTGCAGCAATGCGACAGGATATTTTAGAATGTTTTACGTTCCTTCATAGTACCTATCAGAGGAGTAAAAAAATCTATTGTATTTCGCATACGTATCTGGTTCTACATTTTTTTATAGTATAGAAATCAATAGAAGTATCAATAGATAATAAAATCCCATATCGTTATGTATTTCGATTTAATATGAAACTGGAACAAAACCGTAGTTGTTAATGAAATTATACAAAACTTTTGTGCAGAGAATAGAATGCATTTTAACAATAAATTCCTTAATGCTTCGAAATAATAATAACGTTTCGTAAAAGCAGTATCCATGGATTTTTAAACAATTGCAATTTACTGGCTTATAATATTCTTTACTTGTTCACGTTCGAAAACTCCCTTTGATTTCGTTCATAAATGATGCGGTAATTACGCCCGCTAGGTATAGCTTCTGAGAATATAGAAGTTTTATCTGTGTCAGCCTCACCATTCATTTTTGCACAGAGAACCATGTTTGACAAATATTCTGCGTCATACTTGTTTACGTCCAAATGCAGGAAACAAATAAAGTGCAACTGTATAAGTAATACACGACCATTGGAGTTTCGATAATTAAAAATTTACATTGACTGAAATGGGAAGTTGGAAATTGCTAATAATACAATTTAACACCATTTTTTTAGTATAAAGTTGGAAATAACATTTTCTGAAGTGATGGTTAACGTAAACATTCTTTATGCGCTGTTGCTAATGTTCGGTAAATAAAATGAAATGCTAACGTATTCGATACTCATGGATGAAATGATTATGAAATACTTGCACGTTCATTATACAATGACGAATCATTGAGGAAACGCATTCTATAACAATACAATCATCAAATTCAATATGCAAATATTTAGCATTTCGGCAAATAAGTATTTATTATTCACATAATTTGTGGAAATTTGTGCATTTCATCCACCGATGGCGTCGACTCTCATCTGCCGTATCTTATTAATTGAATGAGCAATTTGTATACATTAATTGTGTGGAACTATTTAAGTCAGCAAAATTAGAATTGCGAATAAAGTGAGAAGAATTAGAGAGAAACTTAAAACAAATAACGTACGAAATATTATACGATTCGAGTCTCAACAAATATTTCACACTGCAATTATCATGTTAATTGACAATTATGCCATTGACAATTATTTACTAATGTTGACTTTATTGTTTTAGTCAAATAGACGCTAACATCGGATCGCATTGTCTATAGACAATATATTGGCTTCGACACAGCAATTTACACGTGTATAGGAAATGTTACAATCGCAACTGAAATTCTACATTCGACATACCGTATACGCCACGCTTACAGTTGCGCGAGCTTTCCTTAAGGGTCGACTATTTAATGTTGTTTCGAGAACCTTCGCTTTCTCAAAGAGTATCTAGTTTCTGATTAAAACTGCAAACGTGATACGCGATCTTCCGGAGCACTTTTTTAGGAAAGTAGCCTGCTTGGAATTCGGGAGGGTTTCAGACGAGACGTGGAATCTGTTTCTAAAAAAAGTCGCCGAACTCAGATCTAATTCACTTCCGAAGCAATTATTCCATTGACAAGCTGAAAAAGCAACGTTCGGATTTATTTATACCTTTCTCGCAATCAACATATTAAAAGTTTCATCGAAATCGACTGGTTCAGCTGGTATTAAGCTATATCGAGCAACCAGGATTTACTGAAATCTGTTTTTAGGACCATCATCGCCTACTTTACGATTACTATTTGAATGACCAGCTTTAAATTTTTTTATTGTTAATTATGTGTTACTATTTAAGAACAGACGTTCTTCCCATGTTCAAAGTTTCCCGAAAAAAGTTCTAAATAACTTATGGTATTCTGTAGGTGCGCCACGAGTTAGGTTATAGGTGAAAGAATGTGTAACCACAATTTTGGTAGACATTGAATGCAATGAAAGAACAGAACTCTCTTCACATTCGTTAAAATCTGGACCATTGTGTGTCGTTTGAATAAATTTGTATTTCTTTTATTGCTAGGATATGCCCGTTATATTATGTACCTTTAAAAAGTATATGTAAAACAAAATTTCAATTACAAGAATGTTTGATTTAATTTTTGTATAATTTATGCAAAACCTGTACGAATGACAAACAGATGTTAAGTGCAATTGATAAATTTATTTTTTTCCTGTGTAACGTATGCAAAACTTGCACAAATAAAAAACAAATGTGAAATGTAATTGGTGAAATTATTTGTTTAATCTTTTCTGTGCTGCTTGTATAAAATCT
>NC_135772.1:5905866-5912082 GCF_028453695.1 Augochlora pura
GCATCGTCTTCTTTGTTAGAGTAAAATTATGAAAGTTTGTCCGTGTAACGGTACCGTGGGTCTGTCACACGTGTTGTCCGTTCGTCGAGTCGAGTTTCGGTAAGTACGGTAGTCGTAAAGTAATGTCATGAGTCGTCGTTCGTCGGATTTTGCCTATTGTCGATTGTTTCGCGTGTTTACGGCTTAATACCTAAAGAGGGACGGCTAGGCACTTTCGACCATCGGTGTTGCCGTCGCAACACCACTAATCGGTTTGTTTAGAAAATTTCGTCAACTGACTGTTGACAAGTTCACTTAACATCTACATATATTGTCTATTCTATCACACATGTACCTAAAATTTCTGTTATCTTTTATCAATAACAATAATGTTTCGTATCTTATAAAAGAGTCGTTACAGCTTTTTATCATGATACTGTTAACTTCCATGTGACCTGAAAGAGAAGATAAATGGCTTTCGCTGACTTCGGCGTACGAAGTCGCAAAATAAACTAGGTTTAACTCCTGGAGGAATCGTCGTTTCTCGCTTGTTGGAAAAACTTTAACTCTTCAGTATTCGCATTTGTTGTTTTCCACATTTCAAGGTCTACGCTACGCAAATTTATTTCAGCATTTCACAATACTTATAATGAAATTCAGTAATTGGTCAACTGTTCCGTCCCGAAGACGGAAACACCTGGAGTTTCTGCCGATGGGGTTTATGACACGGACGCGAGGAAGGTTATTTTTGAGAAGAAGACTATTTCTACATCTGGCAACCGGAAGCATGTTAATTTCATTACCGCCTTCCACAATAACCATTACGTGGTAGAAAGTTAAAGATTTCTAAGAGAACTGCCTAAATGCATTTTCGAAGCCCACAGCTGGGACGTGCCGTAAACCGGGTAATGCGAAGGGTCACCCGAACCGAGTACGCGACGGTACCGCAACCGTCGTAGTCTGACCTGGGCGATTCCTGTAGCACTTTTTGACGTTGTAAATTGCACACAACGGAACACGCTCACAGCGCGACAAGGGGGTGTCGCCGCGTTAAAGAAGGCACTGATTGGTACGCTACAGCAATCGGCAAAACCCAGTCAGTGTCCTTATATCATACCGAAATGCAAGTCTCGAGGAAACCCCCAAAAAGCAGAAACGCCCACACCCCCAGACGAATCCAGATCGAACCCGAGTTCCATGATCGAACGATTCGTAAAGACACTCTTCTTCAAAACGTCTAAGGAGACACATCGGTCTCAATACTTCGGCATACCGCTAACATACGAACGAAAGTCTCACAAGGAGATTACGGGAAACCACACAAAACAGTATCTTAAATATGTATAGGTAGTTCCTCGTTAACTCGTCAAACTACCGTGCCGCGTCGAGTGCCGTACATTCTACAACAGAAAACTTCGCGCCTTACAACCGCGAAGCCGAGTCAATTTCGGACGACACCGCGCGCACCTCAACAGTCAACCCCTTAGCAACCAATATCACTACCCTACATTCGAAACGGAGAGAGGCATAAACAAATACAATCTTTTAATTGCTTTCAGGAATTGGTAGGTTTAGCGTTATTGTAAAAAATGTTTCGTAACATAACGTACAGAACGAAATTAATTTTTAAACGATTTAACAGATGGTTTTATAGATGCAGACAGCTGCAACAGAATTTTTGAACAATTCTTGCGTGTCGAGAAAAGTGGTGAAACCCTTTAACCCTCTATGGGCCTGTGTAACTTTCAGGTCACATTTTAATTTATCGACATTTTACAAAATAATTATAACTTTTTAAATGAGATGGCGCATAAATCTTAACTCTATGACGTCGCCAACACAACCAGTACTAGTACTCATGACCATTGCTAGGCTCATTAACCTGAAATAACAAAATAAATGCTGTGCAAACTGTTGCCAGTAAAACTACGCGAAACCATTTGATCCAATTGATATTATTTGTGCTTTTGCCAGTGATTACCAAACTAGGGTTCGTATATCAATAACAGCCTATTTGTTTGCAATTCGATCTTCAATTTGTTACTGTTTTTGATGATACAGTTTTGTAACTTTGAGGTTACATTGAGCTATTGTGGCAGATTTCAGTACATTTATGTATGAATACTTGTGCATTCTGCCGTTTTCAGATTTATACATCATATACCCAAAGATGAATACAAAATCCAATCGAAATAACCGAGGAATTAGAATTAGACGCATTAGCGGTAATAGATCCGATGATTCTGTATTAGATTCTGAGTCCGATGAAGATGTGGTAGTATTTCCCCGACGACGGATAAATTTCATTTATAGCGACGACGAATTTAGTACTCAATCCTCGTCAGACGAGGAAGATGCAGGACCACAAAAAAATGATTGGCAACCACTATCACAGATGAATAATAATTGTTGCTATCGGCCCTTGGAAAGGATTATTGCCCTAATGACCCCAAAGCACCCTATTCTCCAATGGCCTATTTTCAAAAGCTATTTGACATGGAGATTATAAGTAATACAGTTGAATATACCAATATGTATGCACTTCAATTCCACGTATGAGTTATTATACACAGAGGCTGGTGTGACTTGAAAGTCACATAGTGAAAATACCGCAACAAAATTGTTTAAACACAAAAATTTGTTTTCATTTGCATATATAGGTTTATAATTTCTGATTTTTCGTTCCCACAATTTTTTTGGGATTTGAAACAAAAATTCGGCCCATGGAGGGTTAAAGAAGCAAGTACGAAATTGGGGCGAACGGATTCGATGGCTTAATAAAGGGAGCGTACAAGCTTGAGGACGAGTCAGGCCGGGTCGGGCCGTCGTGTTCCTCCAAGAAACTTTCGCAGCCGACGGATAAACAAAACAGAAAGGGTGGATGCGGGTACATGCACGGCGAGATTATTCCGCCTACTTCCACCTCTTAGGACTTTCTCGAGGCACGCGCGGCGAGCCTCTCCTCCTCCGACAACATCCTGAATAAATTGATGGGAAAGCACGGGAGGACATACGTAACAGGCTCCTCACCGCGAATCGATCGCCGCGCTGCCAGTGCTCGACGTCAAAGGCGAGAGGGCATCGGTTCACGACACAGCGCGCTGTGTTCTCGAGAGAATGTCAAGAGAATGTCCGGGTTCGGTACACAAAATCAGGTCCTCCGAACGGTGCTTAAAGCGACCGGGGACTTAATTCTGCGTTCCGTAGACGTTCACGGGAATTCGAGCGCTTCATGGCCATAGTGTCGTACACATTGCACGGACGTCTCCGAATCAATGAAAAAAAAAACAGGAAACTCGACTGTAAAAGCTCTGTTTTACGTCGAAATTGATGCCACGGTGCTTTTCAAGTGATTCTTCAAGCGCACGGTAGTGCAAATTGATTAATTAAGAATTGGGATGAAACAAAAAATAAAACCCATTATATACAAAGCATTCTATACTTTTCGAATTTTCCATTTTTTCTAGTCTTGTAAATGAAACTCGACATTTACAATTTCAATTGCACCACCCAATTCAAAAGGCATAGTTTAAACCATGCCAGAATTGTAGTTTATTAAAATTCAAGCGACGAAAATTCAAAATTTGAATTTATGCCGGAACGTCTGTTTGGCAATGAATTCTAGAAAAATTGGAGAACCATGTGCAGTTTGTTGTACATTCAAAAATGCACAAACCATTCTCGGTGTGTCAGCATGCCTCTATTGCATTGCATACCAATTTCACAGATGTATCGATTGTATACATTACTGAAGGTACTGTTCTACTTGATAAAAGTTATCATAATTTAATCATAATCCTGAGTGCGGATTTCCCTATTAATTTTAAATCAGCTGAAACGCGTTAACTATTCAATTTCTGAGCTTGAAATGCAATTTGCATATCGAAAATAATTGATCTAGAATATCGCTAGATGTTCAAACAATTCGAAAAATACAGTTTATATTTTTAGACACAATTTAAATATATTCTTTCAAATTTTCAAATTAAAACCTACATGATTTTTTTAATGTAATGATTAACTTGATTTTATAGCAAATATTAGTTACAATTTGGTTCGTTATAAGAAATATTTGCTATTTTTCTCAGGAAAGAGCACAAATATTAAAATACTCGTTGCACGATTTCTTGAAGCATTATTGTGGAAAAAGCGTTTCGTATATTGAACGATTAACTTCATTTATAACAAAGTTATAATAAGTTACAGGAAATATATTTTACTTACCTAAGGAAGGATGCAAATATTAACAATTTTATTACGCGAATTCTGAAACCATAAAGTTAAATACCTTAAACAAACGATCTCGTTTGCTCATCAGCCTTATCAGAATAATACCAGGATTTTTCTGCCATCGTCTCATCTCTCGAGGTGCCGAGCTTTCGATAAATTGTTCCTAACAAGGAATGTCAAAGTTCCTTGAACGAGCAGACATTCAAAGTAAAAGAGAAAGAAACGGGAACTCCTTCTGTTCTATCATTGCTACCGGTGCATTTAATTAAAATTTCCTGGGTGGGATTAATAATTTTCCTCAGCGCTCATTGTGCACTTTTTCCGACTCATGTTTCTGTTTCCCCACTCTTCGGAGATAATCGATCTTCCTCACAATACCGGTCAGATGCTTCGCTACCCAACACGAATGATCGACAAGTTTTCGCCCTCCGCTTTCTTCACTCTATAATTACAATCGCCAACTACATATATTGAACATCTAACTAAAACTCCCGCAACCATCTCCACACAAAAATCTTCGACGGCAAACAAGGATTATGCAATAATGAAATCTCTGCTTTGGCAATTAATCGTTCCTTTCCTTTCAACGTGTTATCGCAGAATATAACTCCATGCGAGGAAGCTCCATGAAGAAACGTTTTCCCTTGAAAATAGAATCTTCTCTAAAAACCATTTTTTTCGCGATTAAATTTGCTGTAGACTAAAACTTAACATATAATGCTTTTAGACTACTTACAAACAGAAATGAAGAATACTTACGATTTGCAAAGTTGTCACTACGTACGCCTACCGTGAAAAGCTTAATTAATGAACCAGTCAATAAAAGTATTGTAAAATTTAATAGGTGATTAAGTAATACTTTATAAGCTTCGTACAACATTTTATGTAACTTTCGCTTTTCCATTCATTTGGTCAATTTTGTTTCTATTTAACAGTAATTAATTTATAAGAATGCTGACGTCCGATAGATTATTTAATTCACTGTGAGCCGTTGAAATAATGTTTATATAAGAGCACATTATATAACTAAATAGTAATCGTATTCAGTTTTGAAATGTATTGATTTATTTATTTATAAATCATTAATAAGAGGAAGCTTTTTGATCAATGCTTAGTCAAAGTAATCACGACAGAATGGATTTATAGAATAATATTTAAAAAGGATGCTTTTATCGTAATAAAAATGTAATTGTTCGCTACTACTATTAAATTATATTCATTAAATTATTTAGAAGGTTCAGAAAGCAATCAGTGTAAATCCAATCTTCTTTTGCGATTCGAAAAATTCATTTTTACAAGAACATTCGATTGGTTAAAGAATATCTCATTTGTACGTTATTTGTTAATGAACCTACTTTTCGAATCTCCAATTTACCCTTCCACATGAAAGTTTTAAAGTTGAACACCTACTATTAAATATAATGTTAAATTAAATGTACTTATTGTTTCTTCAAGAATTAAATGTGTTCACTATTCTCCTGTTGAAAACTGTGACAATATGAATTTAGCAAAAGAAGATTGCTCAAATTATACCTTATGCCATGACCCCCTAAAACCACAATATGTACCTTAACAAATAAAAGATTGATATATTTTTCCAACATCCATAACAAAACTCTGAAACGCTGACTCATTAGAAAGAAAAGTAGTAGACATATTTTTCTGACAGCAAAGGAGAGATTAATGGCAACAGACAATATCCCTCTTTCTTTTGTACTAGTTTATTGAAAGGTAGTCATTGTAAAAAAAGACCTCATTCTTCAAAGCGTTCACTTGTTTTCCTTTAATTTTATCATAAATAACATAATCAGAAAAAGTTACCGAATGTATTCAATTATTAAAAGAAGATACAAGTGTTGGTACAAAATTACTCGTTTGTTTCGATTTTAATTTATTTGAAAGAATCGACCGCAGTAATTTGAAATACTAGAATTTGTTACTTCTCTTCCACTTAAAATGATTGAAGGAAGCAAGAAATTCCAAAATAATTTCTGTCACTTGTAAACA